>NC_082669.1:68851905-69161905 GCF_025265405.1 Mesoplodon densirostris
ACCCCAAATTAGAAGTGAGTATTCATTGCATGGAAACAAATAAAAAGAACAAAACTGCAACATATTTAAAATTTAGGAATTGGTGGTGGTGAAGTATTCTCTTTACTTAAATGTTATTTTATGCCATGTTCTTACATTAATCACAAAGGTTAACATGACAGTAGCATGATGATTATTTTATAGACTTGTATTCTCTCAGGCTTTAGGGAAATTTTCTGTAATAGAAGAAAACAATAGTGATTCCATATAAATTGCTGGCACTGGAGTGAAAGTAACCTTTTTCTAATAGGCACTATGTAAAAAAAGAATCTATGTCATATCTCCAATTTACCTCCAATCCACTGAAAATAAAACTGGAGTCTAGGGATGCAGAAAAATATTACATTGTAAAAAGGTCTTGAACTTCTGCAGTAAACAGAGCATACAACCAAGAGAAACAACAGCTTTAGCCTTCTGTACACATCAGCAATAGTGTGGAGAAGGACAGCAATTCAGAGAGTTAGTATTTACTTTTTGTCTGAATCATCAAGGTAACGTTCCCCTCAGAAAGACAACATGTGTGCCTCTGAGAATTACTTTTCCCTAAGCATAAAACAACAATTCATGCACATCACAGGTTATTCCACATTTCTTCAATTATTCTGCATAGAAAAGATGCTCCAATTTGGAAGAAATATTTTCATAAATTTCTTAGCACTGGTATAACCACCTGTATTTATGTTCATGATAAAGGAAGAAATTAAGGATAAAAGATGCTTTTAGGGCTTCCCTGGTGGCGCAGTGGTTGAGAGTCCGCCTGCCGATGCAGGGGATACGGGTTCGTGCCCTGGTCCGGGAAGATCCCACATGCCGCGGAGCGGCTGGGCCCATGAGCCATGGCTGCTGAGCCTGCGCGTCCGGAGCCTGTGCTCCGCAACGGGAGAGGCCACAACAGTAAGAGGCCCGCGTACCGGGAAAAAAAAAAAAAAAAAAAAAAGATGCTTTTAATGTTCCCAAGATTTTCACTGAATGTTTCGGGTTCAATTATGAAAATCAATGCAACTTCATAGTGGGTGTTATGAAACATCAGATCTCATGAAGTGATTTCACAGATTAAATGGGAAACTGCTGTAAATTACACAATAATTTATTGGGCATTAGAGTGGGGGTTGAAGCGGAGGGAGAGAAAACATGTGTCTTCTTGCTGTTTCCTTCCTGAGCATCCTACCTGTCCTAGATCAGGGGTCTCCAACCCCCCAGCCTCTGACTGGTACCAGTCTGCGGCCTGTTAGGAACCGGGCTGCACAGCAGGAGTTGAGCAGCGGGCAAGCGAGCAAAGCTTCATCTGCCGCTCCCCATCGCTCCCCATCGTTCGCATTACCACCCTCCCCACCCTGCCCCCCGTCCGTGTAAAAATGTCTTCCATGAAACTGGTCCCTGGTGCCAAAAAGTTTGGGGACTGCTGTCCTAGATGACTTAAGAAGAAACATAAAATGGAGAACTGAGGATCTGAATATATAGGGTCTCCCAAATTCAGCTAGTGAATGTCTCTGAGTCAAGCGAAAGGGACTATGAAATACAAAATCAAAATGACCCTCAAGGGCCCTCTCTTGACATTAAATTGATCAAGAAGCACTCCCACCTCTGATTCTGTGAAAAGGGAATTTAAATTATCTTCTGAAAATTTCATCAGGAACACACTTTTCAGGTTTCAGAGAAAGACTAAAATAGCTTTAAGAAGAGTCGGAATGCTGGGATGCCCCTGAGCAAGTTGACACAACTCCCTGTGTAGGCACCAGGCAATGTCAACCAGCTCTGTGATCCTGAACCTTAGCACAGCCCCTCCTTCAAATCCAGAAGTCAAATCAGCTTCAGCACAGCTGGGATATCCTTAGACCAATGGGTCTGAATGAACACACTTCTACAGGAATACATCTACTTGGGGGCTCTTAGAGATACTCTATACAATTCCAAGAGCTTGCCTGATTGGGACTCATCTTGCAGTATTTAGCCCCTTTAAACTCAAGCATCTGTGTGACTTCCCATGGAACTTCTGGGCTCAGTGAGGGACTTGGGAAAACAGTAGGATATATGAAGAGGACAAGGGCTCTGGGGGACATACTTTCATGCAGTAATATGTTACTGAGAGCTTAGCTTACTATGTGCTTGGAACTCTGGTATCAAACCTCAGTTCTGTCTCTGTGTCTTTTTTTTGTTTTTTAGTCTCACTGAGTCTTAGTTTCTTCATCTATAAAATGGATATAGAGCAGGTAAGCAGATAATGGTAGAATTATAATCACCAAAGATCCTCTTAATGTTGAATATTTATAACCAGTACAAATTTGATCTCCTATGGCCAAAGTCAGACTGAGTCTCATAATGCCAGATCGCTATACAGATCACTAAACTACTCCAAGAGAGTAGAAAGAAATGAAACCAAACAGAGTTCAATTTTTAAAAAATTTGGCAGTACAAAGGCTGAAAAGATAGTGATACTGTTAGAATGAATAGCAAACAGATAATGAAGGAAAGAAGTCAGGAATGACTAGGAAAACTGTAAATAGAATTGTAAATGAAAATTTCTCATTTTCTAACAAGAAATTTAACTGTACTTTTTATAAGGTACCTTGAACACTGTAAGACCTTTTTATTGGTATTACCTTTAATGCTTCAATAACAGCTGGTGGGTAGCTCAGTCCAACCATGTTTGATGTTCGTCTATACATTCTGGCAAAGTCAGAAGGGAAAAATGCAATATTATGTCTTACAAAGAAGAATTAGCAGGCCACAGACTTATACCAGTATTGACAATTAACAAGAAGTCATGTCATCTGATGGACCCACGGAACCTAAAATTTCTTTTATAACCTTTTTCATAGTCATTCAAGTGGCCTATGAAATGAAATTAAAGCAACCTCAAACATGTACAGCATTGGAAATAAAAAAAATTAAGTCTATGTGCCCCAAATTGGAAATTAAATTATTAAAATGGGTCTCCTCTTCTGCTGGAAGTGAATTATAGTATAGCACGGACAGTATGTAATGTAGTACTTTAACCTGAAAAAGAACTCCTATGGGTAACCTATTTAGAAGAGTTTGTTCTTTAGAACTGTCAAAAACTAGAGGGAACTTCAAGCTGACCATGGCATTTCTAAAACGTGTAATTGTGTGATAAGGGCTGTAGGAAGAATAAATCGATTTCTGGAATCTATTTCTGGGAAAAGGGGGCAATTTAATTTCAGAGAGCAAAGTGACTTACAAAATTGGAAAGTGTCATGGGGAACTCAAACACCTTGAATGAACTCCTCCCTGGCTCAATACCCTCAACAAAGCATCTCTAACCTGTTCCAAATGTAGACATCATCCATATGTGTCAAATGATAATGGATGAGATGTCCTTCTTTAAAAATTAGAGACTCAACTCAAACTAAATCTTTTCTAGTTAACATTAACAAAAAGAATTCAAAGCAAAGGCAAAAGCTTGTCCTAACGATGCTGCGGAGATATGTTTTTGCCATCTCTCATTCAAGACTGTCTGTTTCCACCCAGAATTTTCAGCATTTATAAAGATACCAAAACTACATCAAAGCAAAGCCTTTGGTTATTAGAAACTGGTGTCCCTTTTGCTGCTTTGGTCACTAAATGACAGCCTTGTCACTGAATGACAGCCATCTTTACCTCTCCACAAATATCCCAGCTTGCACTGCGTGGACGATGCTCTTAAACCGCGGCTTCTCCTCACTCCTTCTGAGTATCATCCCCATCTGCCGTGTAAAGGTGGAGGCCAGCCAGTCTCGGACCTCAGAGGGCACCGCATCTGACTGAATGTCACTGAGCTCATCTTCTGTATCCAGGAGTCTCCTGAACCCAAGAAACAGAACCAGGACACAGCTTAAATCTGAACTTAGAGCTCTCTGTTCAAAGCAGCTGTTCCTTCTCTCCACCCCACCTGCATACACAGGTGCAAAGAAACCAAAATAAATTGGCCACAAAAAAATCCAGCACCTTTTTGACAAGGCTTGTGAAAGCCCACCATTTGTTTTTCAGGCTGGACAAAGGAACAAAGGAATCAGAGAAAGTCAAATATACTTTATCTCATGCTTTATAGGTCCAAGACACATTGCACTCAGGAGCACCCAGTATCTTTATTCCTAGATGGTTTGTGGAATTTGAATGGAATCTAAACCTTCCATTTAAAAATGCATTCACCGGGAGGTTTATTTCATAGATGGCCATGTGGCATTATTTTGTTTTAAAAATAATGGCACTTAAAAACTATAGACAACAATACTGTATTATAAACTTCACACTTACTAAGAGCCTAGATCTTAATAGTTGCCACCACAAAAAATAATAATTAGGAGGTGTTAGTTAATGCTATGGTACTAATCATATTGTAATATGTAAATATATCAAGTCAACACATTGTACACCCTAAACTTATACAATGTTACATGTCAATTACATCTCAATAAAAATAAATTTTAAAAAAGAAAAAGAAAGACTGCAAAGTATTACCCAAATCACATCAAATCAGTCCTCTGAAGTAATGAACCCAAATAATATCAACTGCTATTCTCTCTAGTTTGTTAGGACATTACAGAAACTTAAATGTCTAAATTTAAGCAAAATTTCCAAAACAATGCAGTTCTTTATTTGAACACAGTGATTTAAGTCATCTGTCAGGTGTGCTCAGCAGATTTTTCAAATGTGTTCATAGGTCAGGCTAGAACAGAACATAAGTAGTAATAAATTACAATAAAACTTTGAATGCTGTATTTTATACTTATACTAAGCCCCACTAAAAATAAGCAGTAAAAACAGGTGTCAATGGAAAGTTTTGTTTTGTTTTTTTTCCCTTTAGACCCATCAATTGGGAGGTAGGGGAGAAAAATGTAACATTTGGGAAAAAACTATGGTATCAAATTTCCTTAAATTAGGAACCAAGCATATCACCGAAAACCAAGCCACACGATTCTTAGATTACTGGGAAATCCTTTTGGATTGGAATTTGGCATAGAAAAGTAATACAACACAAATACTAACAGAGAAGCTTGTCTGAAGTAGAAAAAAGAAGAAAAGCCTTTCATGTTTACCATTTCCACACTTTTCTAAAGAAAAGCAATTTTGTTACTTTCAAATTCATTTTACAATAGTAACTGGAAGTGCTTTAGTATTTATGGATAATTCAAGTGGAGAGGGTCTGCTAAGTAAATCAATAACATACCTAAGGATTAAGGGAGGAATACTGGGTGTTTAAGAGAACAAATGCTTCTCCATCCCTTCAGAAGCTTCCATTTACAGATAGATAACATGAATTAAAACATGAACATAATTTTTAGGCTGAGATGAATAATATTCAATAATTCCAGTCGAACTTTACATTTGATTAAAAATCTGGTAAGATTTTTTTTTTTTTTTTTTTGCGGTACGCGGGCCTCTCACTGTTGTGGCCTCTCCCGTTGCGGAGCACAGGCTCCGGACGCGCAGGCTCAGCGGCCATGGCTCACGGGCCCAGCCGCTCCGCGGCATGTGGGATCTTCCCGGACCGGGGCACGAACCCGTGTCCCCTGCATCGGCAGGCGGACTCTCAACCACTGCGCCACCTGGGATGCCCTGGTAAGATTTTTTAAAATCACTTTTTTTCCTCTTACATTTTCTTACTTCACTGTCATAATGGGCATGTGAGAGGTAAGTTCTATTTGCTCCTTTTTATAAATGAGCATGTACAGAGGATATGTGATGTCCAAATCTACCCCACTTGTTTGTGAAAACTAAAGCTCCAAGACCAATCATTCGAATGCTACCTCCTACATGCCATGGGGGACATTTCAGAAAAGCCATATAACAGAAAATTTATATTACCACATCAACTTCTTGTCATTTTAGCTTACCTGGTTTCATCAATGTATACGGATTCAAGCACTGTGGCTGCATAGTCCAAATTCTTCTTAAGATCTACCACTGAAGCCTCCCCTCTCTCTAATTGTTTGACCAAAGACCGTAACCTGGAGGGAAAAGACATGATTCAATTAGAATAGAGGAAAAACAATTAGAGGAAGCCAAAGATAATCCTACAATTAGAGGGACACAGTTCATAGCCATTAAATGTTTTTATTTATCCCAATATAACTGAAAGGAAAATACAAATCTAATGATGGAACTGACCAGTATTTCTCAAAGAAGCAAGTTATAAAATAAATGCACACATTTTTTCCACTCTAAATCAAGAACAAAAGTATTCTCATCTACCAGGCACTGACAGCCCCCAACACTTTCTAACTACCTTTTATCTTGCTAAGAGTTTCCTAAATTATCAGTGATTTTGCTTCTCTTCTGATTTTCGTTATTTTTTTGGTCCTAACTGTATGTAGTAAAGCATGACCAGCAACAACATCACCAAACACTGCTTGAGATCCTGCTATGTTGCAGGTACTTTGTTCAGCTGTGACCACAGAGAATAGCAGTCCCATGGCCCACACATGTTCCAAGACAGGTGAGGAGACTTAGACCACCAAAATAACCACGGAGGGCTCCATAAGGAATACATGAAGGCAAACTGTTTTACTGGACAGGAAGAATTCCTCTAGGAGCAGATAAATACCCTAGTTTTTTTGTTTGTTTGTTTGTTTTTTGTTTTTTTTAAGGAGGATGGATGACAAACCAAGGTACTGAGGACAAGACCTTTCCCACTGCTAGTCAAGAGCTCCAGACAGTAAAAGAGGAACAATAAAACATGCTCTCCTCTTATGTATATGAACACTAACCCCACAGAGAAGGACTCAGTACATATGAGAGCAATAAAATGCCAACAGATTATCAAAGACCAGCAACTGGGAACACTGTAAATACCACAGAGATATGGAGATTGGACAAGTCTTCAGGCTCTTTGACAGCCAGCAAAGAACAGAAACTTTGAGGACAACCTTGGGTTTGAATTGTACATCACAGAGTATTAGCTATGCAATCCCAGGCAATAGCTGAATGTCAGCTATAAAATGAAGAAGCAACCACCAAACTTCCTAGGTTGATATAAAGATTCAATCAAATTGATATTGATGTAGTCACAACAACCATGTGACCAACGATTGGTAATTTTTTTCAGCTTTCTGAATATAATTGATATATAACATTGTGTCTTTATACAACATGATGATTTGATACACATATATGTTGCAAAATGACTAGCACAGTAAGGCTAGTTAATACAGCCAAAACCTCACAAATTTAATTTCTTTTTCTGGTGAGAACATTTAGGATTTACTATTCTAGCAACTTTCGTATACAATACTTAAAACCAGTACTTGCTAACTATAACCACCAGGTTGTACATTAGATCCCCAGAATTCATTTATCTTACAACTGTAAGTTTGTACTCTGAACAACTTCCCCCATTTCCCCGTTGTTTTTTTAAAAGGCATTTGTTATCATTATTGTCATTGTTGTTATTCAGTGACCTTGGTCATCAGAGGTAACCAGATGAGAAACACGCTATCAGGATACTTAAGATTATTATCAAGTCTCCATTTCCCAAGGCTGCTCCCACTTTCCTGACTTCAAAATAGCCTCTGATTTGCATTTATAAGAGAGCACAGGTCAAGTTCTCTGCAAGGCATAAACCACTCCCCTCCAGATCTACATGAAAATGATCAACAATAAAGAAAGAGGAAAAACTCAGGATCACCCTTAAAAAGTAGGCAAGAGGGTCAGCCATACAAAATAAATTCCCAGGAATTTCAGGGATGTAAACTACAGAGGAAATTAGACTGAGGGTAGTGGCTACCTGACTTGTGAATCTCCAACATGCAAAAGGGAAATATGCAAAGGAAATCAGCAGAGGCCTCTGCAGTCTTGGGAGGTGAGGGTTAGCCTGTGGATCCCATTAGCAGCACTAGGAGGTGTTCTGGTTTCAAGGGCAGTGCGAGACAGGGAGTTGGCATGGAAGGGTTTATCAGTCCCTCACACACGGTGGACAGCCAGCCTGCCAAACAATGGGGAGACTGCAGAGGCAAGCCCTGAGAGTTGTTCCAAATAAGAAATGGAAGCTCTTTAGCAAAACACATTCCTGGCTAAGTCTGCCTCCAATTCTGACTCTCACTTCCAGAAGCCCAACTACCCCCAGCCTGTTTTGACTCTCCACTGGCAAGGAAAAATGAGGGTAAGTTTAAACTTCCTAAAAATGTTCTCCCTTGATTTGGGGCTTAAAGATTCTACCAAGAATTGACATGAATCCCTAACAGGACCCATCTCAGCTCTCAAAACCTGAGAGGAGAAGACAAAACATAAAAAATGATGACGGAAACTACAAGACTAACAGAAATAAGAACCAGATGATTCTATCTTCCTACAAAAGGAAATAAGAAATAAACCAACAGAAGCAGCTTTAATCAAAAAAGTTTTCCTAGACTGAAGAAAAACCTTTATAAGCAGATGAAAAGGGATCATATAAAACCAGAAAAAGAAATCCAACATATGCAGTTGTAATTTTTTATCTCCAAGAATTAAAAAAAGATGAAAATTGTTGAGAAAAAAATATATTACTTACAAAGTAACAAAAATTCAAGCTGGCCATAAGACTTCAACCATGCCAAATATCAAAAAGCAATTTAATAACAACACCAGTTTTTGAAAATAATATGGTATAATTCAAGATATCTACATCTGCCTGTGTATACTAGGACTGCCATGTATATGTGAAGCCAACAAATACATTCTCAGTTGTGGACAAGCTCAAAATTTCATCATTAATATGCTTTTCCAGAAAATAAAAACAAAAACAAAAAACTTTAAGGCCAACTGTGGGACAGTGATCTTTCAAGGAGGATAGATTCATGAATCTCCAATTAAATTGACTCATGACTGGAGAAGCTTCAAGATGGCGGAAGAGTAAGATGCGGAGATCACCTTCCTCCTCACAAATACATCAGAAATACATCTACATGTGGAACAGCTCCTACAGAAAAGTAAGGTACTGAATGCTGGCAAGACCTCAGACCTCCCAAAAGGCAGGAAACTCCTCACGTACCTGGGTAGGGCAAAAGAAAAAAGAAAAAACAGAGACAAAAGAATAGGGACGGGGGCTTCCCTGGCGGCACAGTGGTTGAGAGTCCGCCTGACGATGCAGGGGACACGGGTTCGTGCCCCGGTCCGGGAGGATTCCACAGGCCACGGAGCGGCTGGGCCTGTGAGCCATGGCCGCTAAGCCTGCGCGTCCGGAGCCTGTGCTCCGCAACGGGAGAGGCCACAACAGTGAGAGACCCGCATACCGCAGAAAAAAAAAAAAAAAGGATAGGGACGGGACCCGCACCAGTGGGAGGGAGCTGTGAAGGAGAAAAGGTTTCCACACACTAGGAAGCCCCTTTGCAGGCGGAGACTGCGGGTGGCAGAGGAGGGAAACTTCGGAGCTCCAGAGACGGGCGCGAGCCGCGGCTATCAGCGCGGACACCAGAAACGGGCATGAGACACTAAGGCAAAAAGCCTGTGTGCGAGCACAGGTGACTATCCCCACCTCCCCTCCCGGGAGCTTCTGCAGCCCGCCACTGCCAAGGTCCTATGATCCAGGGACAACTTCCCCGGGAGAGCGCACGGCGCGCCTCAGGCTGGTGCAACGTCACGCTGGCCTCCGCTGCGCAGGCTCGACACGCACTCCGTGCCCCTCCCTTCCCCCCGGCCTGAGTGAGCAAGAGCCCCCGAATCAGCTGCTTCTTTAACCCCGTCCTGTCTGAGCGAAGAACAGACGCCCTCAGGCGACCTACACGCAGAAGCGGGGCCAAATCCAAAGCTGAACCCTGGGAGCTGTGCGAACAAAGAAGAGAAAGGAAAATCTCTCCTAGCAGCCTCAGGAGCAGCGGATTAAATCTCCACAATCAACTTGATGTGCCCTGCATCTGTGGAATACCTGAATAGACAATGAATCATCCCAAATTGAGGAGGTGGACTTTGGGAGCAACAATATATATATATTTTTCCCTTTTTCTCTTTTTGTGAGTGTGTATGTGTATGCTTCTGTGTGTGATTCTGTCTGTATAGCTTTGCTTTTACCATTTGTCCTAGGGTTCTGTCTGTCCATTTTTTTTTATTAAAAATTTTTTTTCTTAATAATTATTTTTTATTTTAATAACTTTATTTTACTTTATTTTATTTTATCTTCTTTCTTTCTTCCTTCCTTCCTTCCTCCCTCCCTTCCTTCCTTCCTTCTCTCCCTTTTATTCTGAGCCATGTGGAGGACAGGTTCTTAGTGCTCCAGCCAGGCATCAGGGCTGTGCCACTGAGGTGGGAGAGCTAAGTTCAGGACACTGGTCCACAAGAGACCTCCTAGCTCCACGTAATATCAAACGGTGAGAATCTCCCAGAGATCCTCATCTCAACGCCAAGACCCAGCTCCACTCAATGACCAGCAAGCTACAGTGCAGGACACCCTGTGCCAAACAACTAGCAAGACAGGAACACAACCCCATCCATTAGCACAGAGGCTGCCTAAAATCATAATAAGGCCACAGACACCCCAAAACACACCACCAGACGTGGACCTGCCCAGCAGAGAGACAAGATCCAGCCTCATCCACCAGAACACAGGCACTAGTCCCCTCCACCAGGAAGCCTACACAACCCACTGAACCAACCTTAGCCACTGGGGACAGACACCAAAAACAACAGAAACTACGAACCTGCAGCCTGCGAAAAGGAGACCCCAAACACAGTAAGTTAAGCAAAATGAGAAGACAGAGAAATACACAGATGAAGGAGCAAGGCAAAAACCCACCAGACCTAACAAATGAAGAGGAAATAGTCAGTTACTTGAAAAAGAATTCAGAGTAATGATAGTAAAGTAGATCCAAAATCTTGGAAATAGAATGGAGAAAATAAAAGAAACGTATAACAAGGATCTACAAGAACTAAAGAGCAAACAAAAAGAGATGAACAACACAATAAATGAAATTAAAAATTCTCTAGAAGGGATAAATAGCAGAATAACTGAAGCAGAAGAACGGATAAGTGACCTGGAAGATAAAATAGTGGAAATAACTACTGCAGAGCAGAATAAAGAAAAAAGAATGAAAAGAACTAAGGATAGTCTCAGAGACCTCTGGGTGGATTTTCCTTAAAAAACTAAAAACAGAACTACCATAAGACCCAGCAATCCCACTACTGGGCATATACCCTGAGAAAACCATAATTCAAAAAGAGTCATGTACCACTGTGTTCATTGTAGCTCTATTTACAATAGCTAGGACAAGGAAGCAAACTAAGTGTCCATCGACAGACGAATGGATAAAGAAGATGTGGCACATATATACAATGGAATGTTACTCAGCTATAAAAAGGAATGAAACTGAGTTATTTGTAGTGAGGTGGATGGACCTAGAGTCTGTCATACAGAGTGAAGTAAGTCAGAAAGAGAAAAACAAATACTGTATGTTAACACATCTGTATGGAATCTAAAAAAAAAAAAAAAAAAGAAAAAAAGATCAGAAGAACCTAGGGGCAAGACGGGAATAAAGATGCAGACCTACTAGAGAATGGACTTGAGGATACAGGGAGGGGGAAGGATAATCTGGGACAAAGTGAGACAGTGCCATGGACATATATACACTACGAAACGTAAAATAAATAGCTAGTGGGAAGCAGCCGCTTAGCACAGGGAGATCAGCTCGGTGCTTTGTGACCACCTAGAGGGGTGGGATTGGGAGGGTGGGAGGGAGGGAGATGCAAGAGGGAAGAGATATGGGGACATATGTATATGTATAACTGATTCACTCTGTTATAAAGCACAAACTAACACACCATTGTAAAGCAATTATACTCCAATAAAGATGTTAAAAATAAATAAATAAATAAATAAATAAATAAATAAATAGACTCACGACCAAGATTTAACAAAGCCAACCTTAACAACATGGAAAAGTAGTTTTAAAAGATTAAAAATGAGTGGTAGATGAAATATAGTGCTAACTATACTAGGAAAACTACACATGAAAAGGGCTGATACATCTTCTTTTCCTGAGACAAGCTCCTATTCCTAGTGTAAATGCTTCCTATGTCACTTTTATGGACTAAAAACTCATTATAATCATTCAGAAAACAACTGAAATTATTAAGAACATTATATGGAATATCACTTTATAGCCATTACTATTAACAATTCCCACTCCAGGGAAAGCACAATATTGGGGGAACTGAGTTGTGAAGAGCCTCATGCAATATGTCATCCAGGACCTTAGGCCAGAGCAGGAGTAGTGCTCTCGGGGAAAGCATCATTTGGACTCCCACTCAGCAGTTCAGATCAGCAGCACTGAAAATCCTCTCTCCCGGAAAGTCCCAGACTTTATGCCATAGTTAGCAGAAAATCAGCAGTGTGGGGCTTCCCCCAGATGTAGTCACCAGCAGTGCCTGACAGACATTAGGCACGGCCACATTTATGTATCCAGTGCAAAAGTCTGACCTAACAGAAAGCTATAAACAGAAGCAAACCCCTAGCCCAGTGGCTTCGACAAAGCCAGAGATGAAATGACACAGAATAAAGTACTTGCGGGATGCATAAGACATGCTAGAAATTCACATCTACTCCCATCTCTCTAGTTAATGAGATGAGCAGGAGATCCACTAACACCCTGGCAGACAGGAAGGTAGCCTAGGACAACATATCCCCACAGTTTATGGAAAACACCCAGCAACATTCACCTCTCTTTATTCAAGGACAACTAAACAGGAAAAAGATATATTTACAGAAAGATTCAGCAATAAAGAAAGTGAAGAATAGTCTTCAAAATGCAGAGGAAGGACTCACTTTTCAAGATTCACTAAAGGAAACACAAGTAAATTTTAGGGAGCATCTGCTTTGTGTTCAATAAAATGCAGGAAAACAGATCTTTGAAACAAATGTGAAAGCTGAAATCATAATGTAATAAAAGTGAACATATGGAGAGAGAAGAAATGAAAAAGAAACAAAACATGACATTAAAAAGACTATAAGAACTTTTTTTTAAAAAAGTGACCAACTTCTTATATACCCAGCTCCTATTTGGACTAGCACCTATCAGAGGTATAAGCTACAGCTGTCCCTGTCCACACAGCTGCCAGCTTTCTGCTTTATGTAGCTGCCACACAAACCCTAGGAAATTCCAGATGTCCCTATTTTCAAATATTGTTGAGTTCTAGGGTATCACTCAGGTGGGTGCTGCTCCACTGGCCCCTAAGTCCCTCCTCTCCTCCAATCCTTTATCCTTCTTGGAACATCCTGCCTTGACCCTCACCCCACTCTGCCACCTACCATCTACCTCTTGGTAAAATTGCTGCTTTGTGGGCAGAAGAGTTTCAAATTAGCCTTTCACCACTAGTCACCAACTAGTCTCAAAAACTGAAAAATGTCCTAAAGTTTTCGGAATAAGGAGGCACCCTTCCCTAGTACGGGTTTGCCCTGGATCTCAAGCCATCAGACTGCAGGTTTGCCCTAGATCTCAAGCCATCTTAAGAAGGGTTGTCTAAAAATAGCCAAGATCCTTCATACCCATACTACAAAGTATTTTTGTTAAACTTGAAGAAGACTAGCTAAGCAGGAAGGCTCAGATGCCTTCGTTTTCCTAGTAAAGATTGTCTGGATGTTTTTCTCTGTGAATTCATTTACCTAAAAGGCCAATGTCCCCAAGGACAAGTCCCACAGTAAGTTGCAGTCTGTACATCTAGCTTTTTAATACTATTCAAAAGGATTTTTGGTCTGGGCACCTAAAGGAAGGGAGGGAGGGAGAAGAGAAACATATACTACAACAAAAATAATAATAGAGTTTCTCTTCTGAGTGAATGTTCATAGTTTCCAGCACTCCATCCATTTCTGTCACTGTGGCTGCCAGATAATAGTTCCAGTATAGAAGCACAACACCATTTTAGGAATAGCTTACACTTTCAAACTTTGGCAAGACGTCTTTCTCTGAAGAGAGTGTATAATTTCATTGTGGATGAGCCCTTGCATCTTTACACGAATCTTTCATTTCTCCACATAAACTCTTTGCTTTCTCTAGGCTTCTTTGCTACAAGGCATATGATAAAATGCTGCATCACTTCGGTTCCTAGTGCCCTCAGGTCTGGAGCAAGTCCTGGATGGATGCTGAGTTGCTTGGAAACTATGTCATTATTTGGGATGTAGAAAAGTGTTGGAAGAGAGAAACTAAGTGAGGCAAGGCCCACACACTGTATTTTGGAACTTGAAAGGTTGTTGGAGTGGAAGAGACAAAGTCTTCTTTTTTTCCACAAAGATAATTTCTAGGACCAACGGGGTTGACTTTATTAGGAAGCAACCTTTGAACTCAACTTCTTAACTTAGAAAACTGCCCTACCATGGACTCGGCATTATTCCCTATCCAAGTGAGGTCCCAAAAACCCTTCAACACCATGCCTTGAGAGCACACTCATTTGCTGAGCTGGAATGAAATCAGAAAAGAACAAGCAAAAATAAACTGGAATAAAGAGTCATGAAACAAAGTTTCTTATATCTGTCCATTCTGCCCAAGGTTATTCCTCCTGAGAATGGATAAGCAGCTCCTAAAATGCCAGTGTGGCCGCCAACGGCTGTTGTCTCAGACAGGCTTTGTTAGTTTGAAAGAACGTCAAAGGGACCTGGATCCTTTACAGCACTTCCCGTACATGTCCCAATGAATCATGTGTCCTAAAAACTCATCTGAATAAAAAAAATCACCATCTCAGTTCATCACATCCGTGTATTTGTAAGGCAAAGGCGTCTCTGTGTATTTATACACACCTGTTTCCTCTGTCACTCCCATCCCTGCCACTTACCTAAATGCCATAGAAAGTAAATTGAAACAACTCCTCCAAATGGGATTTCAGGCTTATGTTTTAATGTCACCCAAAGATGTCATCTGAATATTTGTCTGGAGATCTGTTTGTTTCTATAATTAACATTGTGGTACTTGAAACATCCCTTCAACATAGACTGGGTGCTCTCTGAATGCAAATACTGTGATAGGCTCCAGGAATACAAAGGGGGACAATGCAGTGCCTTCCCTCAATTAGGGAAGACAGACAGCTAATCAGCACCTACCGTGCAAGTACAGCAAGCGTGATGGCAGAGTGTGACAAGGGTGCTAAGAAAGCACACAGGAGAGGAATCTCCAAGTAACAAGGCCCTCCCTAGAAGAGGTGACATCAGAGCTGAATTGAGGCCATATAGGCATCATCCAGGCAAGAAAGATGGGATAGAGAAATGGTGGACTTGGAGGACGGTGATCCATTCAAGGAATCCCATGGTAGCTGGAACTCAGGGGACATGAAGAGATAAAACTTCAGAACAAGGCCGGAGTCAGACCCTGGTGGGCTTAGCAGGCCAAGCTAAAGAAATTTCATTTTCTCCTGGAGATAACGGGGAGTCCCTGGAGAATTTTTAAATGGGGTGGGAGGTGGTGTGATAAGATTGGCAATTTAGAAAGATCAATCTAGCAATAGAGTAGAAGAGTGCAGGTCCTTGGTGAGTGGGGAGATTCTATATTTTTGTTGTAATTTGGCTTGTCTGGTACCCTGAACAGTGGAGTATGAATATCATTTCTCCTGTGATAGCACTTTGATAAGGTGTTACAGGAATATGGTTAGGCAGTACGGATCACTGCTTCTAGTAATTTTTAGGAAAGGGCTTGTTTTAGGTATGTGGTTTCCTGATTTAGTGACCTCCAAACCAAAAACAAGAATACCAACAAAAATAAAGACTGGCAAGAATAGCCCAGCTATGTAAATTTTACCCCCTTTCAATGCCATAAGTAAACAAATTTTGCTTTTACATTTCTCAATTACACATGCTTAAGGCAGAGGTACAAATAGATTTAAATAAATTATTGGCCTCTAATTACTTTTTCACTTAAGAAAAAAATTCGGCACCTAGGTTCATATCTCTATTTTTATATACCTCTGTATATAAGTTATTAACTAGTAAAAAAAATCAGTAACGTTATAGAAGATTTTAAATAACATCATTAATAAAACTGACCTAATTGAACATGTACTGAACACTACACCCAGTGAACACTACACCCAGTTGCAGAATAAAACATTCTCTTCAAGTACACATGTAACAGTTATCAAAACTGACATTATGCTGGGTCATAGCAAAAGCCTCAACAAATTTCAAATAATTGAAATCATACAGATAATGTTCGCTGACAACAGTGGAACTCAGCTTGAAATCAATAACAAAAAAATGTCTATAAATATTCCAAATGCTTGGAAATTTAGGAATACACTTCTAAATAACCATGGGCCAAAGATTAAAACAGAAAATAATTATTTTCTGTTTTAAACAAATGGGATCTAATGAAACTTAAAATCTTTTGCACAGCAAAGGAAACCATAAAGAAGACGAAAAGACAACTCTCAGAATGGGAGAAAATATTTGCAAATGAAGCAAGTGACAAAGGATTAATCTCCAAAATTTACAAGCAGCTTAAGCAGCTCAATATCAAAAAAACCAAACAACCCAATCCAAAAATGAGCAGACCTAAATAGACATTTCTCCAAAGAAGATATACTGATTGCGAACAAACACATGAAAGAATGCTCACCATCACTAATCATTAGAGAAATGAAAATCAAAACTACAATGAGGTATCACCTCACACCAGTCAGAATGTCTATCATCAAAAAATCTACAAACAATAAATGCTGCAGAGGGTGTGGAGAAAAGGGAACTCTCTTGCATTGTTGGTGGGAATGTAAATTGATACAGCCACTATGGAGAACAGTGTGGAGGTTCCTTAAAACACTAAAAATATAAGGTAGATAGCTAGTGGGAAGCAGCCGCATAGCACAGGGAGATCAGCTCGGTTCTTTGTGACTGCCTGGAGGGATGGGATAGGGAGGGTGGGAGGGAGACGCAAAAGGGAGGGGATATGGGAACATATGTATATGTATAACTGATTAAATTTGTAAAAAAAAAAAAAAAAACACTAAAAATAGAACTACCATATGACACAGCAATGCCACTACTGGGCATATACCCTGAAAACCGTAATTCAAAACGAGTCATGTACCACAATGTTCACTGCAGCTCTATTTACAATAGCTAGGACATGGAATCAACCTAAGTGTCCATCAACAGATGAATGGATAAAGAAGATGTGGCACATATATACAATGGAATATTACTCAGCCATAAAAAGAAAAGAAATTGAGTTATTTGTAGTGAGGTGAATGTACCTAGAGTCTGTCATACAGAGTGAAGTAAGTCAGAAAGAGAAAAACAAATACCATATGCTAACACATATATATGGAATCTAAAAAAAAATGGTCATGAAGAACCTAGGGGCAATACGGGAATAAAGACGCAGACCTACTAGAGAATGGACTTGAGGACACGGGGAGGGGGAAGGGTAAGCTGGGACAAAGTGAGAGAGTGGCATGGACTTATATACGCTACCAAATGTAAAATAGATAGCTAGTGGAAAGCAGCCGCATAGCACAGGGAGATCAGCTCAGTGCTTTGTGACCACCTAGAGGGGCGGGATAGGGAGGGTGGGAGGGAGATGCAAGAGGGAGGAGATATGGGGATATATGTATATGTACAACTGATTCATTTTGTTATAAAGCAGAAACTAACACACCACTGTAAAGCAATTATACTCCAATAAAGATGTTTAAAAAAAATGTCTATTGAAAAGGTTATGCCTTTTCTTGCAAAATTATGCTATGCAAGGATCTGTAAAATAACTTCCGTCTACACTTTAGAGCCAGGAAACATTTTGCCACTTCAACGGACAGTTGCAACTATATAACTTAATGTGTACACATTTTTATCTTCTTTTAAAGCCTTTGTGGTTGATCACAGTGGACATTAAGTAAATTATGTTGGATGAATAATAAATGTGAAACCAAACATTTTACTTTAAGTACATTTTCTCTTGGGTGTAAATTGAATACAAAATGAATCACTATCAGTTTCTTTTTAAATCTTCTTATATTTGAAGTCATTATGTAACCATAACCTTCTTTAATGTTTATGTTAAATATTCTCAAGTCATTTCTTCACAAATACCACACTTAACAGCCTTAATCATCTCACTCATTCTTACACAAATCTTCTAGTTTCTTCAGGCTCCTTTCAAAGTGTTAGTATCAAGAGTTTCTAATTAGTTATTATCTCTCAAATGTCAACTTCTCTTAATAATTCCTAAGAGCATGTTAACTTTTTATATTACATTATAAGTTTTTACTCGGATGGCAATCAATCTGTGAATGCTGTCTTTGCTTTTGCTTTAAATATATTAGATGTACAGTGAAATGCACTTTCTTTTGGTTGGTCTTGATATAGGAAGATGTGTAGATCAGAAATCGCCATGCCCTTGGCCAAGTGTACTGTTGAGTCAACAGTATTTGTTGTTGCCAAGTCCATGGCAGGTGCCATATAGGCTATAGAGAGAAAAGATGCAAGAAGCTTCCAGTTGAGTGTTGGAGACAAGCATTGACTCATGCACCAGTGAGTGAACAAAAGAAGGGATAGCCCAGCAGTCCAGCATGTGGTGTTTGGAGTATAAAGCCTTCTGATCCAAAGCCTAGCTTTTCCATTTACTAGTTGTATAACCTTGAACAAAGTTTTTCAAACTCCCAATATTTCCATTTCTTCTTTGGTAAAATAGGGATGACAAGAGTATCTACGTCATAGGTTAGGTGATAATTACATAAAATAACTTATGTAGAGAGTTTAGCACAGTGCTTTTAAACCCTCAGTAGCTGCTGTGTGTGCATGTGTGTGTATACTTTGTGCTAGGTACTCTGCTAGGTATATAAATAACTATGCTGCAAGGCAGAATTTTAAAAGAGAGAGGGCTAAACTGAAGAGCAAGAATAGATTTTGAGAGTGAGCCAACCACCTTCTAATAGATATGTCATGAATGTCACGAATGTGTGTGTGTGTGTGTGTGTGTGTAGTCAAAAATAACTTCAGCGAGTGAGAAGTTCTGAGCCTACAGGTAAAAGCAAGATAAATATCCTTTTCCAAGGAAGTAAAGAGCAAGAAAAGTGGCATCCAAGTAATATTATATGGGAATCTAGCCTCATCTGCATTCCTGTGCACAATTCTTCCCTTCCCAAACCATAGAGGCCTCCATAGATAGGGTTGACTGTGACTCATAAGTCCTTCTATACAGAGACTAGCACCGAGAAAAGTCGGCAAGCATAAAAGGTATTTAATAAATTTGAACCTGTAAAACTTTATGGGAAGCAGGTGTTTGAGTCCCATTTTATGGAACACGAGCCCAATGAAAAGGGTTATATGAACTATTGTGAGGCTGTTCAGCCTGTGAACAACGATGGGAATGTAATCACATGTCCCACAAACTAGACTATGTTAAGTCTCCTATTGTTAGAATAATGCCATTTATACATCTATTTATAATTTTGTATTCCTCCCTTTCATTTCACTCTTCATTGAAAGTTAATGTATTGCAACTCACTGGCAGGCAATTTATTTTAGGGTAAAAATTAATCTAATAAAAAACAATAAAATCTGTGAATGTGAAAAAAATCCCAAAGATATAAGCAGATTTATTATACACAGCTGGAAAATATCTCTTACACGAAGGCATTCATAAAGTGAGTTAACGGTCTCTGTGCACAAGTTCTTTGAAAATATACTTGACAGAGTCATTTACTTTCAACATCAGAAATCACCAGGGAACAGGTGAAAATTACTCCTGCAAGTAAGAAGTATTTATATACAGCCAAATAACTAGAGCAAAATAAAACCTTATGGAAAAAAAACAGATGAGTGCAAGGGGAAAAGGGGGGTAGGGAAGAGAGAAAGATGTAAAACAATAATTTAAAGACAAAGTTAAAATGAAGCCAGTAACCATACAGTGATTTAATTACAGGACACAACTTTGTAAAGTTATCTATACAAAGTCACCATGACAAAAAGGAGGATAAAAATCAATAAAGCCTATTAATTCTGAAACAACAGATAAGGAAAAAGAACTCTACCTCAAATCTAGTTAATCTTATGGTCTTATAGCCACACTATTATTACCAGAAATATTCAGAATATTTTGACTTGGCATACAGATATCTTTCTGTTTGGGTAAACATGTATTTCTAAAATGAAATTTATTGGGGGAGAGGAAGTACTATTTTCATATCATGGTATATTAAAACATAGATAATAAAAAAATATTTTGGCCTTTGAGACAGGGAGTTAGTTCCCTTTAAAACAGCAGGATGCATCCAATAGGGCTGTTTTTAAGAAGGACAGCAGTTAGTGGGCTAGAAATTATATGGAAAATACATTTTATTTTTTGCACACACAAACATGTTTAACAGGTAATCACTGAGGATGATTTGTTTCATAGATTAGTACTCCAATGTTTGCTGACATAGTTGGGCTTATTTTTATCTTCATGACCCCAAGTAGTTGGCTAGACCAAGTGTTTCATACTTCAACTTGTAGTTTTGGTGATCAAGAGACATTAGGGCCCAGGACCCAAAATGTCTTCCCAGCTCTATTGATTTACCCCATAAATTCGAGGACACAAACATCCTGGACCTCAGATTTCTCCCCTGAAAAGGGGTGGTGGTAAGGGTTCAATATCATCATTATCATTAAAGGATTCACACACTTGGGGCTATACTTTATCCCACACTCTTTAAAATTCATAAACCTTATTTTCACTTTCACTTTACCTCTCTATGTTGTACACAGTCAATCACATGAATGTTCAATGAAAAGCTTTCAGTGAAATTTCAATGTTGCTTAAAAGAAAAGCAATCCCCAGGGTACGAGCCAATGCTGTGCAGCAGCTGTGTCCAGCACCATTTTATAAGGCAGTGGACTGGGGAAAAAAGCACCCTGAATAATAAGTGGTGGCCACTTGGGGGTCATGTAGAAGGAGGGAGGCTAAAGGTAACAGCTAACATTGGGCCAGAAAGACAAAGCCAAAGTCTGGAGTCAGAAGGGCAGGAGTGATGCAGCAGGTGTCAAATTGAAGATGCGACTGTGGATGAACAGAGAAATAGCAGACAAAAGACACCAGAATGACTAGGGCAAGCAGTGGGCTGATTTGAGGTTTAAAGGCAACCCAAATGATCAAATCAAGTCTGGGGTTTGTGGTCTGGGGCCAAAACAAGAATAGTCTGGAGTCATTTCAAAAGGGATGCTGGCATCAGCACCCCTTCTGAAGGACCAAGCGCTAACCAGTATTCATCCTTACACGGAGCTCTCCAATCCTAGTCTCATAAGACCAGTTCAGCTGTGGCTATGGAGCAGCATTTGCATGCTGGTTTGCCATCTCTGTTCATGAGCACAAAGAGAAGAGTTTTTCAAAAAGAACCTGCACAGTCCATTTCATTAATCTCCCTTCAGCTTGCTACCTTCTGCCTACATCTCAGGGTTGTATGCCAGTTCAATCTACAACAGCCATATATATTTTTTTAACATCTTTCTTGGAGTATAATTTCTTGACAATGTTGTGTTCGTTTCTGCTGTATAACAAAGTGAATCAGCTATACATATACATATAGCCCCATATCTTTTCCCTCTTGCGTCTCCCTCCCCCACTCCCTATCCTACCCCTCTAGGTGGTCACAAAGCAGGGAGCTGATCTCCCTGTGCTATGCGGCTGCTTCCCACTAGCTATTTTACATTTGGTAGTGTATATATGTCCATGCCACTCTCTCACTTCGTCCCAGCTTACCCTTCCCCCTCCCCGTGTCCTCAAGTCTATTCTCTACGTCCAACAGCTATATTTTTAAACCAGCAATTATCTTCATTCCTTCTTACTGACACTCCATACAGTGAGTCTGAATTCAGTCCAAGGCAAAAAAAGAAGCATATACTAGCTAAAATAAATTCACATAAACCTAACACAGATTGTCTCAGAATCACTCAGATGATTTTTAAGCAGCTCCAATCTGATTTACAGGCCAGGTTCAAAGTTGGTTCTGTACCAAGTATAAATCAATTACACAAATTCTCCAAAACAGCTATAAAAGAAATCAAAGGCCAAGAACTTAATTAAAATACAGTCTACTTTAGAGAATGTAGAGATTATCATTGGGAAAAACTTATCACATCAAAACAAATGTAATAGTTCTGATTACATGTGTGAGAATAAGCATGGGCTGGAAGGGAAAACTTTATGACAAGGAGTTCAGGGAAGAATTTAGCAATTCTATATCCAACTTGATCCATCTACATCCAAATGTCAATACACGCCTTGCTTTTTCTTTGTGTATTAAATAGGGATGCTTACACTGGCTTGATAATAAGAGGAATCTAGTGAAAGCAAATAGTAGACCTAACATAATACCTCTCACTTTACCTATAGTCAACCCGCTCTAAATACATGTTTTCGAGGCAAGGATACATGGATAAAGCAAACTGATTCCTTTCTTTCCCCCATTACCAGATGTCTTCTTCAATCATCACAAAGGTTGAATATTAAGCTATCAAATAAATAAAAAGACATTACCTCAATAACAACTTTGGTAAAAGATGTTCATGCTACATAGACAAATATAACTTCATGGTTACTTCAAGTTTTTTCTTCTATTATAAATGCTGCCTTTTAGCATCTATAATAGCAAAGATTCCTGTCCATTTGAAAACAGTTTGGAAGACAAGACTCAAGTTACAAAATACAGTCACCATTCCTCTGAAGCTACGAGAGGGTTTGCTCAAGAGTAAATCCATTATCACAGAAAAACCACTTACATGACAACGATGCATCTGTCTGTCTGTCCCTAAGTATGTCTAATTCATTTAGCTCTATTTACTTAGCCTCACCAAGACGATGTCCATTCATTCATTCATTCATTCATTCAAATATTCACTCATTCTATTAGCCCTCTAGAACCAATCCATTTGCTAGCCGAGATGGGACTTAAGGTTCCCAAAGAATCTAATCAAAAGTCAGCCGTATTCCTGTGTATACACTGACCTGTAGGTTCTGAGCCTGTGTCCTTCAATAAGACCCTACCTAACCCAATGAGAGTTGTGCTTTCATGTCCCAATCTCTGTCACAATAGCCCAACCCAGATGCTCCCCAGCAGCCCCAGACCCAGGCTTGGCCTTGCTCTCCAGTGTTTCCAATATTCAAGGTTCAGCTGCTGTTACAGTCCTTCCATCTAGGTCTTGGATGGATATTGCTATATCTTCCTAAAAATCCCTGCCTGCCTGCTATGCCTGCTGCCTGAAGCTGAGTTACCTCACCATGAAAACCTACCCTACCTCCAGTTTTTTTTTTTTTTTTTTTTTTTTTTTTGCGGTACGTGGGCCTCTCACTGTTGTGGCCTCTCCCCTTGAGGAGCACAGTCTCCGGACACGCAGGCTCAGCGGCCGTGGCTCACAGGCCCAGCCACTCCACGGCATGTGGGATCCTCCAGGATCGGGTCACGAACCCGTGTCCCCTGCATCGGCAGGCGGACTCCCAACCACTGCGCCACCAGGGAAGCCCCTACCTCCAGTTTTGATATTAACAAAATTGGCCTAGACTGATGCTACTTATGCATTATGGGGGATTAATGGTATCCACTTATCTTTCATATTTCATTGAATCCATGGAATTATTCTCCAGGAATGCTTAGCGTTAAATGTCTATACTAACTTCTCTATGTCTTGGTTTCCTTATCTGTAAAAGAGAAATAATGCTAGTATCTACCACAGAGGATACTATGAAGATAAAATTTATATATTTTATAAGTATATTAAATGTATACACTTTATAAGTTTTATAAATATATAAAACATAGAACCTTACAGTAGAGCCTGGAAGATAATACATGCTCTACAAGTGTTAGTATTATTATTACAGTTATGATTGACTTCCTCCAGTGAGCTGTAGGATCTCTGAAGATACTGTCTCTTTCATTCTTAAAACTCCTCAGACCTAAAGGGTGATTTGCATATCTCAGGCAATAAGTGGTTTCAAGTAAAACTGAATTACTGAGTACTTTACAAAGCTATCTAGAAATACTATATCTATCATATAGCTGTAGAAAGTATGACCATAGAAATCCAGGTACCTACTTAAGAACATAAAGTCACCAAAACAGCCAAGAATGCAAGATACTCATAAGCCCACACTGCTAGTTCCACACACCATCTTCACACCATACTGTTCTCGTGATATGAGACCTAATGCATTTACTCCAACCTTGTCTTATGTAAATTTACTTCTCCGTAGGCAAGGACATGGCATAGGGTAGTTTAGGCATTGGTCATTCATTCATATATTTATTGTGCAGTCCTGTGTTGGACTCTATATTAGGTATAAAGAGACTACAGTAAACCAAACAGACAAAAAGCATTGCCTCATGGAGCTAATGTTTTGGGGGAGGAGGAAGAGGGAGTTTATACAAACAAAACATTCCTTCATATCAAACTGTGATAAGTGTGGAGCATGATATTGAGGGACTGTTCCATTGTATCACCTGTAATGATAATATCAGCTTATGTCCCATTTATTCATATCCCTTTCTAGAAGCCACTGGACCAGTTTTCCCCAACACTTGGTCGGTGAAGGGAAATGTATTGATTTGATGCTGAGAGAGGTGCGATATTATCTTGCTGCCAATCCCTGCGCTGAAAGTATATACTTTCCAACCTACCTAGAGAAGAATCCCAACTACCAGTTATGAACAGAAATGTTAAGTGGCCCCTAGGAAGGCCCAGCAGCTCCAAGTAAGGCAGTGCTCCTGCATGGGAAAGGCATCACTTCTATTCAGCCACAGGTGGAGAAGTAACTGGCCCCAATCCTGACCCAGGTTCCATCTCAAATACCACAGATTAACAAAGAATTTATTTTCGTGGGGATAATCCTCTTTTTACAAATAGAAGATAAGCTATGTTAGATGATCTGATCTAAGATTCCAGGGATCGTTTTAAAGAAAGAGAAGATTTGTACAGTCATCAATTTCATTTTAAGGTTTTTGAGCCACATTCAAGATTTCATGACCTTTTACCAACACAATAGTCACAGATGGGCATTGCTTTTTAAAGCGAATTAATGTCAACCTAAATATAAGTGAGTCAGACCTATGAGTCTCTGAGCATTTTGGTTCATTACACTGCCAAAACCAAGCCTTTGTAGAATAGTTCTAATTTTTCAGCTCTACGAATAAGCCTGCCGAACAAATATTTTGCTTAATGACATTAATTGCCTTGATACTGGGTTTGGGTAAGTTGCTTTTTCATATAGCAACTGAGTGAAAAACCAAACCTAACAAGAAACACACGAAAAACCATAAGGATCAATCAATAATATTATTTTTACCTGAATTAGTATACTAAACCTACATCAAGGACCTGGCAAGCTATCGATCTACTCGTCATAACTCTCTGTGTTTCTTCCAAGTAACCATACTCTTCAGTATGATACTAATCTTCAATCATGATGTCTGATAATCAACTTGCCTTGCCAAAAGACCTGTTAAAAATATCTACACCTCTGCACTAGGAAAGCCTCTCTTAGAAATGCTGTATTGAAGAGTTTAGATTCAAATCACTGCCCTGATTTAAACCCTGTGGAAATAATAATACAATAGTAAATAATATTGAGTGCTACCCACATCCCATATATCAAAGACCGTCAAAGATATTTAGTACTGAAGGCCTTTCCAATACCAGCCCCAGGAGATTTACAAGAGATCAAGGTGATTAGACCT
Organism: Mesoplodon densirostris; assembly: GCF_025265405.1. Taxonomy (NCBI): domain Eukaryota; kingdom Metazoa; phylum Chordata; class Mammalia; order Artiodactyla; family Ziphiidae; genus Mesoplodon; species Mesoplodon densirostris. The sequence goes on from NC_082669.1 coordinate 68,877,532, forward strand.
CCTTAATTAGAATGTAAATTCATTTATTGATTTACTGTATCAAACAGATCCATGAATAGCTACTGATTTTTTTAATGTGTTCATTTTCGATTTCAATGAGCAGTATTAATAAAATATGAATCAGACTCCCCCACCTCACCTGTAGTTCCAGTGTCCTGGTCTCAAGTTAAGCATGACAGAGACATTTTGTGTCACAATTTTCTCCGCTTCTGGCTTCAGAGTTTTGAAAATGGAATATCCCATGACAAACAAAATTTGCATCAAACTGCCAACTCTGAGGCAAAGCATTATTCATTTTTGTATAGATACGTATCATGCATGTATGCCCAGGCCAGCTCTGCAGACTCATGAAAACCCAACTGACTTCTCTTCATCCCAGAGTAAAAAGAAGAGAGTTGCTTAGCTGGGCATATTGCAGAGGGGACTTGGGGGTCCAACTGTCCCTGTGAAGACTGTGAACCATCATTTGAGCTTCCTCAGCCCCCAGGTCCTGAGTCTTTCTGTTGTTATGAGCACAAAGGGGCTTGTTTCTTGTCACCTTCTCTTTCTGAAGGCTTTTCTGCTGTGTCCAGTCTGCTAAGACAGTGACCACTAGCTTTCAAATTTTTCAGGCAATTCCCAGCTTTTGATTTTTTATTGATATCTCTTTTCTTCTGTCATTTCCTCTCCCCTTCTGTTCTTGTACATTTATGCCTTCTTCCTTGCTTTACTGTCACATGGAAGAGTTTTATAAAGGAGCAGAGGTAAACCCAAGTGTTTAATCTGCCATATTTTGCCAGAAGTCTCCACTGTACTATACACAGTATATCACTCCAATCTAAATCTATTTGGCTCAAGATGACCAACTTCTAATGTGGAACAGACTAAGATAAAATAAAGTGAATGGCATTCCTTTTCTTCTTTCCTGATCCTCTGTTTCCATGGATCAGATTATATGCAAATAATAATCAGCAGCACTGCTATGAATAAATTATATTAGGCTGGGACTTACAGATAAATTCCAAAGTTCAAATTTGAGCATCTGGATAATTATTAGTATCTTATTAAAATACTTAAAATAGGAACGAATGCTCAGGACAACAGAAGTAGTTGAGTCATGGTGTCAGGGGATAACTCATACAACCCTAAATACAGTATGGTCATATTGGAAGTAAAAAGAGTGAGGTTGATGAAGTAAAGATTACATGATAAGAGAACACTTCTTCCACTTGATCTTGTCCGCTGTTGAACCTCTCAATTCAGTTTTTCAGTTCAAGTATTGTATCCTTCATCTCTTCAATTTCTGCTTGGTATTTTTTCATATTTTCTATGTCTTTGTTGCATTTCTCACTTTGTTCATGCATTGCTTTCCTGACCTCGGTAAGCAGCTTTATTACCATTATTTTGAACTCTATTCTATAAATCACTTAGCTCTGGCTCATTAAGCTAGAGTTCTGGAGATTTATCTCATTCTTTTGTTTGGAACTCATTCCCATTTCTTCATTTTCCTTGACTCTCTGTGTTGATTTCTGTGCATTAGATAAAATAGCTACCTCTCCCAGTTTTAACAGACTGTGTAGTCTTGTGTAGGAGATAAACCTCATCAACCAGCACAGCCTGAGCCCCTATTTGCCTTTCAAACCTTTGTGATTGTCCAAGTGGCTTGCAGTAGTTGAGGGTGTGCTAAGACTCATCAGTACCCCAAAGGGGAGGATTACAGTCAGCACCTAGATGCAGGCTGCTCAGGAGGCAGACCCACAGGCAGCAGCTGGGAAATTATGCAGTCAAACCCCTTCCAGGGAGAATCTGGGAGATGGGCATTTTTGTCTCCTCCCTCTGCACTGAGCCCAGGTGTATAGCCACTGTGCTATATGTCCATTTAACAACTGCTTCTTTGTTTGCTATAGTCCTGTGGGACTCATGAATGCGAGCCCCACTGACTTTCAGAGCTATGTGATTTGGGGGCCTGTCCTTCTGGTAGTAGCCTTAAAAATTGGGGTGTCACACCAGTCAGAATGGTCATCATCAAAAAATCTAGAAATAGGGCCTCCCTGGTGGCGCAAGTGGTTGAGAGTCCGCCTGCCGATGCAGGGGATACGGGTTCGTGCCCCGGTCTGGGAGGATCCCATATGCCGCGGAGAGGCTGGGCCCGTGAGCCATGGCCGCTGAGCCTGCGCGTCCGGAGCCTGCGCGTCCGGAGCCTGTGCTCCGCAACGGGGGAGGCCACAACAGTGAGAGGCCCGCATACCGCAAAAAAAAAAAAAAAAAAAAAAAAATCTAGAAACAATAAATGCTGAAGAGGGTACGGAGAAAAGGGAACACTCTTGCACTGCTGGTGGGAATGTGAATTGGTACAGCCGCTATGGAGAACGGTATGGAGGTTCCTTTAAAAACTACAAATAGAACTACCATATGACCCAGCAATCCCACTACTGGGCATATACCCTGAGAAAACCATAATTCAAAAAGAGTCATGTACCACAGTGTTCATTGCAGCTCTATTCACAATAGCCAGGACATGGAAACAACCTAAGTGTCCATCATCGGATGAATGGATAAAGAAGATGTGGCACATATATACAATGGAATATTACTCAGCCATAAAAAGAAATGAAATTGATCTATTTGTAATGAGGTGGATGGACCTAGAGTCTGTCATACAGAGTGAAGTAAGTCAGAAAGAGAAAGACAAATACTGTATGCTGACACATATATATGGAATCTAAAAAAAAATGTCATGAAGAACCTAGGGGTAAAACAGGAATAAAGATACAGACCTACTTGAGAATGGACTTGAGGATATGGGGAGGGGGAAGGGTAAGCTGTGACAAAGTGAAAGAGCAGCATGGACATATATACACTACCAAACGTAAGGTAGATAGCTAGTGGGAAGCAGCCGCGTAGCACAGGGAGATCAGCTTGGTGCTTTGTGACCGCCTGGAGGGGTGGGATAGGGAGGGAAGGAGGGAGGGAGACACAAGAGGGAAGGGATATGGGAACAGATGTATATGTATAACTGATTCACTTTGTTATAAAGCAGAAACTAACACACACACAAAAAAAAGTTGGGGTGCTAGACGTGTGGTCCAAATGCTTTGGGAGTTGGGGATTCCCTCTCAATTTCATGTGCTATGCCATTAGTGGGGTTTATGGCGAGAGCATGTCTCAGCCTTTACTACCCGATTTAATGTGGGTATTCTCTGTTTCCTGATGGGTAGGAATCACACGACTAGTTTCTGGATTTCTCTTAGAGGGACTTGATCCATGTGTAGCTGTATATTTGGTGAGTCCACGGGAGGAGGGAACTCCAGGAGCCTCTTGTCACCATCTTGCTCTCAAGTCTGATTTTTATTTTTTTCTTTGTGAAAATGGAATCAACAGACTCAATACTGCTTCTATTATTAATAATTAATGTATTTAACAATTTAAATAACTCCTTTGAACATTTGTTTTGTTTCAGCCATTATGCCAAGTGTTTGATGTACGTTAACTCATTTAATCCTTACAACCATATGAGATACATATTATTAATTACCAATTGTATAGGTGAGAAAGTTGGAATTAAGAAAGGTCAATAAATAATTTGCCAAAGTTGCACAGATAAGTGGTAGAACTACAGTTTGAATCCTGTCAGCTTACAAAGCTCACCTCTTAACTTCATTATTATACTACCTTAGTATGCTGTGAAATTCCATAGCATGAAGAATGAAAAGAGAAGCTACATTGATAATATTTAAGTTTTCTTTAAATACTTTATGGTACAATGTCCTTGGCCCCTCTTATAAATACTTCAGATTATTTTGGGTAGACTTGTTAACAATCTTAGGGAAATGCTCTGGAAACACCAATGGAATTGAGCTTTTAAAATATAAAATCTCATTGCCCCAAGCAAGAATGCTTTCTGAAATTAGAGCCAGATTTTCTTATAATGTAATAGTCTTTTTTCTCCATCATTTGCATAGTGATACAGATTTTATAGAGTTTTAATTCTGAATTTATATTCTGAAAGTGTCAATCTGGAGGCTGTAATCCTACTAACTTTTCTGTTTGCCTATTTTTCTGAATGAGTATAAATGTTTACTTTCTTTAAGCAGCATATTCCAGAGGTAAAATGTATCCCAAAGCCTTTAATCTAAGCACAGGCTGTCGTAAAACTTCCCTGGCATATCTTTCTCTTACAGTTAATCAAATTACATTTGGGAATTTGAAGCAAATGAGGATATAACAAAGTGATTTGGGTGGACAAAATGTATGAACTGCATCCTGTTATGGAACATTTTTACAATTGTATAGCTGACAGCTATGCTCAGAGAAACAGTTGAAGAAGCAAATACAATTATTCACTCAGTGGTTTATAAGCAAAAGGGGAAAAAGGATATTAATCTTCAAGATAAAAGTGTGGAGTCAAAAATGAGTTTTATTTTTAAAAAATCCATTACAAAAGTCGTTGAAAGGATGTAAAAGACAATGTAATTGGGAAAGTGGGTCCACTATTCCAGAATTGAAAGCCTCTGTCCTTTTTTCTTCCTATCTCTCTCTACATAAAGACGTTTCTGTCAGCTTGGGTGCATTTTCATCATATCTGGAGTGTACGTTTGGGAAGCTATAACTAAACATAGACCAATGGCATATGCTGAATCGACTTGGGCAGAGAAATGTGGGGGCAGTACTCAGAGCAGCTGATGCTCAAGCACAGTAGGGAGATCAAATCAACATGCATTAATAAGATCTTCTAAACAGAGAAAGCTACAGGGATTTTAAATGTGAGCCCCCAAATCAATAATTCCAGTGGCAGATACTCTAAAATGTCCTGATTTTGGATTGAGCTGCTTCTCACCTGAGCCACACAGTAGGATTCAAGCACAGTGGCCGCGTGTTAGCATCATTTGGAGGACTTTTTTTTTTTTTTAATTTTGATTGGAGTATGGCTGCTTCACACTGTTGTGTTAGCCTCCACTGCACAAAATGAATCAGCCACACACATGCAGGTAGGCCCTCCCTTTTGGACTTCCCTCCCATTTAGGTTACCACAGTGCATTAGGTAGAGAAGAGGACTTTTAAAAATCATGAGTGCCCAGGTCCCAGCCAGACTAGTTAAATTGGAATCTACTGGGGGATGAGGGGAGGCAGATGAAGCGTCCCAAGGCATCGGCATTTTTAAAAGCTCCCCAGGTGATTCTAAGGAGCAGCCAGAGTTGAGAACCACTGGTTCAGGGTGAGTAGAAGGCAAAATTTATTTGATGATTAATGATTGAGTAAAATGGAACTAATATGGAAGAGGCCAGCTAGCACTCAATAAAAACTTTTTTAGTTAAAAAAAATTTTTTATTGACGTATAGTTGATGTACATTATTATATGTTTCAGGTGTACAACATAATGATTCACAATTTTTAGGGTTATACTCCATTTATAGTTATTATAAACTATTGGCTATATTCCCTGTGTTATATAATATACCCTTGTAGCTTATTTATTTTATACATAGTAATTTGTGCCTCTTAATCCCCTACCCCTATCTTGCTCCTCTCCCCACTGGTAACCACTAGTTGGTCCTCTGTATCTGTGAGTCTGTTTCTTTTTTGTTAAATTCACTAATTTGTTGTATTTTTTAGATTCCACATGAGTGATATCATACAGTATTTGTCTTTTTCTGTTTGACTTATTTCACTTAACATAATATACTCCAAGCCCATCTATGTTGTTGCAAATGTCAAAATCTCATTCTTTTTATGGTTGAGTAGTATCCCATTGTGTGTGTGTGTGTGTCTGTGTGTGTGTGTGTGTGTATATATATATATATTGTACATGGTAAAAAAAGGTATTCTCCAGTAGCAAGTGTAATAGTCCCAACTTCCTAAGGTGAATTTTTTTTCTATTGCACAGGGTCCCAAGAAACCTGAGTTTTAAAATCCAAGTGTGAGGGTTCCTATAATCTTGGCTAGCGCTATTTGTTTTGGGTACTTTCAATAGAAAAGGGTAATACAGGGTCTCTGCCCAAATAAGTAGAAGCACCCATTTTATTTTTTTTTTATTTTTTATTTTTTATTTTTTTTTTTTGCGGTATGCGGGCCTCTCACTGTTGTGGCCTCCCCCGTTGCGGAGCACAGGCTCCAGACGCGCAGGCTCAGCGGCCATGGCTCACGGGCCCAGCCGCTCCGCGGCATATGGGATCCTCCCAGACCGGGGCACGAACCCGTATCCCCTGCATCGGCAGGCGGACTCTCAACCACTTGCGCCACCAGGGAGGCCCAGAAGCACCCATTTTAATTTGCAGCAAAACTGAATAGAAGATTCCTCTGAGCTGACAAGCATTTCCCATTCCTCGCATGGGATCAGCTTTGGAACCCAACCTAAGGAACCTAAAGGACTCGCTTGTGGCCTGCAAGCACATGACTGGCACTGATAAATCCCTGCCTTGCAGCGTTTCAGACAGCTTTGATCAACAAATCAATGAGAGCCACAGGCACCTGGTTTATGTAAAGAGCCTTTCATTTCCTCCACTGATCCAGCAGCTGCTCCTTCCTTTTGGGGACCCTGCTTTTATATACAGGCAGAGTTCAGAAGAAGGACACTGCAGCAGTGTTTACTCTGATGCCTTCCCCATTCAAGGAAATGGGCAGCCGTCCACGCTCTGCTCTGCTGCTAGAACTAACTGGAAAGTATAAGCATTGCACTTTCCTCAGGGGGAAAATGTTGGTGCCTATGGAGACAATATGTTCCTGTTATTAAAATAATTTTAGGATCCAAAAGAGTGAAGTTCAAACACAGGACCATCAGCAAAGAATGAGAAGAATCTTAGACTACTGTAACTCTTACATGCCAACAGTACACTTTTTTTTTTCACATCTTTATGGGAGTATAATTGCTTTACAATGGTGTGTTAGCTTCTGCTTTATAACAAAGTGAATCAGTTATACATATACATATGTCCCTATATCTCTTCCCTCTTGCATCTCCCTCCCTCCCACCCTCCCTATCCCACCCCTCTAGGTGGTCACAAAGCACTGAGCTGATCTCCCTGTGCTATGAGGCTGCTTCCCACTAGCTATCTATTTTACATTTGGTAGTGTATATATGTCCATGCCACTCTCTCACTTCGTCCCAGCTTACCCTTCCCCCTCTCCATGTCCTCAAGTCCATTCTTTTTGAAGCATAATTTATTCAGATTACATCTACCAAGTCAGCTGATGTACATTCCACCTAATGCCAAAATATATTAAAGATGGGAGACAAATGAATGAGTGAAAGGTGATATATCATGGATCTAAGTAAGAACTATACCTTTCTGAGATGTGAAAAGAAGATAGAACTTCAGTGTTCAATCAAACACAACCTAACTATAGTAATCAAGGAGCTTTTACAGCAGATCAGAAAGAGCAGTCAACTCAGACATCAACGTCAAATTCCCAAATACATGGCTCAATTGGTCAGATTTATAGAAATTATCCGATAGAAAATCTATTCCAGGGCTTCCCTGGTGGCGCAGTGGTTAAGAATCCGCCTGCCAATGCAGGGGACACAGGTTCGAGCCCTGGTCCGGGAAGATCCCACATGCTGCAGAGCAACGAAGCCCGTGCGCCACAACTACTGAGCCTGCACTCTAGAGCCCGTGGGCCACAACTACTGAAGCCTGTGCACCTAGAGACCGTGCTCTGCAGCAAGAGAAGCCACCGCAATGAAAAGCCCTCGCACCACAACGAATAGTAGCCCCCGCTTACTGCAACTAGAGAAAGCCCGTGTGCAGCAATGAAGACCCAACACAGCCAAGAATAAATAAATAACATAAATAAATTTGTTTAAAAAAATCTATTCCTTATACTTGAAGCAGCTCTTTAGGCACGGACATGTCTTTATATGTGTGTGTGAAATTCATTACTACCAAGATCAGAGCTGAAGAATTTCTTTAAGCAGTGGCAACACTGAGTAGACTCCAAGAGATAAAGGTTTGTAATGCTGACTTGAACCTAATTATTAGTTTTTATTTTTCCCTTGAATATGTCTCTTATCAGTCAGATACCCTTCTCCATCAGTGGGAGGGGCAGTTAAATAAATTACTAAAGTTATTAAATCAACAAATATTTACCAAGTGTATATCATGTGTGAGGTACTAGTTAAGACACTGGGTCATCCATACAATAAAATTCCACACAGTCTAAAAAGAATGAGGAAAATCTGTACAAGATGCTTGGGGAAGAAGAAGGAGGAGGGGGACAAGGAGGAAGACGAATGAGGAGGAGGAGGAGGGGAAGGGGGAGGAGGGGAAGAGGAGGAGGGGGAGGGAGAGGAGGAGAAAGAAAGAAAGAAAAGATGATCATGTAAACAGTCTTTCATTTACATTTTTAAATTATTTATATTTGTATTTGTATGTGCACTTAATTACATGGTCGACTTTTGGTACAATAGACAAGAAACCACTGACAATCTCTGGAGAGTGGGGTGCCTTTGGGTGGAAGGGAAACTCAATTTCCATCACCGTGACTACATTTTTTTTTACCATGTACAGATGTATTAAATATCTCATAATTAAAAAGTAAATGTTTAAGTCACAGCACCACTTTCTAAAGTAGACATCATTTTCACTGAAAATGAAAAAAGCGATTTCAAAGATGATCCAGCCCAGGACATGAATCATCACTTCGTGTACCATATACCACCTATTAGTTACTTAGTAGCCATCTGGGTTATCAGATCAACAATCATGGTATCAAAGTGCTTGTGTTCAAGTAACCTTTATTTTCCTTAATAACCGCCCCACTCCTTGCTCCCAGAATTGAATCAAAGGGTATATCTGCTCCTGAGATCTTGACAGATCCAGGGAGGAGGTATCAAATAATGTCGGTACTCTAAATTAACATGTAAATATCAAGGATTTTGTTGCCCTCCCAACATCCCCCTCCCGTTAGTCATCCCTAATCGAAATCTTTCAGACATTTTGAGAAAAGAGCATTGGACTAAAGTTGTCAGGGAACCTAGTTTCTAATTTTCTCTCTCCTGCTTTTTAACCTGGTGACCTGGGCACATCCCTTACCTTCTTACATCAAGGACTTTGTCATTTGTAATCTAACAATGATGTGAGCCTCTCAGGGTTCCAATGTTGGCCAAATAAGATGATGTATGAAAGTGCCTTGAAAACTGTTAATCACAATTTAGTGGTATTTTGAGTGGTCTTATTTGATAGAAATGATGTTGATACTTAAAATTAAAAATGCAAAGATGCATGAAACAAGGAATATTCTTCCAGCTGAGAATCAGGTATATATCTGTGAAACAGATATCTACTCATGTGAATACACAGAGGGGAGGTAGATAACCTTTCCGGGTTTTCTTTTTACATTCACCTCTAAAGACAATAACTAAACATCTTCCTAAGAATAAAGAAAAAAGCCCATTTTTTTCCTTCAAGAGCAGCCTGAGGAAACCACACTAATAAGAGCCTGGCGTGATACAGACTCAAGTGGAAGAGTCCGTGGATACCTCATTTCAAAGCTCAGGAGGGAAATCATAAGCTGTATCAAGCACTGTGTTTTGTGTCAGTCTGAATCATGACTCCCTCCAAACTTCTCCAGGAACAGTTATCAGCTTAAGGGTTGCTAGCTCCCAACTTATGCCCCTAAACTAGCCTTTTATCATAACGCAATTCCCTCATGCTGCCAGTGTTGCCCCAGAAAAGGGTACATTTTTTAAGTTATGACCCTCAATAATTTATAAACCTGGCAAAATGATGCCAAAGCCATTTGAATTCCCAGAAGAAATACACCCTAGAAATGGCATGGGTTGAAATTGATCCAAGGGGTATTAAAATGGATGTGTGCTGCCCTTTGTCTCATAGGTAATAAATGATGCTGTACAAGTAAGCAGCAATGCAAAATATTAGAAGGATCTGAGATAGTAACTTGAGATCAATCTTCTTAGAAGCCACTTATTTCTAGAGGCAAGTGATAGTTACTGTCTAGAGGCAGTAATAAGAAAGCATAGTCTCACTTAGATTAGATCTATCATGATGGTCAATTGCTATCCTTAGGATATGTTCCAATGTGAAAAGCAAACACAATCTATATTGTCCTCATTTACATTTCATCCAATAGAGCTGATCCTCACATGTAATAACAAAATATCTCTTCATTCACTGAAGAAATTGTTTTCTGCTGATAAGTCTAACAATCTTGTTCCTGTCACTAAGATGTTTTTAAAAAGTTACTGTTGTTGATATACAAAAACTACACATTTTTAATGTATACAATTTGTTGAGTTTAGACATATGCATGAAACCATATCTCAGTAAAGCTGTTACAAAAAATAAAAAAATAAAGACACATGTAAACAAGAAAAAAAATGCTACCATGTGGGCTATTTTAGAAGCAAGGTGTCCACAATGCTCAAAAACACAAATGGCCATGATTGGTGGAGAATAAATAGCTGTAGTAGCTGAGGTGTCCAAGAACACATCCACAGTATAAAGGAAATTCCCAATGCCTGAAAGCATGCAAATTTCCTATGCTAGGAGTGCTTCCTGGTTAGGGCTTCCCTTAAAAAAGACCCTGTCCTTTGGCAGTTTGGAAACCTTTGAGCTCCAGGGTACAGGGTGCACGTGGAAGAGCTATAAATGCAGAACAAGTGCTGCTGGATTAGTTCCATGTGAGGTAACAATTAAGAGCCATATGCCTATAATCTATCTCCCAACATCAAAAGCATATATGAAGTCTAGCCCAGTGAGGCTCAGAACACATGAGGTTTGACCTCTGCCCTGCAGTCACTGCTCACCAGACAACTGGGGGTCAGAAACCTGTGGGAGCCACATCAGGGAATTTGTTCCAAGGGAAGTCTCATTCAACAAAGAGATATATTGATTGTTGATTCATTTTCTATTTTTTTAATGAAATAGATAAATAAACTGATTTGCCTAACCCAGGGTAATACACCTGGAGATATGAGAGTCCTCATTTTCTGTCAATCTAAAATTAGTACTCAAATCTTAAGGTAAGAGCAAGTCCACCAACAGTAGCCTCATAAACATCAATTACCATTAGTATAAACTCCTAAATAACAGGGGTTTCCAAGGTATTTAACTAATTCTCCCCAGAATTTCTGTACACACAGAGGTCTTCTTTCCAGAGGCATGTGATGAGGGCTTCCTCTCAAGGAATGGGAAACTACATATTTCATTGGAATAGGATCAGAATTTCAGATAAAAACTGTTAGAGGATTTTACTGAATCCCTACCAGTGAAAGAACAGTAAATTCAGAAAAACTATAGTGGAATCTCTAAGATACTATTTCTTCATGATATGGAGAGTAGATAAAAAACAAAGAATATCAGAATCTCATCAAATAAACATCAAGTAGGACAAAATTCATATTTGTTAAATCTCCCCCAATCTTCACAGTGGGACCCCACCCCCAGTCATCCTGTGGTCAAGTAGAGCTCTCCAACAGAAGCTGTCCATTACTCTCAGCACAGTTCCCTGCCCTCCCGTCCCCAGACCAATGGCTTCGCCTCAACTAAAATGATTTCCTTCTTACCTTGTATTTAAACTTCACTTAGGCCAAACCCCACTTTTCAAATCACCAAAACAAGACCCATGAAAAGACATCCTTTACCAGTTTCAAATTCTTTTGAGACTTCCTCATCTTACTCTGCTCTTGCTGATTTTCTCTCCCCATCACTATCATGCTCAAGCATTCCCCTACATCAGGGTCAACAAGTACATGGCACATGATTCACTACATGGCCAGGAGCTGGCAGAATAATGGCCCCCCCAAAGATGTCCACATGTTAATTCCCAGAACCTGAATACACAGCAAAGAAAGAATGCAGATATGATGAAGATTATGAACCTTAGAATGGAGAGTGTGTCCTGGGTTACCCAGGTGGATCAAATCTAATCAAATGAGTCTTTGAAAGCTGAGAGCCTTTCCTGGCTGCAGTAGCAAGAGGAGGCGGAAGAAGAGGCAGGAGAAATTTTAAGCACGAGAGAGACTCAACCCACCATTGCTGGCTTTGAAGATAGGAAACGAACCACAAGCCAAGGGATGTGGGTAACCTCCAGAAGCTGAGAACCACCCCTGGCCAACAGTCAGCAAGAAAATGGTTGTGTTGTTTCAAGCCACTAAATTTGTGGTAATTTGTTACAGCAACAATAGAAAATTAATATAGTGGTCATTATCTGTATTTACAGCTATAATAAATTGCCCTTCCTTAATATTTAGTACAGGCTTTTGTCTGGTTCTTTGTGAATTATTTTCATAACACAAGAATTTGACTAGCTTACTATTTTACCATTTTATTGCTTTTACTTTAAGATTTTCCATTTATGTATAACTGAGTATAGAAATCCACCATCTTATCAAATGATTAGGAAACGTTTTTAACAGAAAAATCATAATCCTCCATCCCCAAACTATCTAAATAGGTACATTCTTTAGCTCTATAAATGTTATACTAAGTTCTAGTAATGCCAAATAGATTTGGTTGCCTAAATATGGAAGAATCAAATTTCAGGCTGTGAAAGTTCTAAATTCCTTCAAGTGAGACAGCCCTAGAAGAGATACGGTGCTAAGGAAACTCAGTAAACAGTTCTATTCAGTCCCTAACTCTGTTTCAACAACATACATTCACACTCACTCTCACAAATGGAATTTGCTTAAAAATAAAACCTCTCAAATCTGTTGACCGATGTTAACATTGTCCAAGGCCCAGATTACCCGTAAATGTAGTTATTCTTAAAACATTCTTTGTTTATCAAAGTGTTGGTACTTTGAGTTCTCCTTTGAACCAGTTGTAACATCTTACTAGTTTCCTCATTAATAAGTGAGTTAAATAAAATATTTGGCATGTATATTAGTCAGGGTTCTCCAGAGAAACAGAACCAATAGTAGAAATATATACATAGTATATTTAGGGTTTTAAAATTATCATTAGATATATAGAGGTGTATAGATATACTGTACAGTAGTCCCCCCCAACCGTATCCATGATTTCTGCAGTTCTAGTTATCCAGTCAAACACAGTCCAAAAATATTAAATGGAAAATTCCAGAAATAAACAATTCATCAGTTTTAAATTGTGTGCCATTCTAAGTAGCATGATGAAAGTTTGAGCCATCCTTCTCCATCCCACCCAGGAAGTGAATTACCTTCGTCCACTACCTGTGTACACTACCTACCCATCAGTATAGGAAAAAACATAGTATATATAGGATTTGGTATTATATTCGAGGTTTCAGGCATCCAATGGAGGTAGTGGAACATATCTCCCACAGATAAGGAGGGACAGACTACTGTATATACTATATATATATGATATGTATAGAGAGAATATATATATATAATCTATATCTGTAGATAGAGACGAGAGAGCCTGAGAGATTGATTTTAAGGAACTGGCTCCTGTAGACTCTGGTAAGTCCAAACTCTGCAGGGTAGGCCAGACCCAGGAAAGAGTTAATATTGTAGCTTGAGGCCAAAGGCGGTCTGTTGGCAGAATTCCCTCTTCCTCCAGGAAGTCAGTATTTTTTCTTTTAAGGCCTTCAACTGATTGGATATACTGACTGGATGAGGCTCACCCATAGAATGAAGGGTAATCTGCTGTATTCAAAGTCTACTGATTTAAATGTTAATCTCATTTAAGAAAAGTAGCTTCACAGAAACATGTAAATAATGTTTGATCAAATATCTGGGTCCCATGGTCTCACCAAGCTGACACATAAAATTAACCATTACAACATATGTCCATGTTATACCTGAATGAGAGCCATGATTTACCTCTATTAAAAAAAAAATTAACCTTTAACAACTGGCAGGCCTTTGAGGCCAAGTCAGGCAGCATCTTTTTCACTTCCAAAGGCATCACTGCACACCTCCAAAGTCAGCCAGGCCTTCACAGGTCTCCATTCACCACAGGGGGAAAGCCTCCAATCATACCTCACTGCTGAGGAAAGAACTCCAAATATCATTTTACTGATCTGTGTCAGTGATCTTCATATATTCAGGGTCACCAATGATAAATGTTCTCATAGTCCCTTGTCCTGAAGTAGCTTTTAGAAAATTAATTCAGCATTCACTCAAAATATTGATTGAACATCTATTGTAATCAAGTCATTGTAGGAGATTAACGGTAGTAAATACCTCAAGGAACTTAAAATGTAGTTGCAGAGATAAGATATAATGCATCAGTTCAACACACACTCTTAAGGAGAGGTCAAGTCCAGATACTAGGTATATTTACCTGGAGAGGCCCACTCTAGCTATATTACTAATCGAAAGAAAACGCAGTCAGATGCACAGGTGACTGTGGTAAAATGTGACAAACAATGTTAAGAGATTTACCTCTATTTTCAGGATCATGTCAAAGATTGGGAGACTAAACCCCCATACTAACCAGATCAGCCGTGAGGTCCTGCCCACTGGTACAGCTCCTGAAACATTGCTAGTCCTCAACCACAACTTCTCTCTGGGACTTTTTAATAACCCAGCTCACCAGGCAACTAGCTGACATCTTTTCAAACACTCACACAAAAATACATTCCAATTCCCCTAGAGATGTCACTTTTAGGGACTCATTTGAGAGTTCCTCCCTTATAAATACAGTTATGTATACTTTGAACCTGACTAATAGGAATTCTCTTACTCGGTAAACATAGGTATCTTAGCTGATTGGTAACCAGGAAAAGGAGCTGTAAATGATAAACTCTGCACAAGTATAGTTCAGTTTACCTTTAATACAACGGTCTAGATACTAGCTGAAAAAATATCACCTGAAGTTTAGAAACAATTATTTAAAGTGATAGTTGAATTTTATTTTATTAATATCATTTGGAAATGATTCATTCCTTTACATCCACTTAGCTCCATGAAGGTTGTGAATCATATTCTTGTGACTTTAAGCATAAAATAAAGTGATGTTCAAAATCACCACTTCTTGACATCTTCTCCAGACTTTTTTCCTTCTCCCAACTTTCTTTCCTTACTTTTCCATGTCCTGGATGTTTTAGTATTACCTATACTTTTGCAGGGAGGGACGTATCTGTTTGGGGAGGGGGACATTTTTATGTTTGGTTTTTTTTTTTTTAATTATCATCCTAACACCTAGTACTCTTTCCTGATCATCTAGGTGAGAGATAGTTTGTTAAAGCTACAGATCACAGTTTAATAGCAATCACAAATCTGGCAACTAAGATCCATGACAAGCCCCAAGCTGGAGCACAGCAAAAAGAGAGCCCCCAAATTTGTGCAGTTTTCTGGAAGGCCCCTAATCTTACAGATAGCCCTAACTGTGTAACGACTGGTTCACCACTCCCAAGCATATTAGAAATTGCAAACTTAAGGGGTGGGCAAAGGCAGTAGGCTGACATGCTGTCTCCAGTGGGAGGTTTTACCGGGCATGAGAAAACCTACAATGAGCAAACAAAATTGCTCAAACAACGAAGACTGGGTTCCTTTAGACTGATGAACTATTTTCAATAGCCCTATCCAGTTTGGTCTTAATTACTAACATTTTCCTCTACGTTTTCACTTTTTAATGTTTCTGAAATTGAAATCAGTCTTGGAAATGATGTGTTCCTTTAACATAGTAGTGTTTCTTTCCTTTAATGAAATTCAGTAATGATATATCTTACAATCTACAACAGAAGAAATGAAGTCATTAATATGCATTAAAAGGTTGAACTGGGCTCACTGTCCTCTGGATTGAGAACTTTCAATATTTTACAGGAATTTTCACCCCAAATAAAGCATTTTTATCTCTTCATTTGACGTAAAGGGGTAACCCAGGAAATTATGTTATATGGAGCACTTTGTTCTCCAAAGATGCCTGATCATAAATGAACTATATACTTAGGCATACGGAGCGCCCAAAAAAGCAGCCAACTGTTACCACAAACAGTTGCTAGTTTAGTTTCTTTTTTCCTCATTAACTGGTGTTTGACTTTCCTGTGTCTTCAAAGACCTGCTCTAGTGAAGTCTGAAGGCTTCATAAGCTTGAAAGTATAACTTTTCAGCTTCCACATTAAAAAAATGTACATGTCTTTCTATTCTCACTTAATAAAGAAAAGCTCTATACTAGAGCAGACAGTGTTCTTGCCCATTTCTCTTGCTTTATTTTGGTAACAGTTAACTAACCTAGTCCTTAAGCTATTCTTCTGCAAGTTAAAAAATTGAAATTCCCATTTAAATATTTATAAATCTCTCTGGCACTGCGATCAATCAGCACTGCATGCAAAGGTCTCCCAAGGGGTCCGAGAGAGTGTGACATAAAAACAGAGGTCTTTTTAAGGGCTGACCATTAATCAATCTAAAACATGTGAAACACATTCTCACAGCTCATCCCAATTTTGATAAAGTGAAACATACTTGCATAGCCCACCCCAATGTCAATACTAAATTGAAGCATACCCTCATAGCTCACCCTAATTTCCCTAACACCCTAAAAATATGCAGAGCAGAATAGAACTAATAAATTGTTATTGCCATAATTGCTAACCACATGTCAGATAAGGGATCTCTTTGGCAGAGACTTTCAGTACATGTGAGTGTGAGTTTAAGCATGCACACACATATGTTCTTATATGTTCTAAGTATGTTCCTGTTATCACTCCACTCCCTTTCTCTCTCATTCATGAAAAGTATATTTGAAGGAAAGTAAGAGTTACAGGAATTGGGCTTCCCTGGTGGCGCAGTGGTTGAGAGTCCGCCTGCTGATGCAGGGGACACGGGTTCGTGCCCCAGTCCGGGAGGATCCCACATGCCGCGGAGCAGCTGGGCCTGTGAGCCATGGCCGCTGAGCCTGCGCATCCGGAGCCTGTGCTCCGCAACAGGAGGGGCCACAGCAGTGAGAGGCCCTCATACCGCAAAAAAAAAAAAAAAAAAAAAAAAAAAAAAAAAAAGTTACAGGAATAGCCTTGAGTCCACTTATTAATTTAAGTGAATCATTCACAAACTTTACTGTTTTCCTATTAGTAACAAATTACTTGTGACACCCCACAAGATCAATCCACAGTGGACATTGCCCAGAGACTCTAATCTCATGTAAATGTTACATATTAATAAAGAATAAAGACCTCAACTTGAAATAGAATTAAAGAAGATTAGAAATGTCAGTATCTTCACCAAGGTACAGAGTACCCTGACTGCATGATAACCTCCCAGGAGTTTAGCTATTATTCCTATTAATGTAAGAGCCATCTGACCCAGAAATTATCCATGAATAGATTCAAAGAAAAGTAGGTTCCAAACCTATTAAGTGATTTGGAACCTACCAACTACATGTGGTAGTTCAGCCACTAGCTCCTAAACTTTTCAGGTCTCAGTTAAGCTGTCTTTCCCTCCCCAAGTTTGCTCTTTCTCACTGGAGGTTGCTATCAACATTTATTGGTAACCAGTAAGTCTGAGCAATGAGGCAAAGGAGAAATGGTGAAACTAACAGTTATTTCACTTGCTACTGCACAATTCTCAGTTTTTCTTCCCAACTGTGGGCATCACTCAGTAGGCTGAGACTTCCCCCTAATAGCTAACCACATGTTGGCAGGGCCTTCTTTTATCCAGCATACCCTCATGGGTCTTCTCCGTGGAGAATAGTTCTGTTTTACTTGGCCTAATATCCGATCCCAATGGCAGCTAAGCCTAAACCACGTGTGTGAGAGAGCTAGTCTGGCCACTGTCTCTCTCTCTCTCTCTCTCTGTGCCTTCCATGGAAAGGTTGGTGCACTAACCTTTCCCACCTTCCCTTTGATCTTCCACAAGGAGACACCAACTTACAGTTCCGCTTGCCCTACCACTGTTATGAAATCCATATGCTATTTGGAATAGAATGAACTTCCTGATTTCAAGCTATATATACTACTGTATTTTCTCACTTATATGTGGAATCTTTAAAAAAAAAGCAACCAGCTCACAGGAAAAGAGATCAGATTTGTGGTTATCCAAGGGCAGGGGTGGGAGGGAGGAAATTGGAGGAAGGTGGTCAAAAGGTACAAACTTCCAGTTACAAGATAAATAAGTACTGCAGATGTACAACAAGACAAATATAATGAACACTGCTGTATGTTATATATGAAAGTTGTTTAGACAGTAAATCCTAAGAGTTGTCACCACAAGGAAAAACATTTTTTGCTCTTTTTGCCTTTTCTTTTACTATTCCTATATAAGATGATGAATCGACCTAAACTTATTGCAGTAATCATGTCACACTATGTGTAAGTCGAACCATTAGGCTATATACCTTATACAGAGATGTATGTCAATTATATCTAAAAAAAACTGGAAAAAATACTTTAAAAATAAAATAAGAAGTACTAGTTAGTGAGTGCTTACTGCTTGCTAGGCACTGTGCTATTTCCCTTATATTGTTTTGCAAATCCTCTCAACAAATCCAAGTATTTACAGAAGTGAGAACTGAGACTCAGAGAGGTTAAGTAACTCCCCCAGGATCATATAACTAGTAAATGGCAGAGTGAATATTCTAATCCCTTTATTTCTAACACTCAAGCTTTGTCTACTATCTTTCCCTGCTTACTCAAGCATAAATTTTCTACCAACTTAGGTATAAGAATGTACCTCTATTAGGGAACTATTTATTTTTAGCAAAAGTTTATTATATAGGGAGGTACAAAGTCTCATAGAAAAAATACTACTTCTGGTTTAGTCCTGGATTTCACACACTCTGGATATCTGGTGGAGCTCCTGCTATGACTTTCTGTGCTTCAAGTTCCACATCTGGAAAACAGACCAATAATACCTGCTCTTCACATTTACAAACAGCTGAAACAATACAAATGGGACGCTGCATGTGAATGCGTTTTGAGGAAAACCAATAAACAGTCAATCAAAAAGTTAAATAAACTTGTCATTTATATTAATCAAAGTTCAAGGAAGAATACCATTACCCATGGTATCTCCCCTGACATAAAAATCCTAGCCGTCCAAGTTCCCTCCCTCCTCCAAAGTCGTCTAAGAATTCAGTTTGTTTCACTCTCTTGGCCCTAAGACAAATGTCACAGCTGGTATTATTAACATGCATCTATCTAGAAACATGGATGAACCATAAATACCTCGATTTTGGAGATTATGTTTGCTCATTATTCTTAATATTTCCAATAGTGCGCCCTGTATGCTTTCCATATGATAGATATTCAAAAAATATCGTGTGGTGGAATTGATAATAAATATGTATATTTACTGTCACAGCCAGAAAGCTGGTATTAACTGGCAGCCATTTAAAACAGCAGATTAAAAGGTATTTCAAAATTAACTGCATGTTTACTAATTGCATCTTTGACCAACATGCCTAAAGCTGTTCGGGCCTACAAGAACACAGATTTGCAACTGCGCTGATTCAATTAGTAATCGCAGGAGGTTCTACCCATAACTCGGCTTAATGGACTCCACCATTTATATCCCATTTCCATAGCTAAGGGACCCCACACTCCATTCTGAAGGCAGAGGGGGAACCTTGGGAGTGAAGAGGAAGGTTCTGACTCTTTAGTCTCCAAGTAAATGCAAAATAATTTGCCCCACTGTCTAAGTTTGATATCGACAGGTTCTCAGCAAAATTACTGAAAGTATAAAAGCCAAAACTGGAAATTGGTAACAATCAGGGTACTTGACAGCTCTATATAAGAACACCTTCACTAGGAAGAGTCTTTGCTAGATTTCTCAATAAGCTCAGATTTTGCTTTCATTTCAAACCAGTCTCTCCAGGGAAAATATTTATTCATCCTGCCAGCTACTCTGACACAGGAATTCCATGCTAAGAGAAATGCATTTTGACACATCAGAATAGCTGTAGAAACTGTCACAGATGATGTCATTAAAAACACTCTTGGCAAGCCTCTGTGTTTACAGAGCTACAACTCAGAAACCATTTCATGATCTCTTGCATGAAAAAAATAGAAAAAAGAAAGGAAAAAAAAAGGCAGAAAGTCCTGTTCTTTTGAGTTTGTAAAATGTTAAGAAAACAACAACAACGAAACAGGAGAAGTAGAGCTACAGAAATAGGGTATCTTAGGACCTTGTGCACAATATTTTGATGGGAATATTTTAAACTGTGATGACTGGAAACGTCGCCATTTGAAGTTAAGCACCACGCTGCCCCTTTCCCAAATATATTCTCCAATTCAATCCTCTGCTGTGACAAGTAAGTGAAACTCATTTAGGTGAGGTCTAGAAGGCCCATTTGTGTAGCCAAGTGGCTGATGATCTCCCAAAGACTCATGCTGCCTCTTCCAAAGTGTAGAGTTGTTTCTGGGAAGTGGCTGCACAGTCAGGGGCTACATTTCCCAACCCCCCCGTTGCACCGAGGTGAGGAGGCCACGGGACTAGTTCTTGAGTGATACTAATGTATGTCACTCTAGGACCAGGAATATTAAGGAGCAACTGTGCTATCTTCACTCTTTTTCCCCACTCTCTGCCGAATGCAGAGGTTTCACAGACTGTACAAAGAACAGAAAGAGCCCGCGTACCCAAATCACTGATTAGATGGGTGGTCACCCGCTTGACCAGGAACATGAGAGCAAGAAGTAAAGTTCAGTAACACTGAGGCACCGAGAGTCTGGTGTTTGTTATGCAGCTAGCTTTACCCTAACTGGTCCAATTTGCTATTTTAGTTCTCTATCTATTAAACAACTTTTCATTTTGACGTGTCTTTTAATGAGTCTGTGGCTCTATAACTAACAGTTTGATTCTCTCATCTATTCCTGGCTTTGATGTAGTGTGGATTGCCAAGAATTTGTCCCTCTGCCTTACTGAAATAGTTATATATCTGTTATTTTCTCCATTCATCCGTAGCAGCTTGGCTTACCATACCACACTACTACTATGTGATGGAAGTGATTAAAATAGAGTTGTTGTGTAGTGTATAGATGTAAGTTTAACAGCTGATTCTGGGTAACCATGGGCAAATTATTTACTTTTTGCCAAGCCTCAGTTTCTTCCTTTGTAAAAGGACAATAACACATTTTATCTCTCTTTTGACATTTCATTCTCTCATCTCAAAATATGAAGAGATAACTTTTCACTTAGTCTCCAAACGGTCTCATACACATCTTTCTTCAACTCTGAATCATCACCCAACAGACCTGGCAATAGTTCTGGTACTAAGGAATCTTGTTTGACGTAACAGATGAGAAGCACATCTGGAAGCAGCCACATGTGATCTGACGCAGGTTTATCCTGACAATCTTCCCCACCCCCAATCTGGATTATGTTATGTACAATTTGATGTGGCTGCTCATTTATTTGTCAAACTGATATCGATTAGGCCCATTTCATTAAATCCTTCTCGCTGAAACAGGCCACATTCATGGATACCCATTTCAGAAGTTTTCCTCCTCCTTATTCTTGCAGTTAAGGAAAAAGGGCTCAAGTTTCACCCTCACTGGTAAAACTACTCACCCTCAAATCAAAACCACATGCTGAAACCATCAGTTAAATGTGAGCTAGTCCAACAAAGAAGTCAAAAAGTGTGGCCTTCAGAAGGCAATTTCCAGAGAGTAGGTTCAAAAACAAATCTCCTTGTGCCCAAAATGGAGTGGGGCAGTATGAAGTTTATACTGGTTAACTGTCTTAAAATGGAAAACTCCCCCACTCTCAATAAGTAATTGAAGTACTCCAGACTGGACATTTAACCTATGGAAGTACATACTTGGACGCTTAAAGAATATTATCAAGCCCAGATGGCATTCTGTCCAACTGTCTCGTTTGAAACGTAAGGAAACTGAGGCCCCAGGAGATTAAGTGACCTGCCCGTGGTCACTGAAGGAACATACTGATTTACCATGTAACAGCCAAGCGACTCCCACTCCCCTGGCTGCATGTCACTCTGGTGTCAGAAGCTCACTGTAGAGAGAGCTCCTCTTCTGTCTGAACCATCTTCCTTTAGAGGCAATACAGATAATGCTGAGAGCTCTGGGGAAATAATGACCTGATTCAAGCTGAGTAACCGTGACCCAGTCACACCCTTACTAAGGTTCAGTTTCCCCAGCAGTAAAATGGGATTAATAAAAGGACCTAAAATGGGGGATGTGATGGGGACCCATGGAGCCTTCTGTCCTGGCACTGAATGTGGCTTCAGCAAGTGTCTGCCTTTTTTTCTTTTGAACATAGATTGTCTGACTGAACATCCAGTCAGACAGTCTATTACAGTAGGGAAAGCCCCTTCTGACTGATCTATTTCTTTGATCATTCCTGAGAGGATTCTGGTTAAAAAAAAAAAAAAAAAAAGAAGGCTGCAACTCATATATATGTAAGTACCCATATGCAAACAAGCAGAAGGGCCCTGCTCAAGGAGGGAGAAAACCCTTCTTCCTACTTTAGATGTGAATTTGAAGGCTTAAGGAACTGTCCCCACGTGAATTAGTTCAAAAGTCTGTCTTTGCTTATACTTTCCCAAGTTAAAGGTGAAGATGATCAATTTGACTTGGAGGGCAAGTCATGAAAGATGAAACATTTTTAAACTTTTAATATTTACACTTTTAATGTTTTAATATTTAAAATACAGAGTTAAATGTATGGACATAGTGTGATCAATAACAGATTTACAAATAAAATGAGCTTCCACATGTGTGCACAAACCTTCTTGTCAGGGAGAATGTGCTATTTAAATCTCTCAGTAGGCAGAGATAAGTTAAGCTAGGTGAAAATTTCTTAAATGGGGTTTAAATGGAAGTGACTTGTAATTAATAAGTTTCTCTCTTTCTCCCCACAGGGTGAATGTGTGAGTCACCTCAAACTTGCCTTTTCAGGAATCTTGCCTTGAAATTTGCTTCTATTTAACCTACTGATCCACATCACCTGCAGCCACCCAGGGAAAAAAATATTCAGAATGAGTTAATCAAGAAAAAACCCAAACTAAAATCAAACTCACTTGTTTTCCAAGAATCAAAGACTCAACAACCAAACCAAAATTCCTAACCTTTATCACAACTATAAGAGTTTTTCAAAATATCCACAAACAGAAAATTGAAAATCAATCAGTCAAAATCATGGGCAGATAAACAATGAAACGAATTTATATTTGTACGGGTTTCTGCTACCCTTTTATAAACTGACATGTCCAATTATGCAGAAGAGATTTTTCTCCTGGAGTACAATAATTCTTCCTAAGCCCACCTATTTCTCTACAAAGAGATCATAATCTAAACATATGCCAGTGCCAGAGGCAAAATTGGCTAATATGTACACTATAAGGAATAAAAATTGGAAGACTCATTATTTATCCTGTTTAAGGAGGCAAAAAAATGCTCTGTATTAAAACCATAGTGCCATTAACATAGAAGTTTTGTTTCTTTTTTTAAAGCTTCTTTTTTTTTTAAATTTATTTTTGGCTGCTTTGGGTCTTCGTTGCTGCACGCAGGCTTTCTCTAGTTGTGGTGAGCAGGGGCTACTCTTCGTTGTGGTGCATGGGCTTCTCACTGCGGTGGCTTCTCTTGTTGTGGAGCACGGGCTCCAGGCGTGTGGGCTCAGTAGTTGTGGCACGTGGGCTCTAGAACACAGGCTCAGTAGTTGTGGCGCACGGGCCTATTTGCTCCATGGGATGTGGGATCTTCCGGGACTAGGGATTGAACCTGTGTCCCCTGCATTGGCAGGCAGACTCTTAACCACTGCACCACCAGGGAAGTCCCTAAAATAGAAGTTTTAAAATGTATATGATTTTCCCGAGTCTTACATTTCATTTCATTAACAGCCAAGTCAGTTAACTCCTCTGACGCTGACATAAAGAAGTTTTATGCAACAAAATATTTGGCATTTCAAGCATAAGGTAACATGTCAGTTTTTCATTTGTTCTTCTACTGTGGACATTAGCTAACCTGTGGCTCAGGCACAAATATAAACCTCTTCCTGTAACCCTGGCATCACCCAATTCTGTCATTCAAAAGTGTCTTTCTATGTGGTCCTCGAAAACAGCTACAGACAGTAGAGTCTAGGTAGTCCATTTCCTGTATGGACAGAACAAACCACCTAACCCTCACTGATACACTGGGTTCTAACAGTCAAGGTGCAGAGCAAGAGGACAGTAGGAAATGACTCAGTATCTGGGAGCTGTGCCATCACTGGCACATTTAGATTGGTCCTCTGTAAGACAGAACAAGAGAATTCTTCCTTTTTCTATTAGCACTGTCGTTTTCTTAAAGTGGGAAACACTGGCCACATTAGTTTGCATGCAGCATTACCTACACTGGTGTTCCCTTCCTGAGTAGCTTAGCAAACATGCATTTTCTCAGCAGTTCATGTCTCAGGTGTGGCTTTGGTTACCGGTGGCAGTGGAGGAAGCTGAGGACAGGGCAAGTAGAAAACATCATCTCTATCAAGTCACTGCACAGCAACCAGGACCTGAAGTGCTTTATATTTTTTAACAAGCTTCCATTCATATGATAAATGACTGAAAATCAACTGGGTTTTATTAAAAGCACAGTTTCTAGCCAAGGCTCTCCAGTTGGCCCCACATGGGATGCTGGATATGCCAAACGAAGATATGCCATCTTCACCTTCAACTTGGGAAAGTATAAGCAAAGACAGACTTTTGAACTAATTCATGTGGGGACAGTTCCTTAAGCCTTCAAATTCACATCTAAAGTAGGAAGAAGGGTTTTCTCCCTCCTTGAGCAGGGCCCTTCTGCTTGTTTGCATATGGGCACTTACATATATATGAGTTGCAGCCTTCTTTTTTTTTCTCTTTTTTTTTTTTGGCTTTCCACTCGCTGAGGAGTTCTAAACCTTGAATATACTGCAGCGATTAAATAAAAAGCTTCTTCTGGTTTACAAACTGTTCTAAAGTTAATGTTGTAAATGTTTTCTTATGCAAACATCTGCAGGGTAAATTACCTTGCATCCATGCTAGAACCAAGCCATGTGACACAGACAAGAAGGGCATTTGATCCATCTTGAGTTCATTTTTGTGTATGGTGTTAGGAAGTGTTCTACTTTCATTCTTTTACATGCAGCTGTCCGGTTTTCCCAGCACCACTCACTGAAGAGGCTGTCTTTTCTCCATTGTATATTCTTGCCTCTTTATCAAAGATAAGATGACCATATGTGTGTGGGTTTATCTCTGGGCTTTCTAACCTGTTCCATTGATCTATATTTCTGTTTTTGTGCCAGTACCATACTGTCTTGATTACTGTAGCTTTGTAGTATAGTCCGAAGTCAGGGAGCCTGATTCCTCCAGCTCTATTTATCTTTCTCAAGATTGCTTTGACTATTCGAGGTCTTTGTGTTTCCAAACGAAGTGTGAAATTTTTTGTTCTAGTTCTGTGAAAAATGCCCTTGGTAGGTTTTTTTTTTTTTTGTGTGGTATGCGGGCCTCTCACTGTTGTGGCCTCTCCCCTTGCGGAGCACAGGCTCTGGATGCGCAGGCTCAGCTGCCATGGCTCACGGGCCCAGCCGCTCCGCGGCATATGGGATCCTCCTGGACCGGGGCACGAACCCGTATCCCCTGCATCGGCAGGCGGACTCTCAACCACTGCGCCACCAGGGAGGCCCGCCATTGGTAGTTTGACAGGGATTGCACTGAATCTGTACATTGCTTTGGGGAGTATAGTCATTTTCACAATGTTGATTCTTCCAATCCAAAAATGGGCAGAAGACCTAAATAGACATTTCACCAAAGAAGATATACAGATTGCCAACAAACACATGAAAGAATGCTCAACATCACTAATCATTAGAGAAATGCAAATCAAAACTACAATGAGGTATCACCTCACACCAGTCAACATCAAGAATGGTCAACATCAAAAAATCTACAAACAATAAATGCTGGAGAGGGTGTGGAGAAAAGGGAACCCTATTGCACTGTTGGTGGGAATGTAAATTAATATAGCCACTATGGAGAACAGTCTGGAGGTTCCTTAAAAAACTAAAAATAGAACTACCATATGACCCAGCAACCCCACTACTGGGCATACACCCTGAGAAAACCATAATTCAAGAAGGGTCATGTACCATAATGTTCATTGCAGCACTATTTACAATAGCCAGGACATGGAAGCAACCTAAGTGTCCATCAACAGATGAATGGATAAAGAAGATGTGGCACATATATACAATGGAATATTACCCAGCCATAAAAAGAAATGAAATTGGGTTATTTGTAGTGAGGTGGATGGACCTAGAGTCTTTCATACAGAGTGAAGTAAGTCAGAAAGAGAAAAACAAATACCATATGCTAACACATATATATGGAATCTAACAAAATGGTTATGAAGAACCTAGGGGCAGGACAGGAATAAAGCCACAGACATAGAGAATGGACTTGAGGACACAGCAGGGTGGGGGGCAGGGAAGGGTAAGCTGGGACGAAGTGAGAGAGTGGCATGGACATATATACACTACCAAATGTAAAATAGATAGCTAGTGGGAAGCAGCCACATAGCACAGGGAGATCAGCTCAGTACTCTGTGACCACCTAGAGAGGTGGGATAGGGAGGGTGGGAGGGAGACGCAAGAGGGAGGAGATAGGGGGATATGTGTATATGTATAGCTGATTCACTCTGAAAACTAACACACCATTGTAAAGCAATTATACTCCAATAAAGATGTTAAAAAAAGTATAACTGCCTATATTTATTGATCAATTGATCAATTACTATATGCCAGACACCCTACTAAGCATACAAATACTATCTTATTTAATCCTCGTGGTAAAACTTGTTTTAAAAAAAGAAAGAAAGAAAAGGAAAGGGAAAAAGTTGTGAAGCCTATTTTACAGGTATTTGAGACCAAATGCCATGCTGCGTTGCAAGGTTATATTGTGCAGCATATATTTGCTGGTTTGTTTGTTTGTTGTTATGCACTTAGACACTTACTGAGTGATGAAATGATTTCTATCTTAAAATTTGAAGTCTTCCCATTCAAAAACATGGAATATTTGCCAATTTATTCAGAGCTTCTCTCAGTAAAGAACTACGGTGTTTTGTTCTTCATATATATTCTTACTAGCTGTGTGATCTTGAGAGAGTTACTTAATCACACTGAGGCTTAGTTTCTTCATTAATAAAATGGGGAGAAAACTTTTTTTTGCTAGTAAACAGCAGAGCTGATATTCAAACCCTAGTTTTATGTTCCCAAGCCTGTGTGTATATGCCTCACTTATGCTATAACTAGTCTGAGCCTCACTATGAGAATTATGTATATAGAGTACTATGAGGGTCTAGGACCACTATGACGATTGTGGATACACAGCAGTTTGCACAGTGCCTGGCACAGAGCAAGAACACAACAGATGGCAGCCAGTATTACTCGGATCTGCATGGATTCTTCTGTTTGCTTTCACCTCCACTCTGGATCATCCTCCTGCCTTCTCTGCCCTGTTCTATGACCTGAGACTTCCTCCTAAAGATACATTACCCAGAGCCCCTCTACTGGCAGGCTTCTGGTTGGACTAGACCAATGGGAGCCACTAACTAGAGGTCAGGTCAGGAGGAAGGAAGTTGAGGAATCTTCTCCCACTGTCTTCTTCCAGTGAGCTACATTTT
The DNA here is from genome assembly GCF_025265405.1 of Mesoplodon densirostris. Taxonomy (NCBI): domain Eukaryota; kingdom Metazoa; phylum Chordata; class Mammalia; order Artiodactyla; family Ziphiidae; genus Mesoplodon; species Mesoplodon densirostris. The sequence continues at coordinate 68,904,976 of NC_082669.1, forward strand.
CGGGCACTGTCTGTGGCCCCCCGAGACTCCAGCTCCTGTCTCTCACTGGCTTCCTGTAATGCTAATTCTTCTCCTTGTGCCGTCAGAGCTAAGGGTAGTAACAGCTTCCCATTGTTACTAGTCTCTGGGAACACCAATACCCTTATCCTGTGCCCATGCTTGCAAGTAGCCACTTCCTTAAAAATCTCTTGCCCACGCACATATGGTCAACTTATCTTTGATAAAGGAGGCAGGAATGTACAGTGGAGAAAGGACAGCCTCTTCAATAAGTGGTGCTGGGAAAACTGGACAGGGACATGTAAAAGTATGAGATTAGATCATTCCCTAACACCATACACAAAAATAAGCTCAAAATGGATTAAAGACCTAAATGTAAGGCCAGAAACTATCAAACTCTTAGAGGAAAACACAGGCAGAACACTCTATGACATAAATCACAGCAAGATCCTTTTTGACCCACCTCCTAGAGAAATGGAAATAAAAACAAAGATAAACAAATGGGACCTAATGAAACTTCAAAGCTTTTGCACAGCAAAGGAAACCATAAACAAGACCAAAAGAGAACCCTCAGAATGGGAGAAAATATTTGCAAATGAAGCAACTGACAAAGGATTAATCTCCAAAATTTATAAACAGCTCATGCAGCTCAATAGCAAAAAAACAAACAACCCAATCGAAAAATGCGCAGAAGACTTAAATAGGCATTTCTCCAAAGAAGATATACAGACTGCCAACAAACATATGAAAGAATGCTCAACATCATTAATCATTAGAGAAATGCAAATCAAAACTACAATGAGATATCATCTCACACCAGTCAGAATGGCCATCATCAAGAAATCTAGAAACAATAAATGCTGGAGAGGGTGTGGAGAAAAGGGAACACTCTTGCACTGCTGGTGGGAATGTGAATTGGTACAGCCACTATGGAGAACAGTATGGAGGTTCCTTAAAAAACTAAAAATAGAACTACCATATGACCCAGCAATCCCACTACTGGGCATATACCCTGAGAAAACCATAATTCAAAAAGAGACATGTACCAAAATGTTCACTGCAGCTCTATTCACAATAGCCCGGAGCTGGAAACAACCTAAATGTCCATCATCGGATGAATGGATAAAGAAGATGTGGCACATATATACAATGGAATATTACTCAGCCATAAAAAGAAATGAAACTGAGCTATTTGTAATGAGGTGGATGGACCTAGAGTCTGTCATACAGAGTGAAGTAAGTCAGAAAGAGAAAGACAAATACCGTATTCTAACACATATATATGGAATTAAAAAAAAAATGTCATGAAGAACCTAGGGGTAAAACGGGAATAAAGACACAGACCTACTTGAGAATGGACTTGAGGATATGGGGTGGGGGAAGTGTAAGCTGTGACAAAGCGAAAGAGAGGCATGGACATGTATACACTACCAAACGTGAGGTAGATAGATAGTGGGAAGCAGCCGCAGAGCACGGGGAGATCAGCTTGGTGCTTTGTGACCGCCTGGAGGGGTGGGATGGGGAGGGTGGGAGGGAGGGAGATGCATGAGGGAAGGGATGTGGGAACGGATGTATATGTATGACTGATTCACTTTGTTATAAAGCAGAAACTAAGTAAAAAAAAATTTTTTTTTAAATCTCTTGAACCATCTGAGTTGGAGTCTGCTCCCTGCCAAACCCTTTGTAATACCCAAACTCAAAATTCGTATGTTAGTAAGTGAGGGACCCAGCTACCACTAAGATTCATTGCCAATGGTAATTTACAGTACAGCAGAAGTTTATAAACGACCAAATATTTTAAATAACCATTCTTAGAAGGGAGAGGAGCATTGTTAAACTAGCAATTACAGAAAAACCCATTTGGTGATTTGATGATATTGGAAACATTCTCTATCTCATTCCTAAAGCCCTACCACAATTACACAGGTTGGTCCAAACCCAGTCCCACACATGGCACCAACTACAATCCAGCTTTCTTCCTGTGAAATGTCGATATGACTTTACTCTGAGAAAAAGGAAGACCAAGACTCTTGATAGAATCTTGAGAAAGACTTCCCAGCTGCAGCCAGCACAGTTTTTCTCAGGTCCTTCTGAAAACTGTTTATCACAAACTTCAAGTTTTGGAAACCATCATTATCGAAATAACCACCAGAGTCATTTTGCAAACAATCATTTTCAACCATGTTTAGTTACCACTTGACAGAAAACACTTCAGCAGGTCTCATTCTTTCCCCTAGCAATTCCATGTGTAATTGCTAATCAATCCACAGGGCATGAATAAGCATGTAATTACTCAGTTAAAGAGTAATTATATGGGCATTTATTTGTACACTCCAAGCTCAAGGGATATTGGTTGCAATATCCAAAAGAGGCGTAGTGTATGTTTTCAAAGACTCAAATTTGTGTTTGCTTCAGTGTTTCCTTTTTGCTGTTTCTGCAGATCTTTTTATAGCTTTTGTTTTGGTGCAGTTTTGCTGTGTGAAGCTTAGGCACATTAGATGAAACATTCAAAGTAATGTGCCATAGTGTTTCACATGACTGTAATCAGTTTTGATGATTTGAAGCAATTTTATAAGTGACCTCACATTATTAGTGAATCATTGAAAATTTCCCATTTTGGAATGGAGCTATAAAAGAGTGGTCTTGACAACTGCTGGTCATCAACAAGCTGGCAAGGCAGGCACAGAGTATGAGCTCTGAGAACCTGGCGGCTTGCCACTTTCAATAAGTATATTCTACTAATCTTAATTCCCAGCTGCAATGTCAGCTGGATACATAACTTTTACCAACTCCCTGCCCTGTACACTGCACCACACGGCCACACAGCTGCTGGGTTTTGTCCCAGATGCTAGGGCATTCCACTGTGGATTGTTATGCTTATAAAATTCCTTCCTATTAGAGAGATATGCCATCAGAGTATTTTGGAGTCAGATGGGCCCATGAAGAATGAGGCCACCTAAGCCACACTTCCTCGTCATCTGGGCCTCCTTCCATGCACACTCTATTCATCCAGACCTATTCATCCTTTTTGTCAGGATGCTTCTATATTTACATTCATCTTTCCAGTTGCCAACCCCTATTTAGCTCTTGGGTTATTGCCTAGCACATAGCAGGAAAAAATAAATACTTGATAAATGGGTAAGTGAACAACTGAATGGACGAATGAATGAATGAGTCCACCTGGATGTCTCAAAACTTAGCTCACGGGCTTCCCTGGTGGCGCAGTGGTTGAGAGTCCACCTGCCGATACAGGGGACGCGGTTCGTGCCCCAGTCTGGGAAGATTCCACATGCCGCGGAGCAGCTGGGCCTGTGAGCCATGGCCGCTGAGCCTGCGCGTCCGGAGCCTGTGCTCCGCAACGGGAGAGGCCACAGCAGTGAGAGGCCCGCATACCGCCAAAAAAAAAAAAAAAAAAGACTTAGCTCACTTTGCCATCTAATTAATGTGTTCCACATCAAAGCATCGCTCATTGTTCCACACCAAATGTCATGGGCATCCTATACCCATCAGACCCTACCTGGTTTGCACACACTCAGAGAACCCAGCATGTGCTTGGCACCTCTGCTATCAGAGCTCCACCTCCTGTCTACCTCTACACTCCCCGTGCCAGACCCATGGCAATCAGCCACTACAGGAGGAACCATACCTGGGAGAGAGCAATTACTCAACAAATGTTCACTATCGTCAGTATGAACATTTTAACAAATGCTGTACCCTCATCTGAGTGCTATATGAGTGACTTAAGATGCACCTGTCAACTTTTCCCACATCTTTTTCACAGAAGTCAGTTATATATTGGAAATCACAGCAGATAAAGTTAAACAATGGTACCAAACCAAAACATGAGGAGAAAACAGCAAATTTGGCATGGAGATGTCAACAAAACCATGGAATTGTTTCCATTTGGAAGGAAAGTATAGAGCACGGAGTTCATTCAGCCCCTTCCTTTCTAGAGCTAAAGAAACTCAGGTCCACAAAGGTGATGCTCCCAAGCCAATGTCACAGAGCTAATTAACAGCAGAGTCATACGTTGAGCTTCCAGCTCCCTAAACTGGAAGAGGGAACGGGAGGAAGAACAGATGATGAGCAAGACCAAAGTGAGGTTAGGTTGAATCACTTCATGGCAAGAGCAGGAAATGAGAAAGTAACACTTTTAAAGCTGATGTTTCCCTCCTACCAGTCCTTATGCAGAGCATCTCCTCACTGATGAGGATGTAGTATATGTAGTTCAGGGTTTGTCAAAGTGTGCATGAGGGCTTCCCTGGTGGCGCAGTGGTTGGGAGTCCGCCTGCCGATGCAGGGGATGCGGGTTCGTGCCCCGGTCCGGGAAGATCCCACATGCCGCAGAGTGGCTGGGCCTGTGAGCCATGGCTGCTGAGCCTGCGTGTCTGGAGCCTGTGCTCCGCAACGGGAGAGGCCACAACAGTGAGAGGCCCGCGTACCGCACAAAAAAAAAAAAAAAAAAAGAATAAAGTTTATATTCTGCTTGCAGTACACAAGTCAAAAAACTATGTCAGCAGCAATTTAAAAAAATGGGTTAAAACAACAACAACAAAAACACTCTCATGTACAGTAGTAAGAACAAACTTTGAAGTCAGGGACCTGAGTTCAAACCCTGCTCCACCATTTACTAGTTATATCCAAGTTACTTAACCTCCCCAAGGAGCACTGTTACGGAGTTTGCTGAAATCTAATCCCCAGTGTAATGGTATTAACAGGTGGGGCCTCTGGAAGGTAATTAGGTCCTGAGGGCACCCTTATAAGAAGAGGCCAGAGAGTGAGTTCACTCTCTCTGCGGTCCACCATGTGAAGCCACAATGAGAAGCTGGTAATATGCACCCCAGAAAAGGGTTTTCGCCAGAACCCAACCATGCAGGTACCCTGGTCTCAGACTTCCAGACTCCAGACAGGCAAGAAATAAATTTTTGTCATTCATAAGCTACCCAGTCCATAATACTTCATTACAGCAGCCTGAACTAAGACAAGCACATAACTTTCTCATCTGTAAAATGGAGCTGTACCTACACCTCACAGTTTATTATAAGGAATAGTTACACTATTTACAGATGTAATTTCATTTCTATTTCCTTATTTAGGTCACTGGGTCAATAATTAACATTATTGAAAACCAGATGTGCTAAGAACCACATCACTGACTTACACTCTCCTCCATGTTTGACCCAGAGGTGACCAACCAAAACAGCATCACAACTGAGACTGATGGCAGCCAGTCTCACCTCCCATAGCATCTCCATCTGCTTTTAAAGCCACAAGTCTGTAGAGCTTATTCCAATAGACAATGTTCATCATCAGGCCATGAGCCGTCAAGAGAATACTCAATTCTTTTTAGAACACTGTGTAAGAAGGCAGGGAAATATATATGGGCTATAAGCAGGTTTCCTTCAAAGGAAAATAACATTTTAGCATGTAAAGAATTAACATACAACCTGGGAAATCAAATAATATGTAATTGCACGTTCCCACAGTAGATGAAAAATTCTGGGATCTCTGTATGCAATCTAGTTTAGGGAAGAAGAAATTTATTCATTCAACAACCAATTCAAACATTTGTTGAACAAATGATAAATGAAAGGGCAAAAGCACCAGTCCAGAAGGTGGAATGTTTATTACAGAGGACCATAAGAAGAATGCTATTGGAACCTTAGTCTTAGAATTAATAAAAGATTCACGGTCAGTGATAATTAAATTTATAATAAGTATGTAAAAGAATGAAAGATGAACATATCTAAGCAGATATGGGGTTTCCATTAAATATTCAATATTGATTAAGTCATCCTTACTTAGTACCTTTTCCTCTAGTCATATCCAAACTACCAGCAACCACTGGAGGGTCTACCTCCAAAGTGCTTGTTGAACCTGTGCACCCCTCTGCCACCATCTGGACCATGTCAGTACAGTCCCTCATAGGGACAAGTCTGGTAACCTCCTAACCAGTCTCCCTCAAAGCAGAGTGAAGCTTTGAAAACATATCAAATTATATCATGCCCCAGGTTAACACTTATCAAAGCCTTCCCTTTGTGCTTGGAATAACAAGCAAATCCCTTCTCATGGGCCCATGACCCGCATGTCCTGGCCTCTACCTTCCTCTTTAGCATCATCACCAGCCAAGGTGTGGTCCCAGAATCAGCAGCATCAACATTACCTGAGACCTTTTTAGAAAATCAGATTCTCAGACCTCATTTCATATCTGCTGAATCACAGACTCTGTTTGAGGCCCAGAAAGCTGTGTTTCAACAAGTCCTCCAATGATTCAGAAAAACAGAATTTGAGAACCACTGCTCTAGATTCATTAGCCTTCTTTCTATTGTCAGAAAACTCCAAGTTCTTTTCCATCTCAGGGGCTTTGCATTTTACTGTAGCGCTGCCTAGAACGTGCCTACCCCAGATCACTGCCTTGATCACCCTTTCCCCATGGACATGTAAAAACTGCATCTGACCCTAGTTATTCTCTATCATATCACACTATTTACTTCCATCATAACACTTAGCCCAGTCTTATTTTGTCTCATTTGCTTCATGTGTTGATTTTCTGTCTATACACTAAAATATGACTGCCTTGAGAGCAAGGAACTTGTCCGTCTAATCAATCCCTGGGACCCCAATGGGTTAAACACAATAGTTGCTTAACAGCTACTAAAATAAGTTAATAAATAAATCCAATATAAACTCACTTAACATAAAGTTAGAACAATAACAGTGATAAAGACTCAATCCTGGCTTACAACAACAATGATCCAAATTGCCTGCTTACTATGGGCCAGTCCTTGGGTTGAATCTTTTCTGGTATTTTCCCCTTTAATTCTCCCTAGAGCTCAGTGAGGTGGAATCATCATCATCCCCACTTTAGAGATGAAGACATTGAGATGTAGAGAAGTTAATTCAACTACCTGAGACTACAGAGCTGGTATTTACAGAGCCAGGGTTCAAACCCAGCCTGCCCAATTCCAAAAGTTCATACTCCTAACCACCACATGACCCTGCCTGGATATCTTCAACATGGGTTGCAGCCTTCTCTCTGTGGCGATGCCCCAAGTCTGATCTCCTACAGATGGAAGCTGGGCACAGGAGTAGCCAATTCTGCCCTCCTAACCTCATGAAATTATTATGTTAACTGATGGGCACTTAGAGAATGTACGTTCCAGAAGACTCTTAAATTGAGTACAGATGTTTGGAAGATGAGTGTCAAAGCAGGAAGCAGTAAGCTGACATTCAGGCAGACCAAAGTGGTCTTTTTGGGAAGCTGGGTCAGAATGAAAGATGTGCGTCCTTGCTAAGAAGGCCAGGTGATTCAGGGCAGAGACTGAGCCAGAGTAAGACATCTAAACCCTGGGCTGAAGGACTGAGCTAAACACTTTCAGATGAGGTGGAAGGACGGTGGATTACCCATATTTGCAGGCTTTGCTTTGAGATCTCCATGTGAAAATTCCTAGAAAAATACATAATTATTACTCCAAGTCCTAGACAAGGAGAAACAGAAGCAGCAGGATCGTCTGGACCCAAGTACAGTTATTTTGCTACAGGTCAACAGCTAGAGCAGATGCTGGTCTCCATCTTCTTGACAGGTGACAGATAGGACCAACCTTCTCAAACCATAAGACCTCAAAATACTCATCTTACCCTGACAGTAGGGGAGAAATAACATATAAATCACCATGGGGAGATAGAGGCCTACGTAAATGTTCTAGGAAAGAGCTCCTTTAGCAAAAAGTAGCCTTCTTCACACTTGCTCAGACTTCAGGAAGGAGGTACCCTGTGGCTGTCAGCTCTCCTCTGCTCTGCAAATGATGAGCCTTCCAGCCAGGTGATGGCTTCTTCTAGCAATTCAATCTAGCATTCTGCTGGTTCCCCAGCACAAAGCTGTGTAGATCCACTTCATCACAAGGTTTCAGGTGAGTCACAAATAAAAAGGGAGTCCATAAGTATCAGGGATTAAGATTTTAGGAAGTCATTATTTTTTAGAAATAATATTTAATTTTAAGAAATATAGAAATTAAAGCTTTATCCTATACAGAATGATTTAAATTATGGCTTAATTTCCACCTATTAATATAATTATGAAGACTAATCTTGATAAAAGTACTTTGAATTTGCCTAACACCTCCTAACTGATGAATTCCAAGGGCTTCAGTAAGTCCTGGGTAGCAGGACTACCAATTTTTTTCTATATTTTATAAGATCTTTGGTTTACTACTCTAGGAAATGAGCCACAAACTGGTTTCACCTTCTTGATCAAAAACACATTTATACCTATGACCAACCCACTTCCTGACTAAACTCAGTGGCTTAAAACAACACAAATCGTATATTGCAGTTCTGGAGGTCAGAAATCTAAAATGGGTTTCACTGGGCTAAAAACAAGACATCAGCAGTGTTGAGTTCCTTCTGGTGGCTCTATTTCATTGCCTTTTCTATCTTCTAGAGACTGTCTGCGTTCCATGGCTTATGGCCCCTTCCTTCCTCTTAAAGCCAGCCAGTGTGGCATTTTCAGTCTCTCTTGATCTCTGGCACTCCTGCCCCCCTCTTATGAGTAGCCTTACAACTACATTGGGCTCACCTGGATAATCCAGAATAATCTTCCCAGCTCAAGATACTTAACTTAATCACACCTACAAAGTCCTTTTTGCCACCAAAGGTAACATATTCACAGATTTCAAGGGTTAGGATATAGACAACTTTAGTTGCGGGGTGGGGGGGGGCCGGAGGGCAGGGTCATTATTCTACCTGCCACTTGACCCTTAAGACTTTAATTCTTTTTTTTTTTTTTTTTTTTTTCTTTTTGCGGTATGCGGGCCTCTCACTGTTGTGGCCTCTCCCATTGCGGAGCACAGGCTCCGGACGCGCAGGCCCAGCGGCCACGGCTCACGGGCCCAGCCGCTCTGCGGCATATGGGATCCTCCCAGACCGGGGCACGAACCCGTATCCCCTGCATCGGCAGGCGGACTCTTAACCACTGCGCCACCAGGGAGGCCCAAGACTTTAATTCTTAAAGCCTTTTCTCCTACTCTATAAAACCACTAAATGCCCCAAATACTGAGTTTTAAGTTATTTTTGCAACTATACACCACCTTGTCCGCATCTAGCAGCTCAACCCTATAATAGAAAGTTACGTTAGACTACAGCCAAGACTACTGGCATTGTAATATCAACTGTGTAAAAGTATAGCAAAAAAAATTTAAATCTTAAGTTATGCTTTTGTGCATTCATATATTTATGAATTTATAGATAATTGAGATTTGGTAGACCAAATTCTAAGTAAATTTAACATTATAGCATATCACTTGTCTTTAGCCCATTTCATATATTTTAATTATAAAATTCTTTGCTAACAAAAAAATCTTTGCTCAAATGTTCCAACAGATCCATCAGTCTAAATCAAGTTTTCTCTCTGGATTTTGATCAATAAAATTTTCACTCAAGAATAAAGACCTGGGCCTCCCTGGTGGCGCAGTGGTTGAGAGTCCGCCTGCCGATGCAGGGGATACGGGTTCGTGCCCCAATCTGGGAGGATCCCATATGCCGCGGAGCGGCTGGGCCCGTGAGCCATGGCCGCTGGGCCTGTGCATCCGGAGCCTGTGCTCCGCAACGGGAGAGGCCACGACAGTGAGAGGCCCGCGTACCGCAAAAAGAAAAAAAAAAAAAAAAAAAAGAATAAAGACCTTACAAACCATGATCTACAGTTTACCCCACTACCTCCAATGACAAAATTTTAATCACTGCTTTAGTTTTAAAACTTATGTCTGCCTACAAGCACTTTTTCTAGACAGCCATGCCTACTTTCTTAGCTTAAGGAGATGATACTTATATAGCAATACATACAGTTGTATGTGTCAAAACACATAAAAGAAAAGAGGAGATAACTGGGAAAGTGTTACCTGCATATATTATATCTTTTCATGATATTGAAGCAATTTAGAAAGTGTTCTATCTGAAAGTTAAATATGAGATAGAAAAAAGAAAGTTCCATATCTTACAGATGAACTTGATGCCTGGCAAGTGGGAATAGAACATTTTCTGAGCACAGTTCACGTGTGAGACTTTGTTCCAAGTGCTCTGCTCAAACAGCCATTCTCCAATCTATCATAGCATTCGTCAGTGCCTTAAAAATAGCCTATTAGATTACCTTAGATAACCCTCTTCTAAGCTGCACAACACAATTCATTCACTATCGGGTCTGATGTTCTACCTGAGGTGCAGAGTAGAGCATTGTTCTTTCCATGTGCAAACATCCAAACAGAGTTATGTGGAGATTAAGCGTCTCTGCCAAGGAACCAAAGGCAACCCAGGGAAGGGCTCTCAACTTGCCCCCAGATCTGGCAGCCATTTAGTCACAGGCGGCTGCCAGCAGAAGTCACAGTGAGGTTCCTGCTGTTCAGACATTCCTCTCAACAAGCACATCAGTATGAATTCAAAAGAATGAAAAACAGTTCTCTATGATATTCATCTGATTGTCAGATACAAACCAGGAATTTAATGTCAACCTCTCTTTTCAGCTAGGCATAACAGTCCACTCTCGGTAGCCTATATAAAAGAAGGTGAAAGGGCTTCCCTGGTGGCGCAGTGGTTGGGAGTCCGCCTGCCGATGCAGGGGATACGGGTTCGTGCCCCGGTCCGGGAAGATCCCACATGCCGCAGAGTGGCTGGGCCCGTGAGCCATGGCCGCTGAGCCTGTGCATCTGGAGCCTGTGCTCCACAACGGGAGAGGCCACGACAGTGAGAGGCCCGTGTACCGCAAAAAAAAAAAAAAAAAAAAAAAAAGAAGGTGAAAGGATAAAGATAAACAAAATTCAAAAAACTAAGAATACTTAATTGGAACCAATAGGTGTAACAACTTCCTGTCATTAAACATATTATTATAGAAGGTTCTATGCTTCTTTTTTTTTTTTTCTTGCATACAGGTAGAAGTCAATGGGTCCCTCTTAGTTTGGAAAATTCTTAGTGACAAGCCAAAACCAATAGATTTTGAAAGGGGCCTGTGAATAACACACACACACACACAAATTGCCTAACTGGAGTCAAGATCCAACTCACCATAATAATTGTTGAATCTAGGTGGTAGGTGTAAGGGTGTTCATTACATTACTCTTTTCACTTTCCTTTATGTTTGGAAAAAATTCAAAATCAAAAGTTGGAAATAAAAGAGTAAAATAGAAAAAGAAATAATTCATAAGAAATTTTTTGAAACATGAACTTTGAGAAATTTGCATAAATTTGGGGCACATTCAGACAAACCAGTTACTTCGTCTCTCCGTGTATAGCCCCATCCCCCCAAAATTTTTACATACAATCTACCACATGAGAAACTGGAAATCCACATTGCTTCATACCTCTCCTGAATGACAAAACGTGACTGGCATAGGGTTAAATTCTTTAGAGAAGTTTCCTTTTGCAGATCATGTCATACTGACATGTACTAGAACAGCAATTAAAATATTCTAAGCCCATCCCCCTCTTCATGTAACTGTCCTTGTCACACCCTTTAAGTCAGAGTACAAACTGCCCCAGGGTTAAGCAATGACAGAAACATCTCCCAATCTCCCAATTGCTCCTCATTACACAGACTCAGAGATAGGGACGATGAACATTCTAATGCCTGCACACTCCTTAGTGAACTCAAATTTCCCAAAACAATGAATGATCAAGAAGAGTCTCATGAAAGCTTCTGTGAAAGAGGAAGGAAATAAGACAGGAATGGGGTTGGGGAGGAATAACCCAGGAGGGAGATACAAAAAGAGCCTTTACTTAAGACCAGTTGATGGATGACTCCTTAACACACACAGAAAATCTGGCACAAAAGCAAATGCACTGAAATGTGAATTCCCTTTACTATCACGGTTGATAACCCAAAACATTTTGTCATTATTAGAAAGTGAAACAAGTGCTCCTGAAAAAGTGAAATGAGAATCAAAAAGTGCCATGGTTGGGACTTCCCTGGTGGTCCAGTGGTTAAGACTTTGCCTTCCAATGCAGGGGGTGTGAGTTCAATCCCTGGTCGGGGAACTAAGATCCCACATGCCTCGGGGCCAAAAAACCAAAACATAAAATAGAAGCAATATTTTAACAAATTCAATAAAAGACTTTAAAAATGGTCCACATCAAAAAAATCTTAAAAAAAAAAGTGCCATAGTTCACAGGGAAGAACACTGCTACTGCTACCCAGAACTTACACATCCCAAAGAGTGATGCAAATGCCTCCTTATCCTTTTCACTAAACATGAGAGTTAATGTAAACACTAGGAAACCCTGGGATTTATAATTCCAACAGCTTACATATTTTGCTTGTAAAACCAACTAAGCAGGAAAAACAAAAGAGTAACTCTTGGCAAAGGTGCCAAGAACCTCTGAGTTACTCCAGGTAGCAAACTTCATTCTCCACACACCTCACGCCCTGACCTCTTCCTTCTCTCCCACCTCATCTCTCAGGTACACTACCATCCCTTGTAGTCCAGTATTTCTTTTCCACTTTTGTCTTTCTATTTTTGCCTGCTCCTTTTAGGCAACCTGCAGCCACAAGCACACGGCCATCCCAGCTGGCTATAGTTAGTTCTAAAGAAATAACACCGGCAGGAATTAGTGACCAAACCATACAGAAAGTCATTTTAGAACTTAGTGACCAAACTACATAGAATGAGTGACCGGACTATACAGGACATTGTAAAGAAAGAATAAGAAGAGTCCTGCTTATGCTTTGTAAACTAACCTTCAACAAGCAGATGAATCTCCAGTAAGTGGCCAACCCAACCAAATGTAGGTGAAGAAGTATTCAGGGCATACACAAGGCTTTAAAAACTAAGTTACCTGAAACCCTCTGTAAAAACATTAACTGAGGATTACCAACTTTTGAAAAGCAGTATTTGTCTTAGAAAGACCAGTGACTTTGGAATAGACAGATCTGGGGCACCACCCAGCTGGGAAACCTTGGGCAAACCTTTCTGAGCTTTGTTGTTTTATCTGTAGCAAGGAGATAACACCTATAGAACAAAGCAAGAGGAATAGGAGAGTATCCATAAAAGGGCCCCTGGTATACATTCAGTAAAATAAACAATACGCACGTGGGTTAGTGAACACCAGGCATTGTGACAGTGTTTTGCATGTGTGGTCAGCCAAACTTTAAGACAACCTGATCAGATGAAGCTTTAGCCTACTCCTCCCTGGGAGAGGTCAGAGTCATTGTCAACACCAGTGGGTCCCAAATTTGACTTCATGTTTGAATTACCTTAAACAATCCCAATGCCTGAGCTTCTTATTTAAGCCTTCTGGGGTGAGGCCTGGGCACTGAGGATCTCACACACTCCCTAGGTGATCCCGGTGTGCAGCCGAGGGTGAGAATCACTGTTTTAGAAGCACTTCCCCACCCCACCACCACCTTCTGCCTTGCTGTATCTCTGGGGCAATACTTTCACCCACAATGAGGAAAATGCATTTCTTCCACACAGCTGGGCTATTTCCCTCTCATATTATGGTGGCCCTTATCAATGAATGAATCATTCATGCATTTCTTCACTGGGAATTTGGAGAGAAATAAAATACACAGGAATACCTCTGAGATACTGCAGGTTTGGTTCTAGACCACTGCAATAAAGCAAATGTTACAATAAAGCAAGACTGAATTTTTTGGTTTTCCAGTGTATATAAAAGTTATGTTTACCCTATACTGTAGTCTGTTAAATGCACAGTAGCACTATGTCTAAAAAAACAATGTACATGCCTTAATCAAAAAATACTTATTGCTAAAAAATGCCAACCATCATCTGGGCCTTCAGTGAGTTATAGTAGTAACATCAAAGATCACTGATCACAGATCACCATACCAAATGTAAAAATAATGAAAAATGTGAAATATTTCGAGAATTACCAAAATGTGACAGAGACACAAAGTGAGCAAATGCTGTTGGAAAAATGGCGCTGATAGACTTGCTCAATGCAGGATGGCCACGAACCTTCAATTTGTAAAAAACACATTATCTGGAAAGCACACTAAAATGAGGTGTGCCTGTAGTCACTGCTACAGGAAATAACTCAAAGTCTAGAGTGTAAATATATGAGTAAGCCAACAGTAATCATCTGGAGTGTTTACTCATGCATTAAACAGATATATAATTTAATGCCTACTAAGTCCGTGGCCTAGTGCTAGACCCTGGAAACAGAGCAATGAACAACCCTGACACACAGCCTGACCTGATGGAGTTTCCAGTCAACTGATAAGAACTATAACCAAGGTAAGTTCTGGTTGCTATGGAAAAAAAAGAATGACCTCTGTTCAGGCTCTGTTTTCCAGAATCGTCCTTCCAGGTTGGAGACGCACTAAGCCTTCCAGCAGACACGCACGCAGGATGCAACACAGTGTGAGGGTGGGAAGGTGGAAAAGAGGAGAGGTCTAGCAAAGCTGTAAGTCAAATTGCAAATACTGAGTTATCAGCAAAGCCTTGAAAGTATCTTGCTCTCTCACACTCAGCCAGGGAATTCAGGAACGTCTGCATGAGGAGAACTCTACACTGACTCTTTTTTTTTTGCGGTATGCGGGCCTCTCACTGTTGTGGCCTCCCCCATTGCGGAGCACAGGCTCCGGACGCGCAGGCTCAGCGGCCATGGCCCACAGGCCCAGCCACTCCGCGGCATATGGGATCCTCCCAGACCGGGGCACGAACCCGCATCCCCTGCATCGGCAGGCGGACTCTCAACCACTTGCGCCACCAGGGAGGCCCTACACTGACTCTTCATGAAGAGACAGTGATGCTCAGGTTAGAAGATGGTGTGAGGATCCTAGGGAAAGAGGAAACAAGCACAACTTTGAGGCAACATCAGTGGCAAACTGCATCCAGACCATCTAGCCCTTTGCCTCTCCTTCTCTCTGGTACCATCTTTCACTTACTCTTAATCCTCGTTCCCTTTTGACTGTCTTTCCCCACGCCTTTATTTTCCTGTCTTTTTTTGCCTTATTCTTTGCTTGTTCCTTCTGGTCAGCCTTCAGCATCTTTAACGGACCCCACCTCACGTGTACCCTCCACTGTACTCTCTCATCCTGGGTCATCATCCTGGAAGTCCACCAGGATTCATCAGCCCCTGCACTTGATTTAATGCTCTGGTGTCGTCGTCTTGAAATTCTTAATAATTTTTGAACAAGGGGCCCCATGTTTTCATTTTGCACTGGGTCGCACAAATTATGTAGCTGGTCCTGCCAAGAAGATTTAGGGATTCGCCAGTCTGGACAGAGAGTTCTGAGAAAAAATTCCTGAGAAAGGTCACTTCTGGTGCAATGATCTTTTAAAAATTGATTCAGTTTGGGGATTCTCTATAACCTCAGTTTATAAAAACACTGACTGCTGAACTAAATGCTGACATAAATGGAATTTGTCATGAGGAATACCAACATTTTCTGTCTCAGAAATTCCAGTAAATCAACAAATTGCAATATGGAAGCCTCAGACAGGAAAGCCAGGAAGTTAACAAGACATTGTCCTTCGGAGCAGCTGTACATTAAAGTTTTTAACCCAGGTTCATTCCTCAGCTCCTCTGAAAGAAAGATGATCCTTACTTCAAAATACTAGAGGAGAAATGTAGGGAAATGATAATTAAAAATCAACGCTTAGAGGAAAAGCACTGAGGGACTGCTGTTGAGAACCATCAAGCCATGAGTGTATAATATTTCTCTTCTGAGGAAAGATTTATCAGTCCAGGGAGAAGGGCTGAGAGAGTCAATCAGTACCATAACAGTCATGAAATAAAATACCACATCCTCACTGGGAAGGGAAGGGATGAGCTTCCCCATGATTCTCCTTTGCTCTACCAAAGCACTAAAAAGCAGGGGTCCCCAACCCCTGGGCTGTGGACCAGTACAGGTCCGGGGCCTGTTAGGAACCGGGCTGCACAGCAGGAGGTGAGTGGTGGGCGAGGGAGTGAAGCTTCATCTGCCGCTCCCCATCGCTGCCCGCCTCGTTCTCCACCTTGCTCCCCCCCTCCCCCCCGCTCCCCCTGGCTCCCCCCGCTCCCCATCTTTCCCCCTCTCTCCCCATCACTCCCCCTTCTCCCCCTCGCTCCCCCCCGCTCCCCATCTTTCCCCCTCATTCCCCCTTGCTCCCCATCACTCCCCCTGCTCCCCCTCACTCCCCCTTGCTCCCCATTGCTCCCCATCACTCCCCCCCGCTCCCCCTCACTCCCCATCACTACCCCCCGCTCCCCCCTGCTCCCCCTCGCTCCCCATTGCTCCCCCCCATTCCCCCTCGCTCTCCATCACTCCCCATCGCCCCCCTCGCTCCCCCTCGGTCCCCCTCTCTCCCCATTGCTCCCCTCCACTCCCCCTCGCTCCCCCTCTCTCCCCATTGCTCCCCCCGCTACCCCTCTCTCCCCCTCGCTCCCCTCCACTCCCCCTTGCTCCCCCTCTCTCCCCATCGCTCCCCCTCTCTCCCCATTGCTCCCCCCCGCTCCCCCTCTCTCCCCTCCACTCCCCCTCGCTCCCCATTGCTCCCCCCGCTCCCCCTCTCTCCCCCTCGCTCTCCATCACTCCCCATCGCCCCCCTCGCTCCCCCTCGGTCCCCCTCTCTCCCCATTGCTCCCCTCCACTCCCCCTCGCTCCCCCTCTCTCCCCATTGCTCCCCCCGCTACCCCTCTCTCCCCCTCGCTCCCCTCCACTCCCCCTTGCTCCCCCCCTCTCTCCATCGCTCCCCCTCTCTCCCCATTGCTCCCCCCCACTCCCCCTCTCTCCCCTCCACTCCCCCTCGCTCCCCATTGCTCCCCCCACTCCCCCTCTCTCCCCCTCGCTCCCCTCCACTCCCCCTCGCTCCCCCTCTCTCCCCATTGCTCCCCCCCACTCCCCCTCTCTCCCCCTTGCTCCCCTCCACTCCCCATCACTCCCCCTCGCTCCCCACCACTCCCCCTCGCTCTCCATCACTCCCCATCGCCCCCCCTCGCTCCCCCTCGCTCCACCCCCGCTCCCCATCGCCCCCCCCCCCCCCCCCCCGCTCACATTACCACCTGAACCAACCCCCACAACCCCATTGGTGGAAAAATTGCCTTCCACGAAACTGGTCCCTGGTGACAAAAAGGTTGGGGACCACTGCACTGAAGGGTCTTAGGGCACATTTTTTAAATAGCAGTGTTGTTTATATAATTAGATAAATCAAATTTATAACTGAACCCAGAGAAATGGTTTCTCAGAAAACAAGAATTCTTATCTCCAAGAGAAAAGAGTTTTGAACTTCAATTCAGAAAACAAAACAAAGTAACGTAAAATAAAATAAAAAATAAACTCAAATTCTTGCACTGTGCTTTCCTTTAGTGCCTCATTTGTGTAACAGGTAGAACAACACTGGCCAACTCCCCTCACAGTACGGACTCCTAACAGCCAAATAAAAAGTTCATTTATATGAAGGTGTTTCTGAATTAAGCTGGGTGAATAGTCGCTAATGCAAAGTGTTGCTCTTCCTACCTGGGACAGCTCCCTTTCTTCCCCATAAATCAAGACGTCCTAAGACATGCTTTTCCTCACTCAGACTAAGCCTGTCAGCCCCTGCCTGCCCCTGCCCTGCCCCAGCTACAGATGCTGCTCAGGATCTCCCTCTTCACGAGCAGGACAGCTTTGGAATTAGGGCACCTGCACTAGACCCCCAAACTGGCATAAGCAGAGTGTGACCCCAGCCAAGCCCGGACATGTCCTCTCCCAGTGGCTCTCTCTGACCCCTACAATGCACACACTGTTCTGGCTTCCTGGTTTCCTGAAATGAGGGTTCATTCTTCCGATTTCAATTTGGATGTTGGTTACAAAGTCACTTCTTTTTTTTTTTTAAAGAGAAAACTTCAGAGCTTTAATACAGAAATACAGAAGTCCATGAGTACCCAAAAGTTATCTAAGTCCTACAATTTAGCAAACAAGAGATACTTATTTTGCAAACATTTTCTTTTCAACTTTCCCAGGCATTTGAGCACAGGCTCTTAAGTCATAGCTAAGAATTACTTCCCAAATAAGTTCCATATGTTATAACTCTCATTCCTGGTCTTTTCCAAAGTCAGACCTGGGCATAAACTATGGGCTAGTTTACCACATACAGTGTCAGTTCTTCCAAGAAGTCTTCTCTAATACACGTGTGCAGCGCACGTGTGCACGCACGCACACACACTCCTGATGTAATGGCATCCCTGCATTCTTCCACACCACTCTGCCTTCAACCGTACCATAGCACTTGGAGCAGTATAGCATAATAGTATCCTCCAGGTGGTGTTTTTCTCCCCCTCACTAGACTGGGAGCTCCTGGAAGGCAGGACCTGTGTTTATTTTATTTTGGGGAAGTTTTCACTTGGCACAGTGCCTGGCAAGAGTAGATGTTCAGTAAATGTTTAAAAAGTGGCAAAGAAGAGAAGTAGGTGAAAGAGGTATGGTGGATTGAATAGGGTCCGGCAAATTCATGCTAACCTGGAAACCCAGAGCGTGATTGTTAGTTTCCTAGGACCACATAACAAATAATCACAAACTCGGTGGTTTAAAACAGCAGAAATTTATTCTCTCACAATTCTGGACTCCAGAATGCCAAAATCAAAGTTTTGGCAGGGCCATGCTCTCTCTGCAGACTTGAAAAGAATCCTTCCTTTTCCCTTCCTAGCTTCTAGTGGCCCCCAACAATCCTTCATGTTCCTTGGCTTGTGGCTGCATTATTCCAATCTCTTCCTCCTACTTCACATGCCTTCTTCTCTCTGGGTCCTCTGCCCTTCTTATAAAGATACCAGTCATTGGATTTAGGTCCACACTAATCCAGTATGACCTCATGGTAATTTAACTAATTACATGTGCAAAGGCTCTATTTCCAAATAAAGGCACATCCTGAGGTTCCAGGTGGACATGACTTTTGGGGGGACATTATTCAACCCATTACGGTGATCTTATTTGGAAACAGGTCCTTACAGATGTAATTAGTTAAGGATTAAGGTGAGAGCATACTGGAATAGGGTTTCCCCTAAATCTGATGACTGCTGTCCCTTTAAGAAGATGACAGAACACAGAGTGAAGATTGAGACAGAGATTGGGGCCATGCAGCCCCCAAACCAAGAGACGTGGAGTCACCAGAAGCTGGAAGAGTCAAGGAAAGATTCTTCCCTAGAGTCATCAGAGGGAGCATGGCCCACTAACACCTTGATTCTGGACTTCCAGCCAACAGAACTGTGAGGGAATAAATTCCTATTGTTTGAAACCACCAAGTTTGTGGCAATTTGTTGCAGCAGCCCTAGGAACTAACTGGGAGGATGAAAGGTTGATGAAGATTAATTATTGCAACACTTACTGGAGCTTCCATTTTCCAAAAGAAAAATGGAAGGGAGGGCGGGAGGGAGGGAGGAAGGGAGGAAGGAAGGAAGAAAAGAGGGAAGGGGAAATACATCTGTTTCAAGACAAAAATCCAAACATATAATTTAATATCAACACTGATTAAATCAGAGGAATATAAGAGTCAGAACGATTTAAATTTCATTGAATCTGTGCCTTAAACAGCTGAGTGGAAAAAAGCATTCTTGGATGGACTAGGATTAAGCTACTATTTTCTTTCTTTATTTATTCATTCATGTATTTATTTATTTAGTGGAGTGTGTTTTTAAAAAGGGACCTTTAAACTGTTTATCAGGAAATCCCTGCTAAAGAAACAACCAGCTCTTAATGCACTAAGGATTCTTGAGGAGACTAAGAAAAGTAAACAAAGAGATGTGCTATTGAAAGCATTTATTCCCAGTGGCGCTGAGGAACCAGGACAGGGTGGGTCCACCCAGCTGAGCTCATCTTGCATCCATCTCACTCTTTCAGAATGTCTCTAAGCTAAATCCTTCCTCAATCCCTTCTCAGGAGCACTGGAAGCTACTACAGAGATCTGGAACTTCTTTTATTGCCTAAAGAGAAAACCACACCCGGCCTAAAAGAAAAAAATGAGCTTTGAAACCAAGAAAATGTCTCCAGCTACAGTTTCCTTGCAGGGCTTTGTTCTCTCAGTCTCATCTCTGCAAAGTACCAGGATGAAATGAAGGGGAAGGGTCCTGGATAACAAAATATCCCCTTCCCTAATAAAACTAACTTATTGAAGCATAATTACAATTTTTCCCCTGGAGAACCATGTTATAGCTTCATTAGCATACAAAGTAGATTTAAAAGAGGTTATTTCTGGTAGCTTCAGTAATAAAATCTCTTTGAAAGATGCCCAATATGGAGCTATTTTTCTGAGTTCTCTGATGTAAACAGTTCTATAATGAACTTTCAGTTTAAAGCTGGAATCCGTAGAAAATACTATGTATCTGTGCTGGTTATCCTCTGCCAGCTCCTATGGGGGTGACTCCCATGGCCTGTGCATCACTCTGGCCCTCCACTCCCTGTTGAGTTTCTGTTGGAGGCACCAGTAGAAGATCAGAGAGTGGAAAGAGAAGGAAGCTGGAGTACTTATGACATGACCTATCCCGAGATCACTATTGTTCCAACAGTGACAGGTGGAACTGTCACTGTTCACACAGCTCTGAGCTGTCTCCAGCCCTCCCCCTGCCCCATCAGGCCCAGGCAGGGACAGCTTCCTGCTATTGCCAGTCCCTGGGTGCCTTACCATTCCTTTTGGTTCTGTTAACTCTGCCCACATGTCTGTAAAGAGCACCTTCATTAAATGGCCCTGAGTTAAACCCTCAGATGTGTCATTGGCCTCCAGCCAGAACCAGGACTGATAAGTAACAATGCCAACATCTGTAAGTCTATTTTGAATATGTCCATGTAATTTAAATAAACAATCACAACAACTCATAAGATGACTGACTTCATCTTACCTGCCTTCTCTCCATTCCACCTTCACCTGTTGAAATTTTGCCCATGCTTCAAGAACCATCTTTTAACAAATTTTCTAACTGCATACAGTTTCTTCCACATTTGGGCCTCTATGTTTTTTTAAAATTGTATCATTTTGGACTCTACTTATGGTATTTTTCCTCATTCTGCTTTATTTTCATTTGTATTCAGGTCAAATCCTCTTTCTCTGGCTATTAACTCCTTAAGATCAATGACAAAATAGTCCTAATTTTTATATCTCCTCCCACGCCAGTAACTAGTTCAGTGCCAGACACATACTCAATAAATGTGTGCTGTTGCTATAAGCTCTAGCCAGGTGGGTACTGTCAATCATAAATCACCATGAAACCAAGAACATTTCCATAAACATGCATAGCAGGTTTTTATATATTACATACATACATTATATCTTCTATATCCACATACACACTGTACACTGAAATTTTCTTGTTAAATCAACTTTTCCTCTCTATTTTGACATATATACATGTAGATAGATGATACAGATACAAATATAGATATAGGGATAGAGATAGAGATATAAAAAAGTTTCCACCTTTGGTCAAGTAGTTTTCCAAACACTTTATACATTCTTATACTTCAGTGTCTCTTCAGTGTCTCTGTCTCTTCAGTGTCTCTTCAGTGTCTCTTCAGTGTTTCCAAGAGAAAATTTACTTTCTCCCTTTTTGCTTTAACGAGACCCCATTAATGTTGCTCATTACAGCCGTAGTTGGCCCCTGATGGGTGAACTGTCTTTGGTCTCTCTGGCTATGATAACTCCAGAGACCAGCTGTGTCTTTGTCTTTAGCCTTCTTCTGGGCAGGCACTTTCTCCATCACTTACTTATACAATCACAGTCAATTATTCTGTCTGAGCTTTGCTTTCCCCAACCAGAAAAAAATGGGAATCATTTAGTCATTCACTGATTTGATTATTCAGTAACCGCTTATTGAGGGTTAGACACTGTGCGGGGCACAGGGAAGGGGTGGATCTGAAGCAGCCCCTCCGACAAGGAGCCTGCAGTCTGGTGGGGACCCAGAGGAACAGAAAGACCACTACAGTGCGTGTGGTCTGGGAACAAGACGGGTGGTTAGTGCAGGGCCGTGTGGGAGCACACAGGAGGGTGTCTTCCAGTTGGCTGGTGGGCAGGGATGAGAGAGGACTTCCCAGAAGAAGGGGCCACTAAACCAAGTCCCTAATGCTAAGTAGAATTAGACAGATTAAAAAACACCCTCAGGGCTTCCCTGGTGGCGCAGTGGTTGAGAGTACACCTGCTGATGCAAGGGACGCGGGTTCGTGCCCCAGTCCGGTCCGGGAAGATTCCACATGCCGCGGAGCGGCTGGGCCCGTGAGCCTTGGCCGCTGAGCCTGTGCGTCCGGAGCCTGTGGTCCGCAATGGGAGAGGCCGCGTACAGCAAACAAACCAACCAACAAACAAACAAACAAAAACACAAACAACCCTCAATATCTGGTTGATTTTGAGAATTATGGAAACAATATCACTCACAGTGGCAATAGCCAAAAGATGCTTTCCTCAACTGAAATTAATACAAATTTACTTGAATTTTATATGTGTAAAGAGAAATTTTCTGCTTTTCTGAGTCTGACTACTGAACTTAATTCAGCTTCAAAATTAAATTGTTCCTCTACTGGAGATTCCCTTAGAGCAGCAAGATGTAGGGGAAAAATTCATTTAAATGAAAAGTACACTTAAAAGTTCAATACATCATTGTGATCTTACTATTTATTTCATGTTTAAACCACAAGAATTTTCTTCTCATATCAGGGAGCTTCCTACATGACTTTTACCAGCAACTCTGAGCTGCCTCCATCCTGGCTCCTAGAGTCCTCACACATGACTACAAGAGAGGGTGATGGACACTGAAGAAGATAGTTCTCTTTTTTTTCTAATAAATTTAACTCAATTAATGCTATGTATAGCCAACTAACAAATTTTCAAAGTTTATTACATATATATGTTTGAATATCTATTACATATTCAAAGTTTATTTGTAAGTTGTTTAATTGGAATGTGCCATGCATTTTCTTATAGAAATGATATTTAATAGTGCTGAGGTTTCCAGGCTAGCCCTCAAAAGTCTATTATGCTAATCTGCAAAAATACTGAAACCCTATGCTGTACATCTGAAAATAATATAATAGTGTAAATCAACTATACTTCAATTTTTAAAAAAATAAGTCTGTTATACTATAGCATCTGGTCACCAAATCAAACACCTCCATGGAGAAAATACGGAAAATGGTCAAATTCAGAGGCTTTGAGCCCTGGTTCTGGCGAAGTAAATAACGTTAGGGTGTCGGAGGCAAAAATTGGAAATGGGTAGTGGGTACAGAGTTAAATGAGGTCTCCACGGCTCTTGTCTTGATTCTGACCAGGGTCGGAATCTCAGATTTATCAGTAACTAACTTTGTGGCCATTGACAAATTACATTCTCTGTGCCTTTATATCTGTACCGGCAAAATGGGAATAGCTAAGAGGACTAAGTAAGGTAACACATGCACTACACCTCCACGATGCCTGGCGCAGAGCAGCACTCAGTACATACTGGCTCCCTTCCTTTCCTTCCTCTGCTTTCTGAGCCTGTCACCTGTCCTAGTGTACAGAGAAAATGACCTCCATTGTAGGACTGAAAAAAAATTAAATGAAATGCATGCATATATGTGTTTATGTGCATATATATGTGTGTGCATGCATTATGTGCATATATACCCGTGTGTATGAAGTTAGTAAATATCAATACTAAGAACATGGTTCAGTGAATGGTAAGAACTCAGTAAATACTGGTTTATTTTTGCACCAGCTCGAAGCAATCTACCGAACAGCGCGCTTCCTTTTCCACTGATACAGCCTGTAAATTCTTGCTCACCATTCTGCCCGAGCCTCTACAGTACAAATCACACTGTTTCTTCTAACAGTCACAAAGCCATTGTCATGGCTGGTAATATGTTATAGGGTTGCTAGTTGGTTCCAGATCTCTGGGTTAATCTGGAAAAGGGGTAGGGAGGCAGCCTGAAGACATCTATTTCATGAGTTGATTTGCAAGGCCTGAAAAAGGCTCTGGAGTCAGGAGTGAGTATAAAGAGAATGACCGGGCTTCCCTGGTGGCGCAGTGGTTGAGAGTCCGCCTGCCGATGCAGGGGACACGGGTTCGTGCCCCAGTCCGGGAAGATCCCACATGCCACAGAGCGGCTGGGCCTGTGAGCCATGGCCGCTGAGCCTGCGCGTCCGGAGCCTGTGCTCCGCAATGGGAGAGGCCACAACAGTGAGGGCCGCCAACCCAGAAAAAAAAAAAAAAGAATGACCTGTAAAGAGTATCTGTCCCCCAGTGGGCTCCCCACACACCAGGCATGAGCCCATTTGAGAGGAGGAATGTAGTCAGAGGCTGTAGGAGTATCTTCACAAGGATATCCAGGGTGTGAGAAAATGGAAAAGAGAAACCCCTCTCGTGTATGCACGGAACACCCATGACTTCAACTCAGTGACACCCGAGGGACCACAACACCATTGGACTATCACAGAGTTTGCACTTTTAGGAGAAACAGAAATCTACACCAGTCCAGGGAAAGCCACTTTCCTAAAGAGGACACCAGCCACAGGGGCAAGGATGAGTGAAGCACTAGAATCTGGGGTTCCAACCAATTTGAACATCAGGGAAGAAAGGGTTCACAGAGGAAAACCATGAAAGGACTTCTCATGACCCCATCTGAGACACCCCTTGCAACTCCCAAACAACTGGGGAAGACTTGGTTGGGGAGCAGGGAGGTGGTAATACCTCCTCAGTAGCAATGCCAGCCAGGAAAATTTGAATTCCCTCGATGTGATTCATTTTGCATCACAGGCTGGGAAGGTCTGAGGAGGGGTGCAGAGAGAAGGGCACATCCAAGAAGTCCAGCACCTTAAATAAGGGGTGTCTGCAGCCATGCTCAGAGTCATTGGGGGAGCTCAGTTTCAATGGCTTGATAGCACAACAGAGTAAGTGGTTACATTATAGCTGTGTAAATAACATAGTTTCTAAATATTATGGCACCAATATTAGTAAGCTTGACTTTTCTTTTTTTTTTTTTTTTTTTGCGGTACGCGGGCCTCTTACTGTTGTGGCCTCTCCCGTTGCGGAGCACAGGCTCCAGACGCACAGGCTCAGCAGCCATGGCTCACGGGCCCAGCCGCTCCGCGGCATGTGGGATCTTCCTGGACCGGGGCACGAACCCGTGTCCCCTGCATCGGCAGGCGGACTCTCAACCACTGCGCCACCAGGGAAGCCCTAAGCCTGACTTTTTTAAGCAAACATATGCTGAACCCTTATTGTTCACTGCCATACAGAAATGACAGATAATGATGGCTTGTCCAGATCTTGGGAGAAAGACACTATATAAATATCAATTACAAGCAGTTGAAGCTTTATTGTTTTCCATTCTACAGTGGCATTTTATACAGAACATAATGAAGTTTTGATCTCTAATCTTCACCCCATACAATCAGCACCTATGTAGTGTATTGTCTATAATACTTAACTCTGATTAGTTTATGCCAATTGCTCTGGGAACATTTCTTACAAGGGATGGAGGTTCCTCAAAAAACTAAAAATAAAACTACCATATGACCCAGCAATCCCACTACTGGGCATATACCCTGAGAAAACCATAATTTAAAAAGAGTCATGTACCACAATGTTCATTGCAGCACTATTTACAATAGCCAGGACATAGAAGCAACCTAAGTGTCCACTGACAGATGAATGGATAAAGAAGATGTGGCATATATATACAATGGAATATTACTCAGCCATAAAAAGAAGCGAAACTGAGTTATTTGTAGTGAGGTGGATGGACCTAGAGTCTGTCATACAGAGCGAAGTAAGTCAGAAAGAGAAAAACAAATACCGTATGCTAACACATATATATGGAATCTAAAAAAAAAATAATTATGCTTTTGATGTCTTCCAATACTTGCCAATACATACTGGTTAATATTTAAGTGATTTCACACTGAGATACTATAAAATGATGTTGTGAATATGCCTCAGCTATGTCTGACACATAGAGAAGAGCTGTGACCTTACTCTCTGCCTGAACCAGAACATGATCATTCGTGATCATTCAATATGAATGTTTAACCCAATAAATAATTGTTTTCCAGGCTAATACTTGAGTTGGCTGATTTAAGGGTATTCTGGGGTATGCAAAGCATTCTAACATACACAAAGGATCACAGTTTGAGCTAGAAATGAGGGGAGGAGGGCAAACGCAGAGTGCTGGAGGGCCTGGTTGGCAAGCATTCAGAACTGGAACTTGGGAAGAACAAGAAAGAAAAACATAGGGATGCGGGGCATATATTTTCAAATCTCCTACATGATCGACTAGAAATAAGGAGGATGAATGGATACCCTTTATAAGTCTATTTTTTTCCTATTACACAACATAATCGTTTATAGATATAAAAGCTTTCGATATGGGAA
Source organism: Mesoplodon densirostris (assembly GCF_025265405.1). Classification (NCBI taxonomy): domain Eukaryota; kingdom Metazoa; phylum Chordata; class Mammalia; order Artiodactyla; family Ziphiidae; genus Mesoplodon; species Mesoplodon densirostris. The sequence goes on from NC_082669.1 coordinate 68,931,262, forward strand.
ATTGAAGGAAGAAATTTTGGAGGGAGAAGTCTCATAAAATCTTACAAAACGGTAGGAAATATTATTAAATAACAAATAGTTTGCATGCCAACATATGCAAAAGATATAATAGAGTAAAAAGTGAATAGAACAGAAAATGAGAAGGCTTGAGTCCTGGTGCTAAAGTTTGTAAGCTTAACAAGTCTTTTCACCTCCCTTAGTCTCTTTCCTTATCAGTAAAAAGAAAATGATGGACAAAAGTGATATCTTAAAAACAAACAAAACTAAAAAACTCTTTTGTGGCTGACCAAATGTAACAGTCCTGCATTTTCCCTTTTTGGACAATATTTATGTAAAAAAGCATACAACCCACTTCTCAATCGCCCTATGTAGAAGACAGAATAAATCATTAACCTCCAAGGCAGAGAAACTAGAAAGTGGAAATTCCATGATGTTGCTGAATCACAGTTCGTGTCAGATACCCACGTCCCCTTTTCCTGTATTTCTTCAATATCTCAAGTAGCAGCAAGTGCTTCAAGCCGGAGGAAGCAGGACACAAAGGCAAACAACAATCGCAATGTGCGGTAGAAAAGGCCAAATTCTCTGAGGCCCCGCCTCTAATTTCATTTTATGACCTTGAGTAAGCCCCCAAATTTCCCTATGCCTTAGTTTTCTCATCTGGATATGTAATTAATATTATCTAAACTACCTTTGTCATCAAAAGAATAAATATTTTTAAAATATTCAAAATCAAAGCATTAAAGAATAGAAAGCACGACTAGTTTTGAGAGCTAATGTGCTTAATGGAAACAGTACTGAAGTTGGAATAAAATACTGATTTATAGCAGGTTTACTATCAATGAGCTGGATGACCTCCTGACCTCTCTCTCTCAGTTTTCTCATCTAATAAGGGCAAATTGTAAAATCTTCCCGTCCACCCCAAGGTTGCCAAATTCAAATGAGATTATGAAATGCATGGCATTCTTTGAACTACAGCAGGCGATCAAAAGTGAGCTCTGGATAGCTCATCACAATCAGAAGGAAACCAACAACCATTTTCCCACTCTCCTTTAGCCATTCGGTTTCACAGGTCCAACAGCTGGGCAACAGGGAACTTCAGGATCCTCAGAAAGTGAAAGAACATCTATGAAGGAAGTAAATTCAACCTAAGGTTCATAGCTTTATGCGAATCTAAGAAGAGTAACTGATTCTTGTCAGAATCTGTTTAGCCATCATTCTTAACTGGTTTGTAAAACAGCAGCAGTAGAGGGGTTAGCAAATGCTTATTCACCAACGATTACAGCAAAATCTCTGGTCCCACTCAAAATGTAGCAAGCGCTAGTCTGTAATGATATGGGTCTTCACCCATGGAACAAAAACCCACGTTGTCAGGACAGACTGGACCATGATAACGCTTTCTAGAAATGTTTTCCATCCTGTATCCTAAACAGGACCATCCTGGAGAGAAGCCCAAATAATCCTAGATGATCTTTGCTCATTTCATGGTTATTCTTGTTTCTAGATACTATTTTGGATATTTTTCCTTATTCAAAAAAGAAGCTTTTTCTTCCCCCTGAGTACCCCCTGTAATGCCTGTAATTACAGGTATACTTACTGGGCAAGGTCCTCCTAAAATTATAGTGAAAAGATAAGGGGAAGGAAGAGAGCCAGCGAAGCCCCTCTTGGTCGGAGGTCTATTTTGTAAAATACTTAACGGACAAGATAGTCCATTCTGCAACTTTTGAGGACCCTAAATACAAACTTACACACCCATCTGAAGCGACTCATTCTCCACCACACCTCCAATGCCCAGAAGCCCTGTTCTATAAGTAGAGAATATTTCTTCAGAATTTTTCCATTTTTCCAACTCTGCAACTAAATCTATTTAATAGTAAGCCATTTGTAAAATTACAATGTAATTATCATATTGCATGCCTAATTTTGCACCAAAGGGTTTTTTTTTTTTTCCCTAACTCCCTTAGATTTTGGCATTGGAAAAACTGTTTGGCTCACAAGCTTCTTGGGAGCAAGAATTGATTATCTACTCAACTCTTAAATTCCCCAAAGAATCTCATAGAGTTGATATCTATACAGAGGGAGTGCTGCTTATAGCTGATAGGCCAACTGGTCTCCTAGCAGAAAGCACCAAATTCAAGGACCAAAACAAACAAACAAAAAGCATCGATTCTAAATTGTCATCAGCATTCAGGCCAAACAAAGGCCTTTGTGCTTGTTCATGTTACTTGAGGTGCAGGTTGCCCGTGCAGAGGAAGGATCCTTGGCAATGGGTTTAGGTGCCAGAAAACAGAGGTTTATCGGGCAGCCGGCATTACCCCAAGAGGGAGAGCTGCTCAGCAGGAAGTTCCCACTTTGTGCCAGCTTTCAGAACCATCTGCCGCTTTATGCTTCAGGACACACACACAGACACACACACACACACTCCTCTATGCATTGACTGGGTATGAAACCCAAGCTGGAGAGAGAAGCTGGCAACATTAAATGTTGAACAATGAAGAACCACTATGATTACTATAGACTTGTCCTTGCCTGGGAGGACAAGGACCTCATCTGCTCATGCTCCACTCCAGCCGCAGCCTCCAGGCTAGAGTAGTCATTTATAGCCTGAAAGACTTAAAGATCATCCAAGGTAATGTCCAAAACTAAATTTCAAGGTCATAGATCTACTGTAAAGTCTTCAAATACTCAGAAATTGCCTCTTTTAAACAGCTTTAACACGAGGGAGTTAGACGAGTGAGAGGGAGTGTCCTCTGGATGGATGACCTTTAGCTACACTGTGTGGTTGGTCAGATCAGGTGACCAGAGGGTCAGTGAAACCAATGCCACACAAGACAGACAGATGCAAGCCATGGGCAGGAGACTCAAAGGGCATGTCCCACTAATAGTGTGTGTGCATCCACATGGATATACTCGTGCACACGTTTGTGCGTGAAAGGACAAGATATAAAGCTATAGCTTAAATGGATCCAGTATCTCCCTATTTGTTGAACATTTTTAAGCTGATTTCCAAGATGAGTAAAGCTGTTTAAATGTTTGAAAAATACTATGATGATTTTATAATTTATACTTTAAGAAATAATTTGGAAGCTTAAGAGGCAAGTTAAAATAAGAGAAAAAGATCAATAGAAAATTCTAGATAGAAAGGGGGAGATAATAGTACCAGAAATCAGAGATGAGAACTGTTACACCTGAGCACTCAACTTGGCTCTCCAGTCAAGCAAAAAGAAACTATGAGAAGTGAAATAACCCTCATGATCTAATAAAAAGGAGCATCATCAGCTTATAGAAAGATCAGTCTTTCTGGCACAGAATTTAGGAGAAATTTACTGCATGAAAATGTAGAGAATGAATTGATAGGTTGAAAATATTAACAAAACATTAAATAACAACAAACAGTGCTGCATGAAGCAAGTCAGCATAGAACTTTCGAGTATGGGTTTTGCAGTAGACAAACCTGAGTTCAAATTAGTAACTAGAACATTGGTCAAGCTACATAAGCACATGAGACTTCTGATTCCTCATCTCTAAAATGGAGGTGATGGTACCTCCCTCTTTAGGTTGTCATGCAGATTAAATGAGATAACACAGGCAAAGGATCTTACATAGTACCTGAATAGCAGGTGCACAAAATATTGGTTCCATCTCCCATCCCTTGCCCCCACTCCCAATGGTTAGATTCAGGTCTTTGTATGAATGGAACAAAAGTCAGAGACCTAATGCCCTTGAAGACATTCCACTCAAAGTGTAGATATTACAACGATCTAAATAAATTGTTAGACAGACTCAACAACAGAGAATCCGAAGAAATGGTGGCTGGTCTGTCTCTTAGATTGACAGTGGTCTCAACCACAGTCAGGGAGTTGTTGCAGGACTCACTGCCAAAGTGGTGGCGTTAACATCTTTTGGACTGTCTCACCCAGATAGTGGGCCATCCTACCTCCACATAGAGGGCCGACTATAGGCATGATTACAGACAAAGCTAATTCTTTGTCTCAGAGAAAATATATATCGTAAACCAGTCAAATGCTTAGACGGTAATGAATTGGGATTCTAGAACTCTGTATCATAGATCTCTGCAGCAATAATTTGAACTTGGAATATTTAACAATAAAGGCCACCTACTTTAAAAAAAAACAACAAAAAATAAAATGCCCCTATATGGCTGCAAAAAAATATTTTAATAGTACTACCACCAGATGGGAAAATGGATGTATGCATATTAGATAGATGACTAAATACTTAGCAATCCTCTACCATATGTCTGACTCTGTGCTAGGCCTTTGCATGTATATTATTTCAATTAATACCAGCAACAAGAAAACAAACGTAATACACTGGATTATCATCATTAATCACGCTTGTACACATCTAGGTACAACTATAAGATTATATCAGTGATTCACAAAAGAACTGTTAAACTAAATTAAAGAATGCTACAGGATTGTGTATATGGTCCACAATACAACTGAAGGGACGGAAGCAGAAAATGACCATTAGTAGCAAAATTATGGTAATTTAGTCATCATATACACTGCTTTGAGCATAATTAATAATTTGATTAACACATGGCTAAAAGTTCTTTAGTTAAAGGTGGGATTAACTGAAATTCACTTCCATAGGCAAATTCTGGGCCCTGGCAAATTTTCGAATATATGCACTTTTTCCCAAATGATGAAGGCAGGTCAACAGCACTAAGCCAAAGCAACAGTTTAATTTTAGCAACTCTCTGTCGAAAAGCCAATGCACCAAGAAGGTTACAGCCAAGGTTACTGTGCCACCTCCTAATGGCTGTGGTCAGAAACATCACGAATCATTTGCAAGTAAAGAAACATGAAGGAAATGTCAGGGTTCAGTAACAGAGGAACTGATATACTTGCAGCGTTTTCAGAAACTCTTTCCCACCCAGAATCATTCTCACCTCCCTAAAGACACAACCATTAATTCACTCAATATTTATGTTATGGTAGCTCACTGTGTGCCAGGTACTGTGCCAGGGGACAGAGTTACATTAGACACAGGCTTGGCTTTGCTAGAACTTACAGATATTCTCAGACCTAAGCACAAACTTCAGTGGCACAGTCCTAAGGAAGTAAAGGGCTTAGAATCAAAATGCAGGCACATTAATATGCAAATATACTCTTCATAAGGGCACATCACTTGTTCAACATGCTCAAGTTGCACTTGGGAAACTGACCCAACATAACTGATATACACTCTATGACAACTCCATCCAAACGCCCATCTCAGGGTCTGCACAGCCAGGTGTATGTGGGTTTGGCCAGGGGATCTGTGTACAACACCCTCAGTAGAGCACAGCAGAACCCAGAAGAAGCGCCAGGAATCCCTGTGGGTCCCCAGCTCTTGGACCCTGAAGCCACTTCACAGGACAAGCCCCATGTGACACTGATAAATTATTAAATCTGTTGATTTCATGTAACGTCAGGAATGTGGAAGGAAAGGCACTCCCACATGGATGTAAAAACACCTTTGGGCAAGAACACAGACGAGGGCTTCCCTGGTGGTGCAGTGGTTAAGAATCCGCCTGCCAATGCAGGGGACACGGGTTCGAACCCTGGTCCGGGAGGATCCCAATGCCACGAAGCAACTAAGCCTGTGCACCACAACTACTGAGCCTGTACTCTAGAGCCCGTGAGCCACAACTACTGAAGCCCGCGTGCCTAGAGCCTGTGCTCCGCAACAAGAGAAGCCACCTTAATGAGAGGTCTGAGCACCACAACAAAGAGTGGCCCCCGCTCGCTGCAACTAAAAAGAAAGCCCGCGTGCAGCAACGAAGACCCAACGCAGCCAAAAATAAAAAAATAAATATATTAAAAAAAAAAAAAGAATACAGATGAACTCCATGTGACATGACAACATTAAGCCATCACAGGTTTTGACACTTTTCCATCTATAATTTCAAAATGATTGCAGTGAGACATGCCTTTCAGTTTAGGTAAGGTAAGAACCCTCACACAGCCAAAAGAAAGACTGGTCATGAAACAATTACTTACTGGGCATCGGCTATACGCCAGGAGCAGTGCCAAGCATGGTTGCTGCTGGGGGAGAGAAGAAGACTACAGTAGCGGTGAGTACATCAGGCACAAGGGCCTCTAGTACCCTAGGTGTATGTGCAGAGACAGTAAGTTAGAGGGGAAAGGAGATGCGAACCAGATGGAAAAAACCCAGTTCTGCCTCTTACTACTGCATGCATTTGCCAAGTTGCTTTGCTCCCATTTCCTCATCTGTAAAAATGGAGATAACCAAACCTACATCAAGGTCATTGTGAGGGCTAAATGGTAGAAATTACGGCTGTTACATCAGACAGTTCATTGGACTGCCATAATTTGAGACTGGGCTTCACCACTGATTAAATGCGTGAACTTTCTGTGTCTCAGCCTCCCTCATCTATAAAAATGAGGATGATAAGAGTCTCTCATAGGGCGGTAGTGAGGATTCAATGAGCAAATTCATGTAAAGAACTTAGTGTCTGGAATGTAGTGAGAACTTGGAACAATTCAGCTCTTACCACTGCTACACTCCCAGTGTTTTAAAAGGGAGCATGTAGGTGCAGGGGAAGGTTTTGAAGGAAGAGTAGGATTTCACCAGGGAAGGTTGGTGAGAGCCTGGGTCAGGGAGGAGTAGAAATGCAGAAAGGGGTCAGGGCGAACAGACCAGGTAAGTGGTCTGGGAGGCCTGGGGCCCAAGATTGCGGCCCTTTCCCTCTCAGGTCCCTGTCATCAGCTGCACTGTCCCATCCAATTCCCAAGCTAAGCCTGACCAGCACAGCACCCTCCCACCAGCCTCAGCCACCAGCCAGAGGGGTGGGAATTAGTGCTTTCCCCACAGAGCAGGTGCCTGAGATGAGCCCTGGACACACACTGCCCAGCAACACTCTCTCCACAACCACCCACTTGCCCACAGAGCCACATTCCACCTCCTTAGGTAAGCCGCCCCAGAACCAGAGTCCTTTCATGATGCCACTTAGCTCGAGCTCCAAGACCCCAGCCAGTTCTTAGGGGTTATATTTACTCTTTTATATTTTTACGGTTACAGAATACATTCACATGATATGACTTTTTTAAACTACTGATTCCCCGAGAAAGAGAACTAATCACTATCAAAAGTAATGAGGTGGAGATTGACCTCTCTCCGTGTACGTGTGTGTGTGTGTGTGTGTATGTGTGTGTGTGTGTGTGTGTGTAGTGAGACAGACAGAGGGAGAGACAGAGGCAGAGACAGAAAGAAAGTGCATGGAGTATAAAAAGAAGATGTAGAATTGTACACAATATGGTTGCATCTGTGTGAAAGAATGGATATGAGTATATTGCCAGTACCTGAATGAGAGTTCTTGAAGGATACAAAAAAAGTTTACAATGAGTTTACTTTGGAGAGTAGGACTGAGAAATCTACAGTGAAAGAGATGAACTTTTCATTTAATGCACTTTTGTATCTTAATTCTATACTACACATGTGTCCTATTTTAAATTTTTAAGTGATTTTAAAAAACAAGCAAGAAATCTCACATCAGAAGTTGATTCTAATGCCTAAATAAAAGTACATTTTCCTGATACATAGTTAACTGTTGTTGGTAAATGGCAGCTGCCTGTTGCGCTACCATTATTATTTGTATAGAACTATTGCATAATTAATAAGTAAGGTATAATTATTTGGATGATAATTATGTGTAGAGTAATAACTGTGCTCAAGCTCAGTTATGTGCATCAGATTCCCCCAGTGAGGCTGTGAGCTCCATGGGGACAGCTCCTGTCTGGACTGGCCTGTACTCACACAGGATACACAGTGTCTCCCACACATGAGATCATTATCACAGACTAGCTGAGTGAGCCAACACACAGGCATAAATGTCCTGCCCACAGCCCCTGGGTGAGGGAGCAAATTCATCCTTATGCCCATTATGCAGATGTGGAAACTGAGGTCCAGTGGAGTCACGTGAATGGCCAAAAGTCAAAAAGTTGGGAGAGAAGCTAAAGAAAAATCTAGGTCCCCAAGACTTCCAGGCAGAACTTTCTATCAGCAGTAGTGGGCACATTCAAACACAATAGATTGGACTCAGTGCTGGAGACTAATACTGAGAACCCAGTGAGAACCACAGCTTGGACTACTAGGAAGTGAGCTTTCTAAAACAGACCAACAATGTCATTTCATTGCACACATATGTAGTTAAGATATTCCCCTGACACGAGCTGTATTAGTCAGGATTCTCCAGAGAAAAAGAACCAGTGGGATGTATACATACACACACACATAAAAGGAGATTTATCACGAGGAATTGGCTCATGCAATTACGGATGATCTGCTCTTCTCAAGCTGGAGACCCTGGAAGGCCGGTGGTGTAATTCAGTCCAAGTGTGAAGGCCTGAGAACCAGGGAAGCTGATGGCATAAATTTCAGTCCAAAGGCAGGAGAAGATAAGGTGAGATGTTCCAGCTCAAGTAGTGGGAAAGAAAAAAGAGGCAAATTCCTCCTTCCTCCACCCTTTGTTCTATTCAGGTCCTCAATGGATTGGATGATGCCCACACACAATGGGGAAGGCGAGCTACTTTACTGAGTTTACCATGTCAAATGCTCATCTCATTTGGAAGCATCCTCACAGACACATCCAGAAACAATGTTTAATCTAGGCACTCCAGAGCCAGTCAGGCTGACTCACAAAATGAACCATCACATTAGTAAAGTCACTTTAGAGGCACACACATATGATGGATTCCACACAGGAAGAGAGTAACCTGTATGTACGGGAAGGAAACAACCCCTTAGGATCCACAGAGAGCACTTCCAGGAGACTCCTGTCAACTAGCATGGAAGCAAGGGGTCCAGTGGTGCTGGGAGGCCACAGGTAACAAGAGTCACCTAGACGAATACAGGCTCTGCCTCATGAACCTGAACAAGTTACTGATCCTCTGTGAGCCTCAGTTTCCTCTTTTGCAAAATGAGGAAGATCCGGATACCTTCTCCATAGAAGCTACTACAAGGATTAAATGAGATCATAGGTATAAAGTAATTAGAACAGCGCCTGACATAAAAAGCACTCAATGAATGTTAACTGTGTATTTACTGCTTCCATTATTATTAGAGATAAAAAGCCATAGGCAGGGCATAAATACCACACGCATATATACACACACACCCCACTCCAAGAAGAATTACTTGCCACTTCCTATGGTATTTTGCACAGACTTCTATCATACTACTTACCATAGATTTTCAAATTAGGTGTGTGCAGATCTGTCTCTCCTTTCTAGACTGAGTGTTTTTCTGAAACCAAAACAGATTTATCTTATTCAAATTTATATCCTCAGTGCTTAGTACTTGGAAAGTGCTCATATATGTTCGTTAAAAATGTCAAAATGGAGTGAAAATTTTTGAAACATTTAGACTCACAGAGTGATGACTACAAGCAATATTCTGAGAACTGAAATTCACTTTCTTTTCATTTTGTTGATGTCTTTTTAGCTAGTTCACCATAAAAGCAATATCTATAAATAAAGCTAACTTGTACTCTGAGGTCCACTAATGTGCTACACCATCAGCCCTGTAGCTTCTCTTGACCTCCATTCAACTTCATTTCTGCAAAGTTGAAGCCAACACATTTGACCAAATGAATCCAATCTGTCAAGGAGTCCAGCCTGCCACAAACCTACACAGAGATCCAATCTCTAGGTTCTCTCTAGAATGGGGAAGTGCAGACCCCCTTTAACAAGTGCAGTCACTGGAATCAGTTTTCCTTCTCACGGCTTGCTGGGAGGAGGGAGGCACGTGTGGAGGAATTAACAATGGAAACTCTAACTCACTTCCAGGCACTATGGTAAAATTCTCTGGGTAATGACTTAGAAATCTCTGCCAAGTAGATTGTGAGACCGTGAGCTCCAAGACTGCATTAATAACAAACCTTATTCCATTTCTACATAGTCAATCATGCTTGTCCTCAGATGCAATTATGTCGTTCAAGATAAAAAAGTCCCAAGTACAACGCTTATTGTCTTGTGTAAGCCCCATCTATCATGGAGGCCAGACTCATTCCTTGCCTAAAGCCAGTAATATGTCTTTTGGATAAAGTACAAACTTTGGAAGTTAATAACTTCACTATATTACATGGCCCATCCATTATAACAACATGGCTATAGCTGGATTCAGCTATTGTATTTACTCCAGCCAACCTCATTTATAGAGGACACTTCGCGCCTAGTGAGGCAGTATAAGAATGGTTTGTAGGAGCCGTTCATTCATGCCCTAGTGTTTGCTGAGTGCCTACTATGTGTCCTACACTGTTCCAGGTGCTATGGCTACTGAAGAAAACAAAATAAAAAAATTTTTTTGCTCTTATGGAGTTTAACATTAGTGAGGAAAAAATAAATAAAATAAAACAAAAGCTATTTTCAGATAATGATGTATTGTTAAGAATCAGGAAGGCCTTTCTGATGAAGTGAAATATGGATGACAAGAAAGGGCCATCCATGCAAAGAACTGCCCTTTGCCCAGAATTAACATGGCTGTTCTGTTCATACTTCCGTGGAGCTTCTGTGGAGCTATTGTTCAGTTTGCCAGAAAGTCACAGCTAAGATGGATTGTGAACACTTGAACTCAATTCCAAGCACCAAAATCTCTGGATCCCTAGAGAGATCATGTCAGACCCTTAAGTGTAGTTTAGACATTTGGGGAAAGCCTCTGTTGTTTAAATGACCCCCAAGATACCTGAAAACAGATAGGAATCATATAACAAAATAGACTATTTTGAATTGTCACTACCTCGTTAAGGATAATATCCCTTCTCTAAACTTTACTTGAGCAGGAATGGGTTACAAAGGCCTGAAGAGGACAACCAAGGGGTCCACAGATGGAGTGAACACTGGCTGTATATTGGCCACCTGGTGTCCCCTTTCCCTGTCTTCTGGCAGTAGCTCACTCTTCCATCCCCCATTCTCAGATCACCTGCTTCCAGAGGAACCCACTCCCAGCTCCAAGCAGGCATGCCTCACCCAGACCTGCCAGTGGGCATCCTGAATCCCCTCCCTTCCACAGGAACTGGCAAGCAACAGGTATGTGGCTCAAGCTTCTCCAGGCCACGTAAGTCCTGGGATTTGTGTAAGAGTTCCTACAGACAACTTTTTTTTCTGCTGGACTGAACCTGGAGGTATGTGAGGCCTCATTGCAACAGGTAAGCCTGGCAGAGAACAGAGCCTCTGTGGAACAGGATGTGGGAAGATAGAGTGAGACACTGGGCCTAGATGCCTTCATCTGAGCATCTGGATCAAGCCACACATAAATCCAATAGGTTCTCAGACTCTCAAAATCATTGGTTAATTAACTATCTCTTTTTTTTCCTATTCTATTTGAAGATGGGTTTTTTTTTTAACTCACATGCCACAGAAAGAGTCCAAACACATATCATAGGTAAATTCCCCTTAATACCAAATTATTGAGAACTGAACATACCTCTCAATATAGACAAAGAGCCATTTGTTATAAGAGAAAAATGAGGTCTCTTCTGATTTCTATTAATCAGTAATTCTTTATTTGGCACATATTACGTGTCCCTATTGGTGCCAGCTCCTACAGAGGTTGAAAATGTATACAATATTGCTTCCCTGGCCTTAAAGTGTATATCCTATAATCTATCACAATTACTAACACTTTACCAATTCACAGAGCTTTCTAGGATATAGAGCACTTCTAAAACATTGAAGTGCAGGTGCAGAGAATCAGACTAGATTCATCCAAATCCTTAGTTTATGAACTCTCACCACTGCCCCACACATGGGCCTTTTTACTGAGTCCCCACCAACGCCTTACTCTCCTCATCACACAGCACCTGCACACTGAACAAGGAAGTGGAGATTCTGAGAAATCACCCAAACCTCACAACTAGTGAGTTCCAGATCCAAAGTTTTAACTGTGCTCTCCCCACACCCCTCACTGGCCTGTCCATAAATGTATACAAGGAGTTCCTCCAATCACACCAGCAAGGAACTACACCAGACTGGCTGGTATATTTGAAAGGTGTGTAGTTCAGGACAGGCACTTTACCACTAAGCATGGAGCCAGAGTTTACGGGATTGCTTCTAGCCAATTGCTGATTTGGCATCTTTGAATGTGGTCATTTTAAAGAGATCTGCAGACACACTGAAATACTCAAGCCAGACTGAAATCAGATTTTCCCAGTGTAACAAGAGGAGATAGCTTAAAGTATTCATGAAGAAAACATTTTTTTCAAAAGTCACTTCTTTAAAATGTCATTACTGCCTTTGGTGGCATTTTCTTTTTGCAGATCAGTATCACTATTATCACTTTCTTGGTTCCACTGGTCTGACTGAAACCAATCAGGCAGGAAAAGGTAAGGAGTTTCATTTATTTAATCTATAAGTAAATTCACCTAAAAAAGGAATTAAAAAATTTTTACAGGTAATTGATTTCTACTTCTTTGCCTGAAATGACTCTTCTCTTGTTCTCCTGGCATGCTAAATTGGTGAAGCAGTTTCACTTTATAGGAAAGATGCTCTCAGAAGAATTAACATTCTCTGCCTTGGCTGATCAATTTAGAAAAATTGTCTTCTTCACCTTAAAATACAAAATCCTCTCCCACACTGTACAAGTCAAGGGGGTGGAAGATATGAGTAAAAGAAAAGAAATGCCTCTACAGTAGCGGATGTTTACAGGGGAAATAAACCATGGCCTGGGTCCCAGATCCTTCAGACACCAGTAGATGGGTGTCCTGGTTCAGAAGCCCTGTGCTCCATTGCCAGGCCCATCACTTACAGTTGGTGCTGGCAGTACAGGAGATTGGTGACATTTTCCATAGGAGGATAAGCGCTCAATGTTGGAACGTTTTCCTTCTACCCAGAGGCACAGCAGGAAACAAAAACATGGTGAAATTCCATATATGGGTAGGTTGGGTGTGGAAGAGATACATGATTGACACTGGTAATGAGGTGCACTTAGGGCCAATAGACATAAGAAAGAAGATGATGCTGTGGGCCCTGGAGCCACCAAATATAATCAGAAAAAAAGGGACAGCCATGACCCAAAGTGCTCGATCCATGGAGTCAGCCAGGGCAGGTCTAAGTCCCAGCTCTGCTACACTCCAGCTTCACTGTCAAATAGCAAGACAAGAATATGAAGCATCCAGTGCCTGGCACATCAACACTTCGGTGGTACTGGTCTCCCTTTCTCTCTGCCCCACTCAGTTTCTTTTTTTTCTAATTGAAGTATAGTTGATTTACAATATTGTGTTAATTTCAAGTATACAGCACAACAATTCTTTTTTTTTTTTGCAGATTATATTCCATTATAGGTTATCACAAGATATTGGGTATAATTCCCTGTGCTATAGAGTAAATCCTGGTTGCTTAGCTATTTTAAATATAGTAGTTCGTATCTGTCAATCCCACACTCTTAAACTATCCCTCCCAGACCTCCCCTTTGCTAAACATAACTTTGTTTTCCATGTCTGTGAGTCTGTTTCTGTTGTGTATATACATTGATTTGTATTATTTTTTAGATTCTACATATAAGTGATATCATACAGTATTTTTCTTTCTCTACTTGACATTTCACGAAGCATAATATTCTCTAGATCCATCCACGTTGCTGCAAATGGCAGTAGTTCATTCTTTGTCATGACTGAGTAGTATACCACTGTGTGTGTGTGCGTGTATGTATACACACACACACACACACACATATATATCACATCTTCTTAAGCCTATCCTCTGTTGATGGGCACTTGGACTGCTACTATGTCTTGGCTATTGTAAACAGTGCTGCTATGAACTGTGGGCTGCATATATCTTTTTGAATTTGAGTTTTTGTTTTTTCCAGATATACCCAAGAGTGGAATAGCTGAATCATATGGTAGATCAAAATGAGTGTGCAAATGATGCGACCAATAGGTTAGTATCCAAAATATACAAACAGCTCATAAAACTCAATATCAAAAAACAAACAACCCAATCAAAAAATGGACAGAAGACCTGAACAGACATTTTTACAAATTAGACATACAAATGGCCCACGACACATGAAATGATGCTCAACACTGCTAATTATTAGAGAAATGCAAGTCAGAACCACAATGAGGTATCACTTCACACTTGTCAGAATGGCCATCATCAAAAAGTCTGCAGGGCTTCCCTGGTGGCGCAGTGGTTGAGAGTCCGCCTGCCGATGCGGGGGACACGGGTTTGTGCCCCGGTCCAGGAAGATCCCACGTGCTGCGAAGCGGCTGGGCCCGTGAGCCATGGCCGCTGAGCCTGCTCGTCCGGAGCCTGTGCTCCGCAATGGGAGAGGCCACAACAGTGAGAGGCCCGCGTACAGCAAAAAAAAAAAAAAAAAAAAGTCTGCAAATAATAAATGCTGGAGAGGGTATGTAGAAAGGGAACCCTCCTACATTGTTGGTGGGAATGTAAATTGGTGTACCCACTATGGAGAACAGTATGAAGATTAATTAAAAAACCCACCCAATTTCTAAGATGGTCCTTTGTATAATTAAAGTCCCATGTCTTCCAAGGTTTACCTTATTGTTAATGATATTCAAGTGCAGGTACCACGACTAAATTAATGAGTACAGAATTTGAAAGCCCATAGCAACATATTTTTCATTTAATTAGTCTAATTAACTCTATCAGGACCCAGAGAGGTTTTAAAACTAGAACTTACCTGTGTCAAAGTTAATTGTATGCCACTGTTACTCAATACTTCTGTCTGTACCTAAGCCTTGTGGTCTCAGAAACAAGCTTTACCCTCACATATGCCGCATTAATTCTCTTCCCCCAAACAGCCACCTCAGCACACCTACCATATTGGCCTGCCACACATACTTTTCTGTTTTTTTGTTTTTTGGGTTTTTCTTGGGCTGTGCCATGCGGTTTACAGGATCTTAGTTCCCCAACCAGGGATTAAACCTGGGCCCTTGGCAGTGAGAGTGCCGAGTCCTAACCACTGGACTGCCAGGGAACTCCGCACCCCTCCTCCACTTTTTCTTTTCCTAACAAAGCCTCCACCCAGTGGCTTTAAGAATACTGTAAATCAGATCTGCCGTACTCCTAATTCGCTTGGCTAGGATCAGGATTATGAATAAAGGAGGCTACTGAAAAGAATTGAGCTTGAAAATTGATTTTAATTGTTATTTTGAATATATCATGGAGGTTTACCACAAGATAAATAATCAAAATAGCTAATGATATAAATAATGACCACCCACTTCAGGTCTTTGCCTTACCCCACCTCACTATTTTTATTTGTACCCCAATACCACTAACACCACCACTATCATCACCAGTCCCAACTAGCCTTATTTTTCTCCATAGCACTGGTGGTTCCACATATTTTACTTATTTACTTTCTTCATTTTATGTGTCATGCTATTCAAATGGAAGCTTGAAAAAATCAATTTGGTTATTTTCACCTCTATACCCTCCATATCCCTAAAACACTATCTGGCACAGAGCAGGTGCTCAAAAATATCTGTTGAATGAATGGTCAGATCTAATATTTCTTTGAGATCTTCTCTCTAAAAAGAAGGTCATAAAAAGTAAAAGCTGGGGCTTCCCTGGTGGCACAGTGGTTGAGAGTCCGCCTGCCGATGCAGGGGACACGGGTTCATGCCCCGGTCCGGGAGGATCCCACATGCCACAGAGCGGCTGGGCCCTGGAGCCATGGCCGCTGAGCCTGCGTGTCCGGAGCCTGTGCTCCGCAACAGGAGAGGCCACAACAGTGAGAGGCCCGCCTACCGCAAAAAAAAAAAAAAAAAAAAAAAAACTAACTAAAGGCT
The DNA here is from genome assembly GCF_025265405.1 of Mesoplodon densirostris. NCBI lineage: Eukaryota > Metazoa > Chordata > Mammalia > Artiodactyla > Ziphiidae > Mesoplodon > Mesoplodon densirostris. Next base: position 68,947,046 of record NC_082669.1, read on the forward strand.
AGTATAATATGAAAAATATTAAATAATAGGTTTCAGGGAAACTCCCAAGATAAGTGGTAGAAGCATGTTTTCTACAAACAAAATCTTCTGATAGCAATTCATGTATGGTTTTTAGACATAAAAAATGGTAAACATGGATATTTCTAATGCCATCTGGATCAATGGGCCCAATCCCCTACTCCACTGGACATCAAGGCAACAAAGAATAGGTAAGGAAGAGTGGTATTTAAGACTCAGGAAACAAACAAGGGGAGCTCTATGACTGCCACAGCTTACAGCCTTGAGAAAGTTTACAGGGCTCAGTGCAAGGAGGGGTAACCCAGCTGAAGGCCCATGGACTCTCTGAGTTAGGAGGGGGATTTGAGATTCCAGAGAGACCAAGGCAGCTAGAAGGTGCAGGAAACACTACCTGAGAAAGAAGAAATGCACAAAATGAAAACACCAGAGATCTGCAGAGAATCCCACCTGAGTATGCAGCAAAGTAATGTCAGTGCATATATGTGAGAAAGATATGGCTGCTTCTGTACTACCATGTCAGAGTCGAGTAGTTACAACGGAGACCATGTGGTCCTCAAAGCCAAAAATGTACTATTTGGCTCTTTACAGAAAAAAAAATTGGCAACTACTGAGTAACATCATACTTAACAGTAAAAGACTGAACACTTTCCTCCTAAGATCAGGAACAAGACAAGGATGTCCCCTCTCACTACCTCCATTCAACATTATTCTGAAGGTTGTACCCAGTGCATTAAGGCAAGAGAAAGAAACAAAAGGCATACAGATTGGAAGGGAAGAAGTAAAACTGTATTTACAGACAACATGATCTTTTATATTGAAAACCTGATGGAATCTACCAAAAAGCTACTAGAACTAATCAATCAGTTTTCAAGCTTTCAGGATACAAGATCATCATACAACAATCAATTGTATTTATATATACTATAAATGAACAAACAGAAGTTGAAATTTTAAAGTAATACCATTTATATAGATTATCTTACTTACAAAGCAGAAATAGAGACACTGATGTAGAGAACAAATGTATGGGTACCAAGGGGGAAAGGGGTGGGGTGAGCGGAATTGGGAGACCAGGATTGACACATATACATTACTGATACTATGTATAAAACAGACAACTGATGGGAACATACTGTATAGCACAGGGAACTCTACCTAATGCACTGTGGTAACCTAAATGGAAGTGAAGTCCAAAAGGGAGGGGATATCTGCATGTATGGCTGATTCATTTTGTTGTGCAATGAAGGCTAACACAACATTGTAAAGCAACCATACTCCAATAAAAATTAATTTAAAAAAAAGTATTATCATTTATAATAATATCAAAAATATGAAACACTAATAAATCTGATAAAAGGTTGTCAAGACCTGAATACAGAAAATTACAAAATGTTGCTGAGAAAAATTAAAGAAAACCTAAAATAATGATGAGATAAAGCGTGCTTATGGGTCAAAAGACTCAATGTTGTTAAGATGTCAAGCCTCCGCAAATTTATCTATATATTCAGCACAATCCAAATCAAAATCACAGAGGGACTTTTTGTAGAAATGGACAAACTGATTCTAAAAATCATATGGAAACATAAAGGTCCTAAAATAGCCAAAGCAACTATGAAAAAGAAGAAAGATAGAAGACTAATGCAACCTGTTTTCAAGTCTTATCATAATGTTAGTTTGGTATTAGCATAAAGATAGACAAAGCAATGGAACAGAATGTCTTAAAACAGACATACAAATGCATGAAAACTGATTTTAATCAAAGATGTAATAGCAATTCAGTGGAGAAAGGATAGTCTTTTCAACAAATGGGGCTGGAACTACTGGATATTCATGTGCAAAAAATTAAGCTTCAATACTATTTACAATAGCCAGGACATGGAACCAACCAAAGTGCCCATCGACAGATGAATGGATAAAGAAGATGTGGCACATATATACAATGGATATTACTCAGCCATAAAAAGAAACGAAATTGAGTTATTAGTGAGGTGGATGGACCTAGAGTCTGTCATACAGAGTGAAGTAACTCAGAAAGAGAAAAACAAATACCGTATGCTAACACATATACATGGAATCTTAAAAAAACGGTTCTGAAGAACCTAGGGGCAGGACAGGAATAAAGACACAGACACAGAGGGCTTCCCTGATGGCGCAGTGGTTGAGAGTCCACCTGCCAATGCAGGGGACATGGGTTCGAGCCCTTGTCCGGGAAGATCCCACATGCCGCAGAGCAACTAAGCCCGTGCACCACAACTACTGAGCCTGTGCTCTGGAGCCCACAAGCCACAACTACTGAAGCCCGTGCGCCTAGAGCCTGTGCTCCACAACAAGAGAAGCCACTGCAATGAGAAGCCCACGAAGTCCACGCACCGCAACGAAGAGTGGCCCCCGCTTGCCGCAACTAGAGAAAGCATGGGCGCAGCAACAAAGACCCAATACAGCCAAATAAATAAATTAATTGAATACATTTATTTTAAAAAAAAGACACAGATGTAGAGAATGGACTTGAGGACACGGGGAGGGGGAAGGGTAAGCTGGGACGATGTAAGAGAGTAGCATTGACATATATACACTACCAAATGTAAAATAAATATCTAGTGGGAAGCAGCTGCATAGCACAGGGAGGTCAGCTTGGTGCTTTGTGACCACCTAGAGGGGTGGGATAAGGAGGGTGGGAGGGAGACACAAAAGGGAGGGGATATGGGGATATACGTATGCATATAGCTGATTCACTTTGTTATGCAGCAGAAACTAACACAACACTGTAATGCAATTATACTCCAATAAAGATGTTAAAAAAAATTAAGCTTCAATCTATACCTTCCACCACATACAAAAATCAACTCAAAATGTATATAGACCTACATATAAGTCCTAAAACTATAAAACTTCTAAAATAAAATACAGGCGAATATCTTTGCGACACCGTATTAGTTTGCTATGGCATAACAAAACTGGGTGACTTAAACAACAGAAATTTATCGTCTCATAGTTTTGGAGGTTAGAAGTCTGAGGTCAAGATGTTGACAGGTTGGTTCCTTCTGCGGGCTGTGAGGAAAAGATCTGTTCCAGGCCTCTCTCCTTGGCTTGAAAATGGCTATCTTTACCCTGTGTCTCCTTACCTAGTCTTCCCTATGTGTGTATCTGTCTCTGTATCCAAACTTCCCCATTTCATAAGGATACCAGTCAGACTGGATTAGCACCCATCCTAATGACTCATCTTAACTTGATTACCTCTGTAAAGACCCTATCTTCAGTAGGTATAAATAAGGTCATATTCTGAGGTACAAAGGCTAGGATTCCAATATATCTTTTTGGGGTGAGACATAATTCTGCCTATAATAAACACCAAAAGCACAATCCATAAAAAGAACAAATTGATAAACTGGCCTTCATCAAAAGTAAGACCATCTACTCTTTAAAAAACAGTGTTAAGAATATGACAAGCAAGCCACAGACTGCAAGAAAATATTTTCAAATCACATATCTGATAAAAAAAATTGTGTCTAAAATATACAAAGACTCTCAAAAAGCAATAATAATTAACAATTTTTAAAACAAGCAAAAGAGTAGAACAGGCATTTTACCAAAGAAGATCTTCAGGTGGCAAATAAGCACATGAAAGAAGCTTCAACATCATAAGATGTTACAGAAATACAAATTAAAACGACAATGAGATACCACTGCTCATCTATTAGGACAGCTAAAATTAAAAAGACTGGCAAAAAAAAAAATGGTTATGAAGAACCTAAGGGCAGGACGGGAATAAAGACGCAGACCTACTAGAGAATGTACTTGAGGACATGGGGAGGGGGAAGGGTAAGCTGTGACAAAGCGAAAGAGTGGCATGGACATATATACACTACCAAATGTAAAATAGATAGCTAGTGGGAAGCAGCTGCATAGCACAGGGAGATCAGCTCAGTGCTTTGTGACCACCTAGAGGGGTGGGATAGGGAGGGTGGGAGGGAGACGTAAGAGGGAGGAGATATGGGGATATATGCATATGTATAGCTGATTCACTTTGTTATAAAGCAGAAACTAACAACAACAACAACAAAAAGATTGGCCATACCAAGTGCTTCAAAAGTGCTTCAAGGATATGGATTAGTGGAGCTCTCATACTCTGCTGGTGGGAATGTAAACTGGCACAAGTTTGGAAAACACTTTGGCAGTTTCTTAAAACTTTAAACATGTGGCTACGATATGATTTAGCCATTCTACTTTTACGTATTTACTCTAGAGAAATAAAAGTCTATGTCCATACAAAACTTGCCTATGAATATTCTTAACAACTTTGTAACAGCCCCAAGCTTCAAACAACTCAAATGCCCATCAACAGTGAATGAATAAAATACTGTGGCATATAATCCATACAATGGAATACTATTTCACAATATAAGGACTGAGCCACTGATGCATGCAACGACATGGATGACTCTCAAAACGGTTATAGTAAGTAAAAGAAGCCAGTTTTTAAAAAGCACACACTGTATAAATCCATTGATGTAAAATTCTAGAAAATGCAAATAATCTACAGAGCTAGAAAGTAGATAATTGGCTGCCTGGAAAGGGGCCTACGGGGAGAGAAGGGTAGGGTGGAGCTGGAGGGAGGCATTAAAAAGCGTCCTGAGCAAAGTTCTGGAGGTGATGGATACGTTCTTTCTTGAACGTGGTAATGGTTTCACGGGTGTACGCATATGTCAAAATTTATATTGTGTACTTTAAGTACAGTGCATTACATGTGAATTATGCTCAATAAAGCTGATTTTTAAATGTGTATTTCACATTCAGATGGCCTCCTGTGTCAAGTCCTGGCTCTATCTCTTTCCAGCTTTGTTACCTCAAACAAGTTATCTCTGAGCCTCACACTGTCCAAGTGTAAAAATGGTAATTCATAATACTTATTTTCCACAGTTATTGCAGATGTCAGCTGATAACTAACTCAGTGAAACATGAGTTACTCAATAACTTGCATCTATTATTAATAATAACAATAATAACATTACCCATTCTTACTTAATCTCCTATAAAAGCTAATGTGAAAGATAAGACATACAGCCCGTATTTTTAGAGCCTAGAAAGCTGAGTCTTCTCCACTTTCTTCAGTGTTTCAGATAGTGCTAATGTGAATTTTGCTAAATCAAAGGTGCACTGGCAGAAAGCCAAAAGGGTGTTTTTCGGATTCTTTAAAATCATATTTTCAAATGTGAGTTGTGACCTACCCTGGTATAAATGGTTATACAGTCTCAGCAAAATAACACTCTTTCATACATATGTAATCCTTCTTCAATTGCAGTTGGCAAAACCACATTTCAAGTTTTAAACACACACACACGAATACACACACACATATGAAAATGTTCAACTTTAAAGGTCTTTTTACACATGTGCGGTTTAGACCATCTAGAAAAAAAGCATGCATGATTGCTGTTCTCTCCCATAGACTGGTGGGTAGGCCTGTGGGATTGTGCAAAGAGAAAAAACAGGTCTGATTAATGTCCTCATAATATGTGGGTGGAAGACCAAGCCTAGAAAGATGCCCTTAGCACTGCAATAATTCAGTAAAAATGCAAGATACGCAAGTACTTTGCTGAGACTTTGGAAAATAAAATAAGGAAAATTTACATGCAAAAGGTATCAAATGTCAAGCCAGTAAGAAGATAGTTTGAAAACATTTAAAACCTATACAGTCAACAAAACGAACCAAAACAAAAACCTCTGGTGTAATCTGACTGAAAAGATCACATCTTCACAGCAATGGATAATGAAAAAGCAATGACATTTTAATGACTACAGATCTGGTTTGTTGAGGAACAAACACCTTCAAGAACTTTTATTTACTGAATCTCTAAGAAATATATTAACGATTTTTTTGTAACTCTGAGATTATAAAGTACTCATTTATTCCTAGCACGTATTTTCCAAGCTCATAGAAAAAGATAGGGTCTACAGTCCTGCACAGAAATCTCAATTATACGTATGCTGTTGAAAGCCTAGCTTTCTAGGTGTGTATATTTATAACTTTCAGAGGCAAAACAAACATTAGTGAACACATGACCAAAAAATGAGGAATCAAATGCTTAGATGACAATATAAATGGTGGCTCTTTTACACCTTTAACTTATATAATATTGTACATCAACTATATACTTCAATTTTTAAAAACTGAAAAAAAATTTATAAATGGTGGCCCTCTAGTCTGCAGGTTTTTACAGATATAATAACACCTATAATAATAATGGGTTTCTATTGTAAAGCAATTATACTCCAATAAAGATGTTAAAAAGATAAAAAAATTAAAAGGGTACATTAAAAAAAGAATTTAAGATAAGAAAATAAAAATGGGTTTCTAGTATGTACAGGCACTAAAGTTTATCTCCATATGTGTAAGGCTTCAACTACACTTAAAGTCAAAATTGTTATCTAACTCCTTTCCCCTATGTGCTACTGCACAGCCCTACTCTGGAGACCTGGATTTGAATCTGTAGAACTTTTTCCTAGATCTTTGATCTTGGGCAGCTTAACTTGACCTCACTCAGTTTCCTCCTATGCAAAACTGGCATAAAAATAGCATATTTTTATTGTGAGGATTAAATGAGATAAAACTGATAAAGTGTTCAACAGTGCTTTGCAAAAGAAAGTACTTAGTATTAGCTTCTATTTAAGGCAGGCACATTTCCAGTCCTCTGTCTAAACCCTTTGAAAGAGAATAAATCTGAAATGGAGCTGGGAGAAAATAAGCAATGTATTTCATCCATGTGGGAAAACCAGACTAAAGTGAAAAAAATGCATTTTCTAAATCAATCGTGTGAAATCAATCTGCTTGTCATCATCATCTTTTTTTTTTTTTTTTTTGCGGTATGCGGGCCTCTCACTGTTGTGGCCTCCCCCGTTGCGGAGCACAGGCTCCGGACGCGCAGGCTCAGTGGCCATGGCTCACGGGCCCAGCTGCTCCGCGGCATATGGGATCCTCCCAGACCGGGGCACGAACCCGTATCCCCTGCATCGGCAGGCGGACTCTCAACCGCTTGCGCCACCAGGGAGGCCCTGTCATCATCATCTTAACCACAAATCAGATTAGGAGACCAGAAAATTGTTCCACTGCTTGAAGAATAACCAGTTGACTCAGGCAGAAGATCCCAAATCTCCATGTTATACTAACTGAGATGGCACATGAGTGAAGCTCACAGTTGGATAGTATGCAATTTTTCTAACCTATGTTGCTAAGAAAGTCCACATTATCTCATACAAATTAAGTTGTTTGAGTTTTAAGATATCATGTCTAAATGCTAGGAGCAAACTTAAATGAGTACACACCATGGAGCGGGCAGTTAAAATACTGCCGAAAACCATACACCATGCAATTTAGAGGAGACCCGAGTTCTCCATCCCAGCCTGTCTCACCACTAACATTTTAATGCCAAATGGTTCAATCGATGGTTTATTTTCTCTATAAGCTAAAGGAATATAGATAACCAATGTTTAAAATAAAACAAGCTGGGGAAATATAAGGGAAAATTACTAGTTCTCATATCCTGCCCCAGCTCATGGAAGCCAGATGCTGAAAACAGTATTTTGACACTTTATTTTTAAATAAAAAGATGCCATAAATGAAAGGCTTAATATATTTTTGCTACTATATTTTGGTTTTTTTTGTTTTTTTGTTTTTTTGCGGTATGCGGGCCTCTCACTGTTGTGGCCTCCCCCGTTGCGGAGCACAGGCTCCAGACGCGCAGGCTCCAGACGCGCAGGCTCTGGACGCGCAGGCTCAGCGGCCATGGCTCACGGGCCCAGCCGCTCCGCGGCATATGGGATCCTCCCAGACCGGGGCACGAACCCGTATCCCCTGCATCGGCAGGCGGACTCTCAACCACTTGCGCCACCAGGGAGGCCCTGCTACTATATTTTGATACTAAGAAATTTAATTCTCTATACATCAAAAAAGTCATGAGAAAAAATTTAAAAACAATGATAAACTAGAGGGGAATGCAAAAAAAGGACACAGGGTTAATATTTTTTAATATATAAAGAGCTCTTAGATGAAAATAGGAATAAAATATGAATAGGTAATTCACAAAAGAAAAATTACAGTTGTTGATACATGTTCAATCTCACTGATAATAGAAAAGATGTACACTAAAGCAATGTAGGATCAGAGTCACCTATCAAATATAAAATATCAATGGTAAGCATATGGAAACTTCTTGGAGAACAAGTTTTCAATATGTATTAAAAGCCCTACAGATTTTTCATACTCCTTAAATTCCCGCTAAAGGAATTTTTCCCCTATCCTAAGAAAAAAAAAAGTGGAAAAGTACATAAATGAATACATGCATCAGAACACTGTTTATGAAATGAAAAACTAAAAGCAACCTAAACGGCCAACAACAGTGGATTGGTTAAATCAATGGTGGTGCAGACATGTGGTAGAATAGTTTGCAGCCATTAAGAATGATGCTTTAGATGCAGATTTATGGACAAGGAAAGTCAGTAATAATACACCAATAAACTGAATAAAACCACCTCAATAATGTATATGTAGTCTAATCCCATTGTTATAACATTTTTTTACATTGAACAAAGTTTGGAAGGATGTATATGAAAATGTCAACATTAGTACTCTGGAGATTGAATTTTGGCTGTTTTAAATTTTTATTTTTCCTGAGAACAAGACACAGTCAGACAAAGCATAATGGTTAAGAACACAGGCTGTAGAGTCAGCCTGCCTGTGTCCAAATCCTGGCTCCAACACTGCCTGTGTCCAAATCCTGGCTCCAGCTGTGTGTCCTTTTTCAAGTTATTTAGCCTTCCCATGCTTCCTTATCTGTAAAATGGGGATAACAGTGGCTATCTCACAGAGTTATCATGAGGACTAAATGGTAGGTCTCCTAGAACAGTGCCTGATACCTAGTAAAAACTTAATAATGCTAATTATTATTACTGCTTTCTGCCATGTATTACTTATATAAATAATAATAATAATAGCACTGAGAACAAGTAAGACGAAAACACCTGGACACTGAGAAGAATGCCAAGAGAATTCAATGAGAAAATCAACGTCTTTTCAGCAAGTGACTCTGGAACAACTGAATATGTGCACACAAAAGAATGAAGTTGGACTGCTACCTTTCATTATACACAAAAATCAACTCAAAATGGATTATAGATCTAAATGTAAGAGCTAAAACTATAAAACTCTTAGTAAAAAACATAGGAGTAAATCTCAAGTTGGATTAGACATTTTCTCAAATATGACACCAAAAACATAAGTGACAAAACAAAAAAACTGAAAAACAGGACTCATTGAAAGCCTTTGTGCTTCAGAGAATACCATCAAGAAAATACAAAGATAACAAACAGAATGGAAGAAAATATTTCCAAATCATATATTTGATAAGGAACTTGTACACAGACTATATAAAGAACTCTTAAAACTTAATAATTAAAAAGACAAATAACCCAATTAAAAATGGGCAAAGGATCTGAATAGATATTTCTCCAAAAAAAATATACAAATGGCCAATAAGCACATGAAAAAATGCTCAATATAATTATCCATTAAGGAAATGCAAATCAAAACCACAATGAGATACCACTTCACAACCACTAGGATGGCAACAATCCAAAAAAACAGATAATAAGTGTTATTGATAATGTGAAGAAATTGAAACCCATATTCCTTGTTGATAGGAATGTAATATTATGCAGCTGCTTTGGAAAACTATTTGGAAATTTCTCAAAATGTTAAACATAGAGTTACCACATAACCCAGCAAATACACACCTACTTATATACTCAGTAGAAATGAAAACATTAAAAACAGTCCACACAAAAACTTACAGAGGAATGTTCACAGCAGCATTATTCATAATAGCCAATATGTGGAAACAACCCAAATGTCTATCAACTGAGGAATGGTTAAAGTCATCATTATCAACTGATGAATGGATAATGTTATATCCATTAGATGGAATATTATTTGGCAATAACAAGGAATAAAATACTGATACATGCTACAACATGGATGAATCTTGAAGACATTATGCTAACTGAAAGAAGCCAAACACAAGAGGCCACAGTGGTGAGCTTGGTCAGCCTGGGCGCTTATGGCCTGACCATTGAAGGATTTGCTCTTCCTTCCTTAGCCCACAGACATCCTAGCCCTTTGTGCTCCTTGGATGAACTTTCATCCCAAGAATATTAAGTGAGGCTGAGTGCCAAGCACTGTCCTGGGTGCTGGGATATAAAGAAACCAACAGATCCCCTGCCATAAAAACACCTAGTTGGGCAGGGAGACAAAAAGAATGCAAGTGACATCAGGCTCACGTGGCAAGTGCCTCTAGTGAGGGCCACACCCACAGGAAGAGCACACTTCTACTCAGGAAGTACAGGCAGGTCCCAGCAAAGAGTGCTTCCAGCCTGTGCATTTTAGAGGAAGGGGAGAAATCAAACACACCTAAGTAAAACACACCCAGAAACGTTTAGGGGATGCAAGTATTTCAGAATGGCTGTAGCTCAAAGCACAAGTGAAGAAATCCTTTTATCTCAAGATGGGGGAAATCACTGAAGGATGTTGAGTCAGATAGTGCTTTGATGAGGTTTGTGTTTTTAAAAAGCAAGCACTAAAAGGAAAATTCTAATCCATGAGCCAGAGCCAGGTCCCACTCACTAGGGTGCCTTTCAAAAGTGCAATACAAATGTTAGTCTATAATCATTTTGCTATATGTGAATACACTCGTAGAAATTCTAATAACTCAAGGAGCAGCTGTGCTAGCCAAAAGGGACCAACATCTTCCAGGTAGCTTATCCACCAACGCATTTACAATTTCTGCACCTTTTCATTACACCTAAAACAATAACCAAAAACAAACATACAGAAATTCTCTATATTTTTTCCTCCTTTTTTTGTGGACAAAAACCAAAAGAAGGTAATTTAATTTTATAAATTCTGGATTTGTTTTTCTGAAATAGTAAGCACATACAGTGATACAAGGACTTCCAAAATACCAAAATTTTAATAGATCCTTTTCTGAAAATTGGACACTTAGGACAAATCCCATAGATCTAAAAGCACAGAAATTTGGAGATATTTTAAAATCAAGACAGAAAAAAAAACACAGATTCTTGGTTTTACAGAGTAAAAACATTTAGTGTAATATTGCAGTTACATTTTCTGAAAAGCACACCAGAGCCTCAAATCCAGGCAATTTGTACAAGGATAGACTGTATTCAAACAAGGCCCAAAAGAGTTCAGTCTGTGTCGAATGAATTTTACACAAATCTAAAATTTTACTCTGGGGAGCAAATCAAAATCTTCCTGACAAAGTACAGATCCTACAGCGTTTGTTTTCCTTGCGACTGCCAGGAACAAAAAGTCATGTTTTTGCATTGCAGTAATTTCTATACCCTCGATCTGCTAAAACTCTTATGACCAGTGATGGGGGGGGGGCAGCTATATTTCTCTGCTGCCAAATGCTTTGCTCTGGACAGAGGCCAATTACCCGCAGAAGAAAAACTCCACAAAACTAACATCAGAGGAGGACATATAAGTGAATTTTAGAAAGAGCTCCTCAATCCATCCCTCTACATTCCTTCCTATCTTGCACTGTGATCCAGTTATACTGGTAACCTCACTGTCCATTTTATACCACGTGAAGCCAGTCATCAAAGGCTGCCCTGAATCTTCACTTTCTCAGCCCATCTCCTTGAGATTCCCACATTCATCGTTCCATAGGCCTTCCTCAAGCTTCACTGAAAGGAACATTTCCCCGAGAGTTTGTTGTTTAGAAATGGACTTATTCAGTCTCCTTACAATTTTTTCCTTGAAATCCAGGGCACTCAACTTCTGACAGCTTTGTAGACATTTCCCTAGAAATCCCTACCTTGCTGACTTCTCTTTAAACAAATTATACTCAGTGAAAGTTCTCAGTTTGGGTTTTTTTTTTTTTTTTTTTTTGCCGTACGCGCGCCTCTCACTGCTGTGGCCTCTCCTGTTGCGGAGCACAGGCTCCGGACATGCAGGCTCAGCGACCATGGCTCACGGGCCCAGCCACTCCGCGGCACGTGGGATCCTCCTGGACCGGGGCACGAACCCGTGTCCCCTGCATCGGCAGGCAGACTCTCAACCACTGCGCCACCAGGGAAGCCCTTGGGTATGATTTTTCCACAGTAACTTTTTTAGAGAAGAGTTAGAGGATGCCATGAAGAAAACACATCTACCTGTTATAGACACAATTCCTGTTTACCATTTATCAAGCACCTCCATCAGGGGACAAGATACAACATCAGATACCATACAGGTAAGTGATAAGCAAAACAAATGCTTATCCTCTACTTCCTCTTATCTTTTTACATTTTCAGAGCTTCCAAAATGCTTGGCTGAAGCATTTTATGTACCAATAAAAGTTATTTTAACACATAATTTGAATTCCAGTCATGTTTTATTTGACATTTTCAATTTTTATCATCAGCTGACACTCTCCTGATGTCTGTCAACAAAACTTAGGAACACAATAATTTTTCTTAAACTCACAGAATCCTGAATCTAGGAGTGAAATTGGTCCTATTTAAGGAAGACTACATTTACATGCCCCTCTCTCAGGAAAAAAACAATTTACCTTTGTGTAAAATTTCTGAAGAGGAATATTCCATACTCTCTCTTTTAATATGTCCCTGATCTCTCAATAGACCAATCAGATTTTTTTTATTCCTAATGTGTAACTTAAATACATAATCAAGTTAACCCAGGGACCTAGTATTTGTTTTTATTCTCTCTACCCAAAACCCCTATTATAGTCTCTGGCACATAGCAGGTGGTAAGCAAATATTTAATGAATACCCATAAGAGGGAAAAAAATGAACAGAAGGAGACATGGAAGAAAAGGCAGAAGAAAGAGCAAGAAGGAGGAAGGAAGAAAGGAAAGGGAGATAAGGAGAGAACAAATAAATACTAAGGAGAATCAAACATGAATTCAGCATTCAAGCAATTAACAGTAGGTAGCAAAGATGTGAAATGTACATAAATAATCATAATACAAAGTAGAAAATATTAAAGGGCTACAGATAAAATGTTGGGGAAAATCAAAAGAAAGTTTTGTAATTTCTAGATAAGAGAGATCAGGAGCAAGTCAATAGAGAAAACATTTGAGGTGCCTTGAAGAACAGGTAGAATTCAGACAAGTGATCATAAGGGGAAAATGTAATCCAAGCAGAAGTCATGAATGTGAGAAATCACGGGATGAGAAATAAAGTATTTTCAGGGAGTATAGAATATGGAAAGGAGTTCCTTTAGTATCCAGGCTTATAATGATATAGCAGAAGTATTACTAATGATTTGGGAGACCATTTGAATGAGTAAGGAAATGAATGAATGAACAAATGAATAAACAAATGAATGAGGTTAGACCTGGCACTTTAACAATAAAAGAGGAATATGAATATGGCTTCTACTATCAATCGGCTGATGTCAATTGCAAATTACACTTCTATCTCTCTGTAAGGGATCTTTTGGGAAAGGCTTCTTCCATCAAATTGGGTCTACTTGAATTTAAAAAAATGAATGCCAAAGCTATCTTGAGAAAAAAGAACAAAGCTGGAGGTATCACACTCCCTGACTTTAGACTATACTACAAAGCTACAATCAAAACAGCACAGTACTGGCAAAAAAAGAGACACACAGATCAATGGAACAGAATAGAGAGTCCAGAAATAAACCCACACATTCATGGTCAATTCATCTACAACATAGGAGGCAGGAATATATAATGGAGAAAAGACACTCTCTTCAGTAAGTGGTGTTGGGAAAACTGGACAGTTTCATGTAAAAGAATGAAATTTCATCAGAACATTTTCTCACACCATATAACAAAATAGACTCAAAGGACTTCCCTGGTGGTCCACTGGTAAAGAATCTGCCGTACAATGCAGGGGACCCGGGTTCGATCCCTGGTCAGGGAACTAAGATCCCACATGCTGCAGGGCAACTAAGCCCACATGCCACAACTACAGAGCCCACACGCTCTGGAGCCCATGCACCACAACTAGAGAAGAGAAAACCCGCACGGCACAACTAGAGAGAAGCCTGCACGCTGCAACATTGAGCCCATGCTGCAACAAAAGATCTGGCATGCCTCAAGGAAGATCCTGCGTGCCACAACTAAGACCCGATGCAACCCCCAAAAATTAAATAAATAAATAAACTCAAAATGGATTAAAGACCTAAATGTAAGACCAGAAACCATAAAACTCCTAGAAGAGAACATAGGCAGAACACTCTTTGACATGAATCACAGAAATATTTTTTTGGATCTGTCTCGTAAGGCAAAAGAAACAAAAACAAAAATAAACAAATGGGAACTAATTAAACTTAAAAGCTTTTGCACAGCAAAGGAAACCATCAACAAAATGAAAAGACAACCTACTGAATGGGAGAAAATACCTGCAAGTGATATGACTGATAAGGGGTTTATATCCAAAATATATAAACAGCTCATACAACTCAATATCAAAAAGAAAACAAACAACCCAATCAAAAAATGGGTGGAAGACCTAAATAGACATTTCTCCAAAGAAGATATACAGATGGCCAAGAGGCACATGAAAAGATGCTCAGTATCACTAGTTATTAGAGAGATGCAAATCAAAACCACAATGAGATATCACTTTGTACCTGTCAAAATGGCTATCATCAAAAAGTCTACAAATAACAAATGTTGGCAAGGATATGGATAAAAGGGAACCCTAGTACACTATTGGTGGGAATGTAAATTGGTGCAGCCACTATGGAAAACAGGATGGAGGTTGCTCAAAAAAGTAAAAACAGAGCTACCATATGATCCTGCAAGTCCACTGCTGGGTATATACCCAAAGAAAATGAAAACACTAATTCAAAAAGATGCACACACCCCAGTGTTCATAGCAGCATTGTTTACAATAGCAAAGATATGGAAGCAACCTAAGTGTCCACCAACAGATGAACGGATGAAGAAGATGTGATCTATATATACAATGGAATATTACTCAGCCATAAAACAGAATGAAATTCTGCCATTCGCAACAACATAGATGGACCTAGAAGGTATTGTGCTTAGTGAAATGTCAGATAGAGAAAAACAAATATTCTGTGTTATCACTTATATGTGGAAACTTAAAAATAAAACAAATTAATAAAACAAAACAGACTCACAGATATAAAGAACAAACTAGTGGCTACCAGTTAGGGGAGGGAAGGAGGGAGGGGCAAGATAGTGGTGTGGAATTAAGAGATACAACTACTATGTATAAAATAAATAAGCAGCAAGAATATATTGTACAAGACAGGGAAATGTAGTCATTATCTTATAATCTCTTTAAATGGAGTATAATCTATAAAAATATTCAATCACTATGTTGTACACCTGAAACTAGCATAACATTGTAAATCAACTGTACTACAATAAAAAAGAATGACAATTTTAATTATTTCACATTTGCATGCCAATTTATTTGAATCCCAAGGATATGGGAAATCAATATGAAATAGATTGTTATTTTCCTGTTAACAATACAGAAATCCAGTGTGAGTTTGCTTTCCGTGGCTTTCTTTTTATTTCTGATATTTTCTAACATTTAAAAGTCAACAAAAAAGGCTCTGTTCCTATTCTTCCACTTGCCTGTTTGTTCCCCACCATTTATTACATGTACACGTTAAAGACTGGCCAACCAATGGGTCAACGAAGTACTTCTCCTGTTGGCTTTTATGGCTGAGTTATTTCTATTAAAGAACTAAGAAATAGGACACGCGGCTGCACAACTGGTCCTGGCAGAAATACCGACTCTAAAGTAAGATGGATAAAGCAAAATCATATAAAAGCCGGTGAGATTAGTGAAAGCTTTAACATACGGCTTACAATGGGGGAAATCTCTTCTGACAGTGATGTTAGTTAAAGATTATATTTGCTGAAAAACAACCTCAGCCACTATCAAGTTCTAATGGAGTTTTCACTCTACGTCAAACTTCCTATACAGCATGATGATTTATTTTCATGCCTCAGTTCAAATAAAATTTTAAACATACATCAGAAGAACTTAATTTCTTTTTTATGTACACAAATGTTCATAGCTGATTTATTTGTAATAGTCCCAAACTGGAAGCTACCCAGACATCTTACAATGAGTGAATGATTAAACAAACTGTGGTCCATCCGTACCATGAACTACTACTCAGCAATAAAAAGGAAGTATTCTCATGCACAACAACTTAAATGAACCTCAAGGAAACTGTGCTGAGTAGAGAAAAAGCCAGTCATAAAATTATACATACTGTATGATTCCATTTATGGAACCCTCATTAAATAAAACTATAAAGATGAAGAACAGATTAGTAGTTGCCAGGGATGAGAGATGGAGGAGAGGAGATGAATATAGCTATAAAGGAATAACATGAAGGAGTCTCATAGTAATGGTACAACAGCCTTTTGGTTGTGGGGGTCATTACACAAGGTTATACATGTGACAAAATTGCATAGAGCTATACACACACACACGTGAATGAGCGCATGCATAAAATCTGAATAAGCTCTATGGATTGCACCAATGTTAATTTCTTAGTTTTGATATCATGCGATAGTCATGTAAGATGTTAACTCTGGAGGAGGCTAGAAGATGGATGCAGAGGACTTCCCTGTACATTTCTTCATAACCTCCTAGGAATCTATCATTATTTAAAAATTAAAAATTTTTTGGGCTTCCCTGGTGGTGCAGTGGTTGAGAGTCCACCTGCCGATGCAGGGGACACGGGTTCGTGCCCCGGTCCGGGAAGACCCCACATGCCGCGGAGCGGCTGGGCCCGTGAGCCATGGCCGCTGAGCCTGCGCGTCGGGAGCCTGTGCTCTGCAACGGGAGAGGCCACAGCAGTGAGAGGCCCGCGTACCGCAAAAAAAAAAAAAAAAAAAAAAAAATTAAAAAAAATTTAAATATATGGTCAATTCATATCAGAATGTGTCAGAGGATCACTGCTACTGAACTCCAACAGTACTAAATCCAGTACTGAGCGCAGATTAAGGTACAAAATACAGCAGCCCTCTGTATCCGGGGGAGATTGATTGCAGGACCCCCTCAACAGATACCAAACCTGCAGATGCTCAAGTCCCTTATGTAACATGTAGTACAGTTGGCCCTCTGTATCCTCGGGTTCTGCATCTGTGGGATGAATCCACGGTTGGTTGAATCCATGGATGCAGAACCCACGGATTTGCAGGGCTGACTGTAAATGCTTTTTGAAGAAAGGAAGGGAGAGAGGGAAAAGGGAGGAAGATGGACAACATCCCTAGCAGATCTAAAATTGATGAAAACCTGATTTGGAGAACGTTACAAAGTTGTCTTAAGTTTTCAGTATACCTTTATACGATGGGGACACTACCATCAACTTTGTAAGGTAGTTGTGCAAATTAAAGAAACATCCATGGCATTTACTAAGAGCTTGGGAATCAGTAAGTATTCACTCTCTTCCAGTAAGCAAAAAAAAAAAAAAAAGAAAAAGAAAATTCTCTATCATTTCCTTCTTCTTTCCTTATTCCCTTATTGCATGACCTTATTTCTTGATAGAATTATTTCTTCTTTCTTCAACAACCATCAGAGACAGCAAAGATTAAACATAAAATCAGAGCTCATTTCATCCAGGCACATCTGTTGCAAGTATGCCTAAGTTTAATCACTGAACTACAGAGTCACAGTTCTATAAGCTCTCAGAAGCACAGAATCCCATACACAATTCAGCCACGGGGCTGAAATGTTACAGCACTTTAACAAGAGCCATGCTTTGAACATTTAACACCTAAACTCTCTACCTCTGTCTTCTTCCCAAGGTAACTGCAATTCCCCTTCTCTCAGTGAATATAATCTCCCCTCACCTTTTTTTTCCTTTCAGTGAATTATTATAACCTGCGCAGATGGCAAACAGAACACTAGAAAAGCGATGCCTTCAAGTACCGGCCCAACGAGGGAATCCATCCAGGGGGCTTAAAATGTCACAGTCGAGCAGGTCAAGGACCAGCAAAGCAGGAAATGGTCCCAGGATCAGCTGACGGAGAGGCAAATATCCCAAGGTCACTGGGTCCTTGCTGACCTCAAGGGTCAAAGCAGACACAGCAGAAAATGGGCAGCACACTGAGAGTCATCTTCGTATCACGTTGCCATCTTTTCAGAAAACACTTTCCCATCTCTAAATGTGCCTACTTCTTTACATTAATCTGTATGTTAGACACCAAAAAGACAGTATAAGAGAGAGGTCAGACACAAGGACAGACTGAAACCCAAGGCCAGGGGCCAGGTGGGTGGAGAGGAGGTGGAGGTGAAATACAACAGTAGGGGGTGGGGAGGGACACTCAGCAGAAACCGAGGAGCATGAAGACAGGAAGCAGGGGCGTGTATGTATTCATGGCGTGAAGACATCACGGAAACGGCCGCCTGCTACCACTCAGAACACGAGCGGCTGATGCCAGCAGGGCTGGCTGAGGCTTCCAAGATGGGACAGACAACCAGAGGAGCCTGGCAGAAGTGGGAGGTGCCTGGGAGAGTGGGAACAGCAGCTCCAGGTGAGCCAATTCTAATAGCGTCAGCACAGAGGCAGAGCCATAAGGTAGGTTCGCCATGGGTGAGATTCCACCACAGTGGGGAAAGGATGGTTAAGGTCAATTATCGGCCGACTCAGACTGGCTTGCCTGTAATTACTCATTCAGCACCCATGTTACAGATGCAGTTCCCAATCCACTCTTACAGCCAAAAGTCACACAGTCAGGGTGGAGGCCCCCCTCCACCGATCTGTTCACAGCGGAACACATTCCCTTTCAGTCTCTTTTTGATCAGAAGGGGGAGGATCAGAACACCTACATAGTTGTGTCTTTTCAGGCCAACCAAGCCCTGGCAGTGCGTTTCCTTGTAATAACTTCCCGGGAATTTGCTCCACTAATGAGACCCCTCCAACCGACAGCTGGTTACACAAGCTGCTCTCAGAGAACAAAAGCTGCATGTTGAAGTAACCAGTATTCCCCTACATGCACACACACAACGGTACAATTCATAAACTGTGGTCAGAATGAACCCAGCACCAAATAGAACAAAGGCTGCCTCCAGCTTAGACTCAGAATGCCCACTTTTTCCTTTGGCAGGTCCACAGCCTGTGCTATACTTGTGTTCACCCATAGAGCAGAGGTGGCCACAACTTGCAATTCTGGGTGAAATGTGGGTGCCCCATCTTCTGGTCTGCCATCTTCTCTTCTGTCTTAATAGCCACCACAGAAGGGACTCACTGTCCATCTCAGAACATCAAGAACATACCTCATCCCTCTAAGAACAGCATTCTGCTGGGACAACAGAATTCCAACCGAATCACTCACTTATCTGGTCATATTAAAGCAACTGTCACCACTACCCACCTATTAGAATGGCCAAAATCCAGAATGCTGATAACACCAAATGCTGGAGAGGATGTGGAGCAACAGGAACACTCATTCATTGCTAGTGGGAATGAAAAATGGTTCAACAACTTTGGAAGACAGTTTGGTGATTTCTTACCAAACTAAATATACTCATCTTACAATCATGCTCCTTGATATTTACCAAAATGAATGGAAAACTCGTCCACACAAAAACCTGCAAACAGATGTTTACAGCAGCTTTATTTATAACTGCCAAAACTTGGAAGCAGCAAAATGTCCTTCAGTAGGCGAATGGATAAACTGTGGTACATCCAGACGATGAAACATCATTCATTGCTAAAAAGAAATGAGCTATCAAGCCATGAAAGGACACGGAGGAAACTTAAGTGCATATTAGTAAATGAAAGAATCCAATCCGAAAAGGCTAAATACTGTCTGACTCCAACTATATGACATTATGGAAAAGACAAAATTATGAAGACGGTAAAAAGATCAGTGGATGCCAGACGTTGAGGGAGGAATGGATGAATAGACGGAGCACAGAGGATTTGGGGGGCAGTGAAATTACTCTATATGATACCATAATGAATGGATACATGTCATTATGCATTTGTCTACACCCATAGAAAAAACAACTCCAAGAGTGAACCCCAGTGTAAACTGCGGACTTTGGATGATAGCGACGTGTCAGTGTAGGTTCCTTGATTGAGAGTGGGGAGGCTGTATGTGCGTAGGAGTAGGGGTATGTGGGAACTCCCTGTGCGTTCCATTATTCAGTTTTGCTGTGAACCTAAAACTGACTTAAAACAATAAAGCTTATTGATTAAAAAAAAACGCTTCAGAGACTGACAAAGCCAAAGAGAAACAAAAATACTGACATACTAAATTAGTGGTGTGTTGTGTGTTTATGTGTGTGTTCGAATAGATACTATATTATAGCACTCTAAAGGAATGCTGGTTTTACTAGATGTGGCAAACTATAAGACTTCAAGTAGGGCAGAAATGAATGCAACTGCTTCAGTTTTCTTTGCAAAGGAGCCCATAATAAAATGGTAGAGGCTAAAGGAGGGAGTTTTTATCAATCAAAAATCACAACTCTGATTCTCTATCAAAATGAGCCTCACTGCTATGAGCTGCATTACAAACGACTTCAGGAAAACTTGGAAAAGGAATTGTTTTTATCTGTTAGGCTAGTGTAGTGATTACCATTTCCTCAAGTTCTTCACTTTATATTTTCAGAGCAGCAAAAATATGATATAATAAGTCTTACACTGAAACCACATTAATTAAATCTTCAAAAACTAATCGGAAAGAAAGAATAAGCAAGCCTTCTTGGGATTTTGACGTAATCACCTTTAGGGACTAAAGGTAGGATTAGAATTTAAGTATGTCCTTAACAAAGAGGGTGATGCAAAAGCAGTCCTGGACAGTTAACAGCTAGAGCAGTGCTGTCCAATAGACAGATACTGCCAGTCACATACGGCATTTTAAACTTCCTAGTACCTACATTTTAAAAAACAAATGAAATTAATACTAATGGTATATTTTATTTGGCTCAATGTAGCCAAATATTTACCATTTTAATATGTGGCAGCAGCAGCCATATTTCAAGGGATCAATAGCCACATGTGGCTAGTGGTTACCATATTGAACAGCACATATTTTGACTTTCAGTGGAAATCTAAACAGTCCCAAGCTTCCCCTTCTCAAATATTAATTTATTCATTCAAATACACTTATTGAATCTCTTCATACATGTCATTATTCTTGCTACAAGGACTTCACCAGAAGAAGCAGTAATAGACTTAAGTCACCGCTTCAATCTACGCAAACCTTAAAAAAAGGTTAAGATCTATTTTAATGTGAAAACCAGTTCAACTTCAATTTTTATTATTATTATTAATTTTATTTCCAGCTCATATTCTTCCCACGTGGTTTGAAAAAGCAAAGAATTTCTCATCTCAAGTTTATCTTTGTGATTCATAGTGATGTTGTACATAGTTCTGTCTTAATAATCTACAGATTCTCAAGATGTAGAATAAATCAAGAAATATCATGTGCAAGGCTATTTGGGGCCTGCATAACAAGTGGATGTAAGTGCGGTGAGAGACGAGAGGAAAGGAAAGGAGCAGAGGAGAGAAAGCTGAGGTGGAGGGCGGATATAACATCATTTCATACACATAAATTCAAGGGGGCTTCCCTGGTGGCACAGTGGTTGAGTCCGCCTGCCGATGCAGGGGATACGGGTTCGTGCCCCGGTCCAGGAGGATCCCACGTGCCGCGGAGCGGCTGGGCCCGTGAGCCATGGCCACTGAGACTGCGCGTCTGGAGCCTGTGCTCTGCAACGGGAGAGGTCACAACAGTGAGAGGCCCGCGTACCGCAAAATTAAATGAATAAATAAATAAATAAATTCAAGGAATCAGGAGTTTAAGAGCAGGATGTTCATACTGAATGACTCTCACCCAAACAGGTAATGTGACCTGGGTTTTAAAAAACTGTGTAAATGTTATAAAAGGGGTTTTCAGAGCAATGAACCTTAATTACATGCACCAATACACCTGAAAGAACAAGAAAGCAGAGTTTAGCCATTGCGTTTGTGCATTTTAAAGACTGTCGCTTAATAAACACATGATGGGCCTTCCTATTTCATTGCAGCATAACTTATCCCAGCAAAGAACCGGAAACAACCTAAATGCCTATCATTAGAAGAACAACCCAATTAATTATGATGACCCATATTATGAATTTATTTAAAGAGGTAAACTTTTATGAGCTGACCTATAGAACTTTCCAAGATATCATTGAGTAGAAAAAGCAAGTTGCAGAAAAATGCCTATTATATAAAATATGTATACATCCCATGCTGATGAAAGTTACACTATCTGAGGAGGAACCTGGGAGAAGGTTGGTTGAAGGGACAGACAGGGAGTCGAAGGAGACTGGACACTTCAGCCTTCTCAGCAATATTTTAATTTCTTTATAGAGAATGTATTCATATTTTACTTGCAGAGAAAAAAAAAGAATTTAAAACAAGGCACACCCTCAAATGTGCTTATCCAAAATCAAAATTTAATACATTAGAACCCACCATACTTATGCTTAGGTGTTTGTGCTCACCTAAGAATAAAGCTTCTCCCACTATATCTGTGTGTGTATTTGAACATGTGGATGGATTCTGAATACAGAGAAGTAGTTCCTCTGAATTGTTTATTTTAAAAAATTCGGATCTCTGCAAGTCTTCTCATGTAAAGCTGAACACATCAGCATGTTTCTACATATCTGTGTATGAATCAGGGTCTTGGTGATACTATGAAATAAAAATAAAATGGAGAAATAAACCAGATGAGCTTGACGCAAGATTGCAACTGTGATTCACAGCTCTTCATCATCTTTGATCAACTTTATAATAAACCCGATTTAGAATTTATAATAAATCTGATTAAGAATTTATAAAATAAATGCTAACTGCTGAAGATGCTATTGTCATTTGCTAATATGGACCTCTTCTCCCTCCACGGGAGGACTACACTCCTCCATCCACTGATGTTGGATTCGGCCATAAGATTTGTATGATCCAAAGCAATGTGAGTCATGACATACACTGCAACGAAGTAAAAGCTTTAAAGGTGACCAAGTGGTTTGTCTTTCTCTTGCTTCTGTCCTCACCACAAGAGGCACATCCCACATAGCCTTTGAGCTACTTTACGACTTTGTAAACTGTGGATAACTGATAATAATACAAAATAATCCTTGTCTATAGACAGGCAAATACATTCTGTCTGGTGGAGAATCAGTTGACTTCCCTTCTCCATGGTGGAAGAAGTTTTGCCCGGCCATTTGCACATTTCTAATTTATAAATATGTCTACTCTTTGGATTGTCATCTGAACTGCTTGTAACTTCTTACCAGTTCCCTCATTAATAATGAGTTAATGAAGATCTTTAACACACATTTATTTTACATCTGAATGAGTTATAATTTTACTATTTAAAAAAATTATCTTAACAGTGTTAATATGCATTAGATAATTTTACTATGCATTTAATCCTCCTAACAGCCCCATCTTTTACTAATGATGAAATGGAGACCCAGAGATTAAACAACTTGCATAATGCCACACAGTGATAAATAGTAGAGCTGGAAATCTAAACTCGAGTCTAGTTGAGAGAAGTGCCACTATTCTGAGAAAGGAGTGATTAGTGTGGAACTGGAGTATCGCAAAATCAGAGAAATATCAAGGTCCAGTTCCTTTGTCATAGGAGGGAACTGGGGCACAAAGGTCTAAAGATTTTGTGCATGTCACATAGCTTATTTTGGGTAGAGACTAGAACTCAGGGCTCCTGACACCCAGCCCAGTGATCTTGGGTTCAAGGAAGAAGATGAATTTGACCAGGGTCTTGATGGATAAGCAGAATCAATAGAGTTGGCAGGACACAGGAAACAGACGTAAGGGCACAGTGTGGATATGTGGTACGGCAAAAAAGGGAAACCCCACCACCATCACCACAAGGTCCAAGGGCAGGTACACAGCAGGGGGTGTGAAAGTGGGAGGAGGTGGGCAAGGAGGCTCTGTATCCAGACGTTGTCAGAGGCACCAAAGAGCAGAAGCCACAGGTGTGTATTGGAGGCGCAGCTCTGCTTGGTGGAAAAACACCAAGAGGCTGTGAAGTGAGCTCTCTACTTTCCTAGAAGTCAGGAGATGAGATGCAAGGCTGTAGGACCTTGGGCACAACCCTTCACCATATGAGTTTTCTGTCTCACCTGAGGCTGAACAAGATGACATCTAAGATTCCTTCTAGGACCAAGCTACAGCAAGGTCAAAAGAACAGATGAGATTTAGGATTCCTCCTAAATTGATGGTGGTGGTGTGTTGCATTATAATTGCATGCGTTACAGAAATCCAGGATGCCATAACTAGTTAGAAAAGCCATGTGCTGTCCTGGAGAAAACAGGCTGCACTGAGGGGTTTTTTGAAGAGGAGTGGAAACCCCAGGGCTTAAAGAGGAAAACAAAGCTACTTGCTGTCGCTCGACTGAGTGTTAGGCTCTGTCTCAGATCAGCAGGAACTTCACAACAAGGCTAGGCTGCTTTTTTCTGGTTTAATGTGTCACTATCAAGAATTTCTCACACCCTGAGAGTTTTCCCATCTCTCTGCCACCTGGGCATACCATGCTCCTCACAATTGCAAGGCAAGAATCGGGGTCACAGTGAATCCATTCACTGCCAAGGGTGTGTGGAGACAGCCACTGCCAGGAAACAGGACCTTTATTCCCAAAAGGCACATGTGAAATACAAGATGAATGCATAAAGAGAAGTGATCAGACTGGAGGGTACAGAGCAACTCTACCTTGAAGGAATGATCAGTCCTGCTTCTCTTCTCATAGATTAAAATCTACCACCCCATAGTCACATATATATCACTTTGAAAACGATAAACACACACACAGACAGTGCCCTCTCAGCCATCTACACACCAACCTGTTGAGTCTCGCTATTCACAGAACGGCCGAGGACCCGGGGCACCAGCATCATCCATTAGAAATTCAGAGTCTCAGGCCCTACCCCAGACCTACTAGATTGAAATTTGCATTTTAGCAACCTTGCTAGATGATCACATTAAAGTTTGAGAAGTGCTGCTTGTAGAGTGTGTCTAGGAGTGATGAGGCAGCAAAGCATGGGTATACAGAGGACTAACAAGCAAAGAGATGGAGGTGGGGAAGACCAGGCCATGAACTGGAAAACAGGAGCTCTATTACCAGCACAATCCATTCAGAAGGTGACTGCTCAAAAGTCATCCTCAACTGAGATCAGCTGACAACTCTAAGGCCTTCCCACGGTGAACTGAGGACAGAACCCAAAGACAGGGAGAAGCAAGAGGGGAGGGGCTGTAGCTCTCTTGATTGCATCCCAGCAGAATCAAACGTCAGTCCCCAAAGCTGTGTCTTAGGATGCGGGATGCACTGTGGTGCATCTGCTGTCTCTTTGTGACTCAGCCACAGCTGAATGAGCTTAAAGCAAAGGGAGAAGCGAGCCATGAAGTATAGTAAATTACAGCTTAATCTTCCCTACCCTGGAATTCATTCAGTAGTTTTAACGAACTTACAGTCTGGAAGGCAGGGTGAAGAACACATATGGAATATGTTGGCAGCAAGCATGTCATGCCACCCTGTGCATCAGAGAAGCCCAACTCCCTTTGTCATTAAAGGGATAAATGTCCTTCCCCCGTCAGTACTTTGGCAAAGGAAAACAAACAAAAATTGCTTTCCATTATTGCTGTTATCTATTCTGAAGTCCCAAAGAATGCAGATGGTCAAGGGCTTATTACAGTAAGAAGTGGTTCCCAAGACACAGTCAACTCCCATAACTTATGCCCTCACCTTGCACCATGTAGGCAGGCGAAGGCCAAGGGCCTTCACTGTGCAACTCCAACCGGTTCATTCTCTGTGGGTTACTTCCTTTGGCTTGACCCACAGACCTGAGAGAGGTGTTCAAATGACTTGCATCTAATTCAGGTTAGAGGAAAATCTAGAGACTCCTGAAAGGATACTGAGTTAGCCACAGAAAAAAAATATGACACCTGGGTTTATTAATGCACTCAGGCTGGACATGGATGTTCAAATATATCCACAAAAGGATACAGTTTATGCTCTTATACTCAGTTCCCACCAATGACCATCAGTAATTTTCAAATTATGGGGTGCCACCCATCAGTGAATAAGAACATCAGTTTGCTAGGTCACAGTCAACATTTTGTATGTTAATAAAACAGAATAGAGGAGATAGGTTCAAGATACCAGAGTAGAAGGAGGTGCACTCACTCCCTCTTGCGAGAGCACCAGAATCACAACTAAGTGCTGAACAATCATCGACAGGAAGACACTGGAACTCACCAAAAAAGATACCCCGCATCCAAAGACAAAGGAGAATCCACAATGAGACGGTAGGAAGGGCGCAATCACAATAAAATCAAGTCCCACAACCGCTGGGTGGGTGACTCACAGACTGGAGACCAATTATACCACAGAAGTCAACCCACTGGAGTGAAGGTTCTGAGCCCCACATCAGGCTTCCCAACCTGGGGGTCTGGCAACGGGAGGAGGAATTCCCAGAGAATCAGACTTTGAAGGCTAGCAGGATTTGACTGCAGGACTTCAACAGGACTGGGGGAAACAGAGACTGCACTCTTGGAGGGCACACACAAAGTAGTGTGCGCATCGGGACCCAGCGGAAGGAGCAGTGACCCCACAGGAGACTGAACCAGACCTACCTGCTAGTGTTGGAGGGTCTCCTGCAGAGGCAGAGGGTGGCTGTGGCTCACCGCAGGGACAAGGACACTGGCAGCAGAAGTTCTGGGAAGTACCCCTTGGCATGAGCGCACCCAGAGTCTGCCATTAGCCCCACCAAACAGCCTGTACACTCCACTGCTGGGTCGATTCAGCCAAACAACCAACAGGGAGGGAACTCAGCCCCACCCATCATTAGACAAGCAGATTAAAGTTTTACGTAGCTCTGCCCACCAGAGCAACACCCAGCTCTACCCACCACCAGTCCCTCGCAACAGGAAACTTGCACAAGCCTCTTAGATAGCCTCATCCACCAGAAGGCAGAGAGCAGAAGGAGGAAGAACTACAGTCCTGCAGCCTGTGGAACAAAAACCACATTCACAGAAAGACAGACAAGATGAAAAGGCAGAGGACTATGTACCAGATGAAGCAAAAAGATAAAACCCCAGAAAAACAACTACATGAAGTGGAGATAGGCAACCTTCCAGAAAAAGAATTCAGAATAATGATAGTGAAGATGATCCAGGACCTTGGAAAAAGCATGGAGGCAAAGATTGAGAAGATGCGGCTGCCGCCGCCAAGAAGCCTGTGTGCGAGCGCAGATCACTGTCCACACCGCCCTTCCGGGAGCCTGTGCAGCCCGACACTGCCGGGGTCCCGGGATCCAGGGGCGGCTTCCCTGGGAGAACGCACGGCGCGCCTCGGGCTGGTGCAACGTCACGCCGACCTCTGCCGCTGCAGGCTCGCCCCGCACTCCGTGCCTCTCCCTCCCGCCCGGCCTGAGTGAGCCAGAGTCCCCGAAGAGGCTGCTCCTTTAACCCTGTCCTGTCTGAGCGAAGAACAGACACCCTCCGGTGACCTACACGCAGAGGCGGGGCCAAATCCAAAGCTGAGACCGAGGAGCTGTGAGAACAAAGAAGAGAAAGGGAAACCTCTCCCAGCAGCCTCAGAAGCAGTGGATTAAAGCTCCACAATCAACTTGATGTACCCTGCATCTGTGGAATACAGGAATAGACAACAAACCATCCCAAATTGAGGAGCCAGGAGTCAGTGCTGTGCCTCTGAGGTGGGAGAGCCAACTTCAGGACACTGGTCCACAAGAGACCTCCCAGCTCCACACAATATCAAATGGCGAAAATCTTCCAGAGATCTCCATCTCAACAGCAGCACCCAGCTTCACTCAACGACCAGCAAGCTATAGTGCTGGACACCCTATGCCAAACAACTAGCAAGACAGGAACACAACGCCACCCATTAGCAGAGAGGTGGCCTAAAATCATAAAAAGTCTGCAGACACCCCAAAACACACCACCAGACGTGGACCTGCCCACCAGAAAGACAAGATCCAGCCTCATCCACCAGAACACAGGCAGTAGTCCCCTCCACCAAGAAGCCTACACAACCCACTAAACCAACCTTGGCCACTGGGGACAGACACCAAAAACAACGGGAACTACAAACCTGCAGCCTGCAAAAAGGAGACCCCAAACACAGTAACATAAGCAAAATGAGAAGACAGAAAAACACACAGCAGGAGAAGGAGCAAGATAAAAACCCACCAGACCTAACAAATGAAGAGGTAATAGGCAGTCTACCTGAAAAAGAATTCAGAATAATGTTGGTAAAGATGATCCAAAATCTTGGAAATAGAATAGACAAAATGCAAGAAACAGTTAACAAGGACCTAGAAGAACTAAAGATGAATCAAGCATCGATTAAAAACACAATACATGAAATAAAAAATACTCTACATGGGATCAATAGCAGAATAACTGAGGCAGAAGAACGGATAAGTGAGGTGGAAGATAAAATAGTGGAAATAACTGCTGCACAGCAAAATAAAGAAAAAAGAATGAAAAGAACAGAGGACAGTCTCAGAGACCTCTGGGACAACATTAAACGAACCAACATTCGAATTATAGGGGTTCCAGAAGAAGAAGAGAAAAAGAAAGGGACTGAGAAAATATTTGAAGAGATTATAGTTGAAAACTTTCCTAATATGGGAAAGGAAATAGTTAATCAAGTCCAGGAGGCACAGAGAGTCCCATACAGAATAAATCCAAGGAGAAATACACCAAGACACATATTAATCAAACTGTCAAAAATTAAACACAAAGAAATCATATTAAAAGCAGCAAGGCAAAAACAACAAATGACACACAAGGGAATCCCCATCAGGATAACAGCTGATCTCTCAGCAGAAACTCTACAAGCCAGAAGGGAGTGGCAGGACATAATTAAAGTGATGAAGGAGAAAAACCTGCAACCAAGATTACTCTACCCAGCAAGGATCTCATTCAGATTTGATGGAGAAATTAAAACGTTTACAGACAAGCAAAAGCTGAGAGAGTTCAGCACCACCAAACCAGCTTTACAACAAATGCTAAAGGAACTTCTCTAGGCAAGAAACACAACAGAAGGAAAAGAACTACAATAACGAACCCAAAACAATTAAGAAAATGGGAATAGGAACATACATATCAATAATTACCTTAAATGTAAATGGACTAAATGCTCCCACCAAAAGACACAGACTGGCTGAATGGATACAAAAACAAGACCCATATATATGCTGTCTACAAGAGACCCACTTCAGACCTAGAGACACATACAGACTGAAAGTAAGGGGATGGAAAAAGATATTCCATGCAAATGGAAACCAAAAGAAAGCTGGAGTAGCAATTCTCATATCAGACAAAATAGACTTTAAAATAAAGACTACTAGAAGAGACAAAGAAGGACACTACATAATGATCAAGGGATCAATCCAAGAAGAAGATATAACGATTGTAAATATTTATGCACCAAACATAGGAGCACCTCAATACATAAGGGAATTATTAACAGCCATAAAAGGAGAAATCGACAGTAACACAATCATAGTAGGGGACTTTAACACCCCACTTTCACCAATGGACAGGTCATCCAAAATGAAAATAAATAAGGAAACACAAGCTTTAAATGATACATTAAACAAGATGGACTTAATTGATACTTACAGGACATTTCATCCAAAAACAACAGAATACACATTTTTCTCAAGTGCTCATGGAACATTCTCCAGGATAGATCATATCTTGGGTCACAAATCAAGCCTTGGTAAATTTAAGAAAATTGAAATTGTATCAAGTATCTTTTCTGACCACAATGCTATGAGACTAGATATCAATTACAGGAAAAGAGCTGTAAAACATACAAACACATGGAGGCTAAACAATACACTACTTAATAACGAAGTGATCACTGAAGAAATCAAAGAGGAAATTAAAAAATACCTAGAAACAAATGACAATGGAGACACGACGACCCAAAACCTATGGGATGCAGCAAAAGCAGTTCTAAGAGGGAAGTTTATAGCAATACAATCCCACCTTAAGAAACAGGAAACATCTCGAATAAACAACCTAACCTTGCACCTAAAGCAATTAGAGAAAGAAGAACAAAAACATCCCAAAGTTAGCAGAAGGAAAGAAATCATAAAAATCAGATCAGAAATAAATGAAAAAGAAATGAAGGAAACGATAGCAAAGATCAATAAAACTAAAAGCTGGTTCTTTGAGAAGATAAACAAAATTGATAAACCATTAGCCAGACTCATCAAGAAAAAAAGGGAGAAGACTCAAATCAATAGAATTAGAAATGAAAAAGGAGAAGTAACAACTGACACGGCAGAAATACAAAAGATCATGAGAGATTACTATAAGCAACTCTATGCCAATAAAATGGACAATCTGGAAGAAATGGACCAATTCTTAGAAATGCACAACCTGCCAAGACTGAATCAGGAAGAAATAGAAAATATGAACAGACCAATCACAAGCACTGAAATTGAAACTGTGATCAAAAATCTTCCAACAAACAAAAGCCCAGGACCAGATGGCTTCACAGGCGAATTCTATCAAGCATTTAGAGAAGAGCTAACACCTATCCTTCTCAAACTCTTCCAAAATATAGCAGAGGGAGGAACACTCCCAAACTCATTCTACGAGGCCACCATCACCTTGATACCAAAACCAGACAAGGATGTCACAAAGAAAGAAAACTACAGGCCAATATCACTGATGAACATAGATGCAAAAATCCTCAACAAAATACTAGCAAACAGAATCCAACAGCACATTAAAAGGATCATACACCATGATCAAGTGGGGTTTATTCCAGGAATGCAAGGATTCTTCAATATACGCAAATCAATCAACGTGATACACCATATTAACAAACTGAAGGAGAAAAACCATATGATCATCTCAATAGATGCAGAGAAAGCTTTTGACAAAATTCAACACCCATTTATGATAAAAACCCTCCAGAAAGTAGGCATAGAGGGAACTTTCCTCAACATAATAAAGGCCATATATGACAAACCCACAGCCAGCATCGTCCTCAATGGTGAAAAATTGAAACCATTTCCACTAAGATCAGGAACAAGACAAGGTTGCCCACTCTCACCACTCTTATTCAACATAGTTTTGGAAGTTTTAGCCACAGCAATCAGAGAAGAAAAGGAAATAAAAGGAATCCAAATGGGAAAAGAAGAAGTAAAGCTGTCACTGTTTGCAGATGACATGATACTATACATAGAGAATCCTAAAGATGCTACCAGAAAACTACTAGAGCTAATCAATGAATTTGGTAAAGTTGCAGGATACAAAATTAATGCACAGAAATCTCTGGCATTCCTATATACTAATAATGAAAAATCTGAAAGTGAAATCAAGGAAACACTCCCATTTACCATTGCAACAAAAAGAATAAAATATCTAGGAATAAACCTACCTAAGGAGACAAAAGACCTGTATGCAGAAAATTATAAGACACTGATGAAAGAAATTAAAGATGATACAAATAGATGGAGAGATGTACCATGTTCTTGGATTGGAAGAATCAACATTGTGAAAATGACTCTACTACCCAAAGCAATCTACAGATTCAATGCAATCCCTATCAAACTACCACTGGCATTTTTCACAGAACTAGAACAAAAAATTTCACAATTTGTATGGAAACACAAAAGACCCCGAATAGCCAAAGCAATCTTGAGAACGAAAAATGGAGCTGGAGGAATCAGGCTCCCTGACTTCAGACTATACTACAAGGCTACAGTAATCAAGACAGTATGGTACTGGCACAAAAACAGAAAGATAGATCAATGGAACAGGATAGAAAGCCCAGAGATAAACCCACGCACATATGGTCACCTTTTCTTTGATAAAGGAGGCAGGAATGTACAGTGGAGAAAGGACAGTCTCTTCAATAAGTGGTGCTGGGAAAACTGGACAGGGACATGTAAAAGTATGAGATTAGATCACTCCCTAACACCATACACAAAAATAAGCTCAAAATGGATTAAAGACCTAAATGTAAGGCCAGACACTATCAAACTCCTAGAGGAAAACATAGGCAGAACACTCTATGACATAAATCACAGCAAGATCCTTTTTGACCGACCTCCTAGAGAAATGGAAATAAAGACAAAAATAAACACATGGGACCTAATGAAACTTCAAAGCTTTTGCACAGCAAAGGAAACCATAAACAAGACGAAAAGACAACCCTCAGAATGGGAGAAAATATTTGCAAATGAAGCAACTGACAAAGGATTAATCTCCAAAATTTATAAGCAGCTCATGCAGCTCAATAACAAAAAAACAAACAACCCAATCCAAAAATGGGCAGAAGACCTAAATAGACATTTCTCCACAGAAGATATACAGACTGCCAACAAACACATGAAAGGATGCTCAACATCTTTACTCATTAGAGAAATGCAAATCAAAACTACAATGAGATATCATCTCACACCAGTCAGAATGGCCATCATCAAAAAATCTAGAAACAATAAATGCTGGAGAGGGTGTGGAAAAAAGGGAACACTCTTGCACTGCTGGTGGGAATGTGAATTGGTACAGCCACTATGGAGAACGGTATGGAGGTTCCTTAAAAAACTACAAATAGAACTACCATATGACCCAGCAATCCCACTACTGGGCATATACCCTGAGAAAACCATAATTCAAAAAGAGACATGTACCAAAATGTTCATTGCAGCTCTATTCACAATAGCCCGGAGATGGAAACAACCTAAGTGTCCATCATCGGATGAATGGATAAAGAAGATGTGGCACATATATACAATGGAATATTACTCAGCCATAAAAAGAAATGAAATTGAGCTATTTGTAATGAGGTGGATAGACCTAGAGTCTGTCATACAGAGTGAAGTAAGTCAGAAAGAGAAAGACAAATACTGTATGCTGACACATATATATGGAATTTAAGAAAAAAAATGTCATCAAGAACATAGGAGTAAGACAGGAATAAAGACACAGACCTACTAGAGCATGGACTTGAGGATATGGGGAGGGGGAAGGGTAAGCTGTGACAAAATGAAAGAGCGGCATGGACATATATACACTACCAAACGTAAGGTAGATAGCTATTGGGAAGCAGCCGCATAGCACAGGGAGATCAGCTCGGTGCTTTGTGACTGCCTGGAGGGGTGGGATAGGGAGGGTGGGAGGGTGACGCAAAAGGGAGGGGATATGGGAACATATGTATATGTATAACTGATTAAATTTGTAAAAAAAAAAAAAAAAAAAAAAAAAGATTGAGAAGATGCAAGAAATATTTAACAAAGACCCAGAAGAATTAAAGAACAAATAAACACAGATGAACAATACAATAACTGAAATGAAAAAAATACACTAGAAGGAATCAACAGCAGAATAACTGAGGCAGAAGAATGGATAAGTGACCTGGAAGACAGAATGGTGGAATTCACTGATGCCATAAAGTACAGACTAAAGAAAAAAGAATGAAAAGAAATGAAGACAGCCTAAGAGACCTCTGGGACAACATTAAACACACAAACATTTGCATTATAGGGATCCCAGAAGGAGAAGAGAGACAGAAAGGACCCAAGAAAATGTTTGAAGAGATTGTAGTCAAAAACTTCCCTAACATGGGAAAGGAAATAGCCACCCAAGTCCTGCAGAGAGTCCCAGGCAGGATAAACCAAGGGAGAAACACACCAAGAGACACAGTAATCAAACTGACAAAAATTAAAGACAAAGAAAAATTATTGAAAGCAACAAGGGAGAAACAACAAATAACATACAAGGGAACTCCCATAAGGTTAGCAGCTGATTTCTCAGCAGACATCCTACAAGCCAGAAAGGAGTAGCACAATATATTTAAAGTGATGAAAGGGAAAAATCTACAACCAAGATAACTCTACCCAGCAAGGATCTCATTCAGATTCAATAGAGAAACCAAAAGCTTTACAGACAAGCAAAAGCTAAGAGAATTCAGCACCACCAAACCAGCTCTACAGCAAATGCTAAAGGAACTTCTCTAAGTGGGAAACACAAGAGAAGAAAAGGACCTACCAAAATAAACCCAAAACAATTAAGAAAATGGTAACAGGAACATACGTATCGATAATTACCTAAATGTGAATGGATTAAATGCCCCAACCAAAAGACACAGGTTCACTGAAGGGATACAAAAACAAGACCCATATATATGCTGTCTACAAAAGACCCACTTCAGACCTACAGACACATACAGACTGAAAGTGAGGGGATGGAAAAAGTTATTCCATGCAAATGGAAACCAAAAGAAAGCTGGAGTAGCAATACTCATATCAGATAAAATAGAGTTTAAAATAAAGAATATTACAAGAGACAAGGAAGGACACTACATAATGATCAAGGGATCAATCCAAGAAGAAGATATAACAATTATAAATACATACACACCCAACATAGGAGCACCTCAATACATAAGGAAAATACTAACAGCTATAAAAGGGGAAACCGACAGTAACACAATAATAGTGCAGGATTTTAACACCTCACTTACACCAATGGACAGATCATGCAGACAGAAAATTAATAAGGAAAACCAAGCTTTAAATGATACATTAAACAAGTTGGACTTAATTGATATTTATAGGACATTCCATCCTGAAACAACAGAATACACTCTCTTCTCAAGTGCACAGGCAACATTCTCCACGATATATCACATCCTGGGTAACAAATCAAGCCTCAGTATATTTAAGAAAATTGAAATCATATCAAGCATCTTTTCTGACCACAACGCTATGAGATTAGAAATCAATAACAGGGGAAAAATGTAAAAAAAAACACAAACACACGGAGGCTAAACAATACATTACTAAATAACCAAGTGATCACTGAAGAAATCAAAGAGGAAATCAAAAATACCTAGAGACAAATGACAACAAAAAAACAACAATCCAAAACCTACAGGATGCAGCAAAAGCAGTTCTAAGAAGGAAGTTTATAGCAATATAAGCCTACTTCAAGAAACAAGAAAAATCTCAAATAAACAATCTAACCTTACACCTAATGGAACTAGAGAAGGAAGAACAAACAAAACCCAAAGTTAGTAGAAGGAAAGAAATCATAAAGATCAGAGCTGAAATAAATGAAATAGAAACAAAGAAAACAATAGCAAAGATCAATAAAACTAAAAGCTGGTCCTTTGAGAAGATAAACAAAATCGATAAACCATTAGCCAGACTCATTAAGAAAAAGAGGGAGAGGACTCAAATCATTAAAATTAGAAATGAAAAAGGAGAAGTTACAACAGACACCGCAGAAATACAAAGCATCCTAAGAGACTACTACAAGCAACTCTATGCCAATAAAATGGACAACTTGGAAGAAATGCACAAATTCTCAGAAAGGTATAAGCTTCCAAGACTGAACCAGGAAGAAATAGAAAATATGAACAGACCAATCACAAGTAATGAAATTGAAACTGTGATTAAAAATCTTCCAACAAACAAAAGTCCAGGACCAGATGGCTTCACAGGTGAATTCTACCAAACATTTAGAGAAGAGCTAACACCCATCCTTCTCAAACTCTTCCAAAAAATTGCAGAGGAAGGAACACTCCCAAACTCATTCTATGAGGCCACCATCACCCTGATACCAAAACCAGACAAAGATACTACAAAAAAATAAGATTACAGACCAATATCACTGATGAATATAGGTACAAAAATCCCCAACAAAATACTAGCAAACAGAATCCAACAACACCTTAAAAGGATCATACACCACGATCAAGTGGGATTTATCCCAGGGATGCAAGGATTCTTCAATATACAGAAATCAATCAACTGATACACCATATTAACAAATTGAAGAAGAAAAACCATATGATCATCTCAATAGATGCAGAAAAAGCTTTTGACAAAATTCAACACCCATTTATGATAAAAACTCTCCAGAAAGTGGGCATAGAGGGAAACTACCTCAACATAATAAAGGCCATATATGACAAACCCATGGCAAATAACATTCTCAATGGTGAAAAACTGAAAGCATTTCCTCTAAGATCAGGAACAAGACAAGGATGTCTACTCTCGCCACTATTATTCAACATAGCTCTGGAAGTCCTAGACATGGCCCACAGAGAAGAAAAAGAAATAAGTGGAATACAAACTGGAAAGGAAGAAGTACAACTGTCACTGTTTGCAGATGACATGATACTATACACAGAGAATCCTAAAGATGCCACCAGAAAACTACCAGAGCTAATCAATTAATTAGGAAAAGTTGCAGGATGAAAAATTAATGCACAGAAATATCTTCCATTCCTATACACTAACAATGAAAGATCAGAAAGAGAAATTAAAGAAACAATCCCATTCATCATTGCAACAAAAAGAATAAAATACGTAGTAATAAAACTACGTAAGGAGGTAAAAGACCTGTACTCAGAAAACTATAAGACACTGATGAAAAAAATCAAAGATCACACAAACAGATGGAGAGATATACCATGTTCTTGGATTGGAAGAATCAATATTGTGAAAATGACTATACTACCCAAAGCAATCTACAGATTCAATGCAATCCCTATCAAATTACCAATGACATTTTTTACAGAACTAGAACAAAAAATCTTAAAATATGTATGGAGAGGGCTTCCCTGGTGGCGCAGTGGTTGAGAGTCCACCTGCCAATGCAGGGGACACGGGTTTGTGCCCCGGTCTGGGAAGATCCCACATGCCACAGAGCAGCTAGGCCCATGAGCCACGGCTGCTGAGCCTGCATGTCCGGAGCCTGTGCTCCACAACGGGAGAGGCCATAACAGTGAGAGGACTGCGTACCGCAAAAAAAAAAAAAAAAAAAAGTATGGAGACACAAAAGACCCCAAATAACCAAAGCAATCTTGAGGGGAAAAAAATGGAGCTGGAGGAATCAGGCTCCCTGACTTCAGACTATACTACAAAGCTACAGTAATCAAGACAACGTGGTACTGGCACAAAAACAGAAATATAGATCAATGGGACAGGATAGAAAGCCCAGAGATAAACCCACCCACCTATGGTCAACTCAGCTATGACAAAGGAGGTGAAGATATACAATGGAGAAAAGGCAATCTCTTCAATAAGTGGTGCTGGGAAAACTGGACAGCTACATGTAAAAGAATGAAATTAGAACACTCCCTAACACCATACACAAAAATAAACCCAAAATGGAGTACAGACCTAAATGTAAGACCAGACACTATAAAATTCTTAGAGGAAAACGTAGGAAGAACACTCTTTGACATAAATCACAGCAAGATCTTTTTTGACCCACCTCCTAGAGTAATGGAAATTAAAACAAAAATAAACAAATGGGACCTAATGAAACTTAAAAGATTTTGCACAGCAAAGGAAACCATAAACAAGAGGAAAAGACAGCCTTCAGAATGGGAGGAAATATTTGCAAACAAAT
Source organism: Mesoplodon densirostris (assembly GCF_025265405.1). NCBI lineage: Eukaryota > Metazoa > Chordata > Mammalia > Artiodactyla > Ziphiidae > Mesoplodon > Mesoplodon densirostris. The sequence continues at coordinate 68,984,529 of NC_082669.1, forward strand.
CAACAGACAAAGGATTAATCTCCAAAATATATAAACAGCTCATGCAGCTCAATATCAAGAAAACAACCTAGTCAAAAAATGGGCAGAAGACCTAAATAGACATTTCTCCAAAGAAGACATACAGATGGCCAAGGGGCACATGAAAAGCTGCTCAACATCACTAATCATTAGAGAAATGCAAATCAAAACTACAACGGGGTACCACCTCACATGGGTTAGAACGGTAATCATTAGAAAATCTACAAACAATAAATGCTGGAGAGGGTGTGGAGAAAAGGGAACCCTCTTGTACTGTTGCTGGGAATGTAAATTGATACAACCACTATGGAGAACAGTATGGAGGTTCCTTAAAAAACTAAAAATGGAATTACCATATGAACCAGCAATCCCACTATTGGGCATATACCCTGAGAAAACCATAATTCAAAAAGAGTCATGTACCAAAATGTTCATTGCAGCTGTATTTACAATAGCTAGGACATGGAAGCAACCTAAGTGTCCATCAACAGATGAATGGATAAAGAAGATGTGGCATGGGCTTCCCTGGTGGCACAGTGGTTGGCGGTCCACCTGCCAATGCAGGGGCCACGGGTTCGTGCCCCAGTCTGGGAGGATCCCACGTGCCGCGGAGCGGCTGGGCCCGTGGGCCATGGCCTCTGGGCCCGCGTGTCCAGAGCCTGTGCTCCGCAACAGGAGAGGCCACAGCAGTGAGAGGCCCGCGTACGGCCAAAAAAAAAAAAAAAAAAAACAAAGAAGATGTGGCACATATATACAATGGATATTACTCAGCCATAAAAAGAAATGAAATTGAGTTATTCATAGTGAGGTGGATGGACCTAGAGTCTGTCATACAGAATGAAGTAAGTCAGAAAGAGAAAAACAAATACCGTATGTTAACACATATATATGGAATCTAAGAAAAAAAGAAAAAAGGTCATGAAGAACCTAGGGGTAAGATGGGAATAAAGCCACAGACCTACTAGAGAATGGACTTGAGGATACGGGGAGGGGGAAGGGTAAGCTGTGACAAAATGAGAGAGTGGCATGGACATATATACACTACCAAATGTAAAATAGATAGCTAGTGGGAAGCAGCTGCATAGCACAGGGAGATCAGCTCGGTGCTTTGTGATCACCTAGAGGGTGGGACAGGGAGGGTGGGAGGGAGGGAGACACAAGAGGGAAGAGATATGGGGACATATGTGTATGTATAACTGATTCACTTTGTTATAAAGCAGAAACTAACACACCATTGTAAAGCAATTATACTCCAATGAAGATTTTTTAAAACAAGAATCTGCTGTATCGCACATGGAACTCTACTTCACTTTGCTGTACAGTGGAAACTAAAACAACTTTGTAAAACAACTATACCTCAACAACATAATTAATTAATTAATTAATTATTTTAAAAAAGAAAATGAATTGAGTTCCACCTCAGTGCCAGGCACTGTACTAAAAGCTGTGAAATAATGGCGTATTATTTTTCACCTTCTACAAAAATAAATAAATAAATAAAAATAGAATAGAATAGGAAATATCAGATGTAGTCACCGGTAGTAAGATAAAACTTTTATTTCCATGTTGAGTGTGAGAGTGTGTGTGTGTGTGTGTGTATGAGTATGAACACACACTGAGCCACAGTGTGTGTTCATGTGTTTTTCACTGTGGGTCACAGTAAGCAGGAAAGGTACTTGCTGCCTTACAGCACCTGCAGATCGGCCCCTTGCTGAAAAGAGAAGGGAAGAATCATGGGAAGAGAACAGGAAAAACCAGTTTCCTCATATAATAAGCTTCTATAAACAGACAGAGGAAGAAATCAAGTCCTCCTGTGGTCAGACAGATGGGACTGGAGCTTCTGGGTACTCCCCTCTTTCCTCCGTCCCCTCCCCCAGTTACAGCTCAATCAGAAGCCACATCTCATAAATCTCATTAAAAGGAAGAAAAGCTGATTTGTGCTCTTCTTCACAGATTTGTGCCTCGCACAGAGGTGCCAATCTGGCGTGTGGACTTCCCTTAGCAGTAGAAGAAAAAAGAAAGCCTCAACAAAGCGGAGATCCTTTTCTTCAACAGAGTTTTCATTAAGGTCCTCGTTCTCTACAAAGATTATTTTCCTTTTCTGCCCTGGGTATGTTCATGGTAGCCCCCACTCACAAATGCACAGGAAAACTAAACAGAGGAATTAAGAAGATGTCCAAATCATCTACATCAGAATGACTGTAATCAGCACTTATGATGAATTTTAATGCAAACACCAAGTCATAACCCCACTTTTGTCACCATATCCCAATGCCCCCAAAGTGAAACACAGAGGCAGGATAGCACAGGGCTTAAAGGTTTGGGGTCAAGAGCCAAACCAACATCATTTGAAACCAAGTCCAACTATTTTCTACCTTGAGAAAGTTATATTCTCGAAGACTCCGTTTTCTCACCCATAAAATAGGGACAATAATAGCCCCTACCTTGGAGGCTATAGTAAAAACTAAATGAGATACATGTGGAAAGCACATAACCCAGTGCCAGGAACATAATAACTATCATGTATTATCATGTATTATTATGGCTATTATTATTATTATTATTACCATCACAGTCATTAGCATTTCAAATCAAAGTTTGATTTCTCCTCAGCCTAGCTTGTTTGTTTTGAGATCTATACCACTGGTGTAGATTTTGAAGTGTGAGAATAAAAAAGAATATTTTGGTATAATTGTTTATTGTAAGTGATTTGCACAATGATGGGCCCCAAAACTCAATCCCCCAGAGAAGTTCCCATTTTCCCCTGGGAAACAAACACCCTAATTCTTCTGCCTTTAAAGGAGTTGCCAAAAGTCAGAAAATCCATGCACTTGAGAGTTTTTGTCTCTGAAGAGCCAGGAGCTAGAAATTCCAACAGGATGGCTCCGCATCTGCCCTAGGATGGGAGTACATTAGCAGAGGGCTGTTCGTGCCTCTCACAGCCACAGATACCAGCTGCTGCTGAGGAAATGGGAAAAGCAACCCCACTTTTCAGCTACAATGCACCTGGTCAATTGTGAAATCCGACTTGAATGGAGAGAAATCTCATCTTGACTCCATTTGGTATTGAGCACGAAGGGTAGCCTGGCCTCCAAGGAAATGCCAGAGGCAGGGAAACTCAGAGAAAATTCAAGCAACAACCAGCTTAGGCAGTGGAACAGTGTTCTCTGAGTGCCAGGCCGGCCTTACTGACACCTACTGTAACAGTTTTTCAAAACAAGGACAGCTCTACTCTCACATAGCTTGCTTCAGAAAAGACTTTTCCTCGTATAAGTGGTGTTCCTTTGTCTGACAACCACACATGCAAGAAACAAGAACAAAGGAGGAAGCATCTAAGCCACCAGATTGAACACATTCACACATCCACCTGCTGCAACATACTCATCCTATGAGTTTATTAGGGGGACAAAAATGAGTAGGAGGGTCTTTTCTATGAAGGAGTTTATCGGACCGTTATGGAGAGAAACAAAAATCCAGCTGACAATTGTAAAACTACAAGTATGGATGAGGTACCAGGGAGGTACAGAGGAGAAACAGAACTCAGAGGGAACTGTATAGCTTAGATGCTTGTATTAGAAAAGATGAAAGTTTAAAATCAATGCTTTAAGTTTCATCTTAAGAAGTTAGAAAATTAAACCCAAAGTAAACAGAAGAAATAATCAAAATAAGAACATAAGGCAATGAAATATAAAACAGATAATCAGTAGAAAAAGTTAGGTTTTTAAAAACATTAACAAAAGTAATAAACAAGCAGCAAGATTGATCAAGAAACAATGAGAAGGGCCTCCCTGGTGGCGCAAGTGGTTGAGAGTCCGCCTGCCGATGCAGGGGATGCGGGTTCGTGCCCCGGTCTGGGAGGATCCCATATGCCGCGGAGCGGCTGGGCCCGTGAGCCATGGCCGCTGGGCCTGCGCGTCCGGAGCCTGTGCTCCGCAACGGGAGAGGCCACAACAGTGAGAGGCCCGCATACCGCAAAAAGAAAAAAAAAAAAAAAAAAAAAAAAGAAACAATGAGAAAAAAGCACAAATTACCAATACCAGGAATGAAATCCACTGCAGATTTTACAAACATTAAAAAGATGGTAAGCAACATTATACCAATGAATATCACAACACAGATGAAATGAACAAATTTCTTGACAAATACAACTTATCAAGAATGACACAGAAGAAATAGAAAATCCAAATAGCCCTATTCCTATTAAGGCAGTGGTTATCCAAGCGTGGTTCTCCAGAATGGCACCATCAGGTACACGTGGGAACTTTTTGAAAGGTAAATCCTCAGGCCCCACTCCAGACCTACGGAATCAGAATCTGGGGGTGCAGTCTCAGCAAGTTGTGTTTTAACAGGCTCTCCTGGTGATCCTGATATCATTTGAGAATTGCTTGAATACCATCTTCCCACAAGAAATGCAGGCCCAGATGGTTTTGGCTAATAAATTTTACCAGACACAGAAGAAAGAAAAATACCAGCCTTACAAAAACTCTTTGAGAAAATAGAGAACACTTCTCATCATTACTTTTAATTTCTACTCCCTTATGGAAGATGTAGGAGATTTTTTTAATCCGCCCTTTGATTCTTGTTTTGAAGTGACAGTTTCTTTGGGATGAGGCATTCTGAGAGACAATAGGTCCACAGTGCCCAGGTGGCCACACCGCATGCCTTCAAGTAGAGAAGTCTTTATGAATTGTCTTCTCTCCTTTTCTTGCAGCCCTAAGAGGAGTGATTATCTACTTCTCTGTGCAGCAGCTAAGGCTCGAGGCTCACCCACAAGGATACCCACAGCACAGTGACCCTGCCTTAAGCTGTCATACCAAACCTCACTCAAGCCAGAGCAGACACCGGAGCTCAGATAACAAAACTGATTAAAATCGACTATCTGCTCATGTTATTCCCTCTAAATAAATACCCATACGACCTTTCCACATCTGCCTATTTTCGCTTATTCATCCTGAAGTTTCAGCTCAGGCATCACCTCCAGCAAGCCTTAACTGAACCCAAACTAAGCAGAGTTTGGGTTCAGTAAACGGTAGGGTAGAAAGGGTAGAAACCACATCTTACTCTTTTTATTTATTTTTGAATGTCTCACAGTACCTGACCATCACATAGTTGACACTCAGTAAACATGAAGTGAAATAAAGAGTCTGCAAGTGGAGTCAGACAGGCCAAAGTCTACATCCATAAATAAAATATGCTTAACTTGATTTTACTCAATACTTTTGGTAGAACTCATTTTTAAAACTAAACACCTCTAATGTACTCTTCATTCAACCTCTCAATAACACTGTCAGTGCAAACCACGTGGACTGGCTTTCATTTTGCATACTTGACCTCCCTTTTTAAAAACTCTGGTGGGTGTGTTAGGTGTCTGCCCATTGACCTGTGCATTGCAGGACCTCTTTGAGAATGAATACAGGGACCAAGAGAGCAGCAGTGAACAGAGGACACCTAGAATCTCTGACTAAAATGGCTGGATTCCTTCTTTTAGGCTCTTTCTACAGACCTGTACTTTATCTTCACGCTTTGTGGATCAGCCTGAAGCAAAAGGCGGCAACTTCTCCCACCCCCTGCCCATAATTTGCTGGCACCATTCCAACTACTCCTTTGCCACATGAGATCACGAAGAATTAATCTCCTGTACAAGTAGAATAAGTCCTTGAGGGAGGTCAAGTTTTGCAGAGAACATGCAAGGTCTCATTCTTAATTATGATGAAGAATGGCATTCTGTGGCCGTTAATTTTTATTGGAAGGCAGGGCATTATATTAACAGCTAATATTTATTAGGCACTTACTATATACCTAGAACTGGGTCACATACTATACATACATTGTCTCATTTAATCCTTATCAACAACCTTATGGTACTATCAGTAGCCCATACCCTGAGAATATTTATGTTTAACCAGCTGAAAAATCACAAAGTTAAGGAGGGGTGAAAATGGGATTTAAATTTAGGCCTCTCAGACCCCCAAATCTATGCTCTGAGTGCCAATGCTGTATTGTCTTGCTTACAGACTTCTGGTGTAATTATGCCCCTACAAGATCCCGTGCAAACCAATGGCAGAAGTAAGTCACTGATATCAAGGAGGAGGAACCATCCAGCCCACCAATTTAAAGATCAAAAGTACCCTTCAAACGTGATTCATTTTCCACATAAGAGACTAATTTAAGGAAATTTTCTTTCTATTCAAAATAATGGTGCTAAATGAAAAGCAATTTAGCTTTACAATGGCTTCATCAGAACCTCATCTGTCAAATCCCTAAATCATGCTCTCGGAACACATTTCTCAACGCAGAGAAATCAGCAGGGGAAAAAAGCAACTGTAAAGCAAACAGGCGAAAGTATGAAGTTAGTGTGATCTAACGAGCATAAGCTACAGTCTTAATGAATAGCTGTGCTCGTGGGCCACCACCAACACCATCACCATCGTCATCACCATCACCACCAGCATCACCATCATTGGCACTGTTATTATAAAGCACCTTCATTCCCAAGGCGGAACACTGTGACCTCTAATGAATGAGGCTTCTGTTTACCCATCAAACAGGCACTGTTTGCATTACCAAAGGGTTAATTTTCGATCTTTCTTAATAATGGGTCACGAGTGAGCAGTGGTAGCTAGCAAATATATTACTCTTCCTAACAACACAGTACACTCGAATTAGTAAAATGATCACAAAATCATGACAACGTTATTTGGAATTATGGACTTGGCGTACCAGCAGAAGTGATCACACACCTCACAGTCCACATTGCACACATCACATTCTTTTCTTAAGCTATTTAATTGTTGTGCTAACTCTAAGAAACGCTTGATTATGATGTAAATGATAAAACGTACCTTAAAGATTAAGAAACTGATTATTAAAAAGTCAACCATTTGTATTTATATCAGAGGGCAACAAGACAACAAGGGCAACCCTATCCCCTAGCGGCTGAGCACTGCCATTCACAAACTCACAGCAGAGAGGAGCTTGCCCTGTGACTCCAGATAGAGCCAAGCTTTCAGAGGTGTTGCACTGGCTCTGGACTTGTATGAATATCAATTTTTGTTGTCTGGTGTACTAAGTAGGAATCCATCCCAATTTATATTGAGGCTCACTTTGTCGTTACCAGCTTTCACTCAAATCACTGTGATAATTAACTTTCTCTACCCCCGCATGTAAGAGATGGGACTTGATTTCTCAGTAAATTTGCTCTGTTTTATTGCCTATGTAACAATATGCCATATCAAATTATTTCTTTTAAGATCTGTGATTTTATGCTTTTTAGGTCTAACAGACTATAACAGCATGTAGAACTTATGGTTTCTGATTTGTTTCAGCACAGAGTATACATAAGCCAAACAGTATTATCCCTTCAAGACAACTTCAAAATCTCTTTTAATGCATGATTTAAAGTACTTCAAAATGTTTTCCTTATAAAATTTAAATGCATCTAAACACCTGTAAAGTTGTATGTGTCAGCTCCATAAACTATGAAACAGAATTCATAAATCTGCTACATTAACAATGAATCATAGGTCAAAACAGTAATGTTAATAATAATGGCAAAAATACTCTTTACACTTACTAAAAGCCAGGAAGTGCACTGAATGTGTTTCATCTTTATCTCATTTAACCCTTACAACAACCCTATGAGGTAAGTACTATTATTATTCCCTCTGTACAGATGAAGAAAGTAAGGCTTAGAGCAAGGTTTCTCAACCTTGGCACTGCTGACATTTTGGACCAGATAATTCTTTGTTATGGTGGGGATGTTCTGTGTATTGTAGGATGTTTAGCGGCATCCTTGGCCGCTAAACATCCATCTATCTACCAGATGCCAGTAGTATATCCCACTCCCAGATGTGACAACCAAAAATGTCTTCAACACTGCCAAATGTCCCCTGGGGGAAAAATCGCCTCCACTTGAGAACCACTGGCTTAGAGAAATTAAGGAATTTACTAAAGGTCATATACTTAAAATAGTAGAGCAGGGATTAGAAGCCAGGCATGCTGAGTCTAGAAGGCATTCCATCAACCAATAAAACATAGTGCTGTCCACTCTGTGATAGTTTAAAGGACATATATTTTCCCTCAAAATAGAAAACTAAATATGAAGATGAACTATGAGTGTCTTCCTGTGGAAAGATTTTCCATGACTACACCCAACTGGGCCCTTCCAAGTTTTTTTCCTAATTAAGGCCCATGTCTCAGTGGCTGTTGACCTTGCATAGGACTCCCCTACCCCACCTACTCCAACCTTCTTTCCAAAAGATGGTCACCAATCACTTGGTTAAGGCTGATTCCATACTTCAGTAAAAAAGACACAATCCCTGCCCCTAAAGAGCAGGGCCATCTGCTTCCTACCAGTTCCCTTACTTGACCCTACTCTGTCTCAAAGTGCAAGCCATTTGCACAGTGGCCACTGAATGCTGGTTTCTCTCTGAGGGATCCCCCTAGCCTTCAGTGACTAAGCACTTTCCAAGTACCAAAGCCTTCCTATGTGCTTCACATATACTATATCATTCTGGGCTCCCAAGAACCTTAGGAAGTATCATTATTTCCATCTGACCTACAGGAAACAAAGGTTCTGGTAAGTACTCATATTTCAATCTAGAAATGGGTGACTCCAAACTCCTGCTCTTGACCCAACTTTCTGCCCTTCTTTCATGGATGAGCAAAGACTACAGACATGCCTCTTCCAAAGCACATTCTCGGCTTAGTCTACTCCCTCCAGCTTGCTTAGAAATTTTCTTGCAGGTCCCCTCTCCTCAAAGTTATGGGAATAAACAATACAGTGCAGAGAGTCATTCTACTTGTGCAGAGACAAAGGGAAAAATTCAAGCAGTGATCTCATGAATTTTGAAAAGCCATTATCATATTAAATCAGAGGGTAGAAAAATACAGGACAAATTTTCCTTTATCTGATTCTATTTTGCTGTTTACTTTTTATGCATAAAGAGTTATGTATTCATGTATGACTGATTACATTGCTCCAAAGCACTTTAAGCAGTTAAGTACTAAAACAGATGATTTTGAAAAAAAACCTGGTGGTAGAGGTGAAGGATTTTTCCCCTTTCAATCACATTATTTAAATATCACTGTTGCTTGTTGGGTTTCTTTTTTTAAGTCTTCATTGAATTTTCCTGAGAACTTCAACTTGTGGGTTGAGGCCAAATATGAAAAATTTCAGATGTAAAATGTCTTGATGAGAAAATAAAAATTGGCAGAGTAGGGAAATGAACTCCAAAAGGCATATTTTTCTGACACTTTGATTTTATCCAGCTTTAAGCTGCTTCATTTGGGGGCGGGCAGGTTCCACAGCTGTAAAAAATTATAAAACCACCGGAATGGAAAAAAAAACCAAGACATTTTTAGCATCTCAAATACCTGCCTTTAAACCCTAGCCCAACCATTTCTCTGCTTTGTGACATCAGTCAAGTTACTTATTTTCCCTGGTTCTTCATCCGTAAAAGGATCACTGTGAAGATTAAATAAGATAATGCATGTGAAGCCCTGCCACATGGTAAACACACAATAAATTTAATCAATAAAATGCCTTTTAGACATATCTATGTTTTGGCCAAAGTTTATGTTTTGGCATTTGTCCTTTTAATGTCCTTCTCATGATTAGTTCACACTATTTAGGTGAAATTAGAAGTATCTAAATCATGGGTAATCTGGCTGGTGGCCAAAGGACCATCACTATGAGGCCAGACCATGGTACCTGCCCAATGACCTCCATGCTAATCAGCAATGTTGCTCCTCCTCAGTGATTCAGTTATAGGTCATAGAGGGCTTGTCATCACTGGAAATGTTGTTTGGTGGTCTCGGTTTTCCTGTAGAAAACCTTAGTAATTAGAATCAGAGAGTATCATTCTTGAGCCAAAAGGAACCATAGAAATTCTTGTGTTCAACCTCATCCCTTTATAGATGAGGACACTGAGATCAGAGAGGAGTGAACTGCAAAGCTAAACTAGCGACAGAATACAAATCTGATCCTTCATCTTTCATCTATACCAGTGGTTTTCAACCACAGATGACTTTGCCCCCCAAGGGACATTTCTGGTTGTCACAACTAGGTATAGGGGGTTTGCTATTGGAATCTAGTGAGTAGAGGCCAGGGATGTTACAAAACACCCTACAATGCACAGGACAGTCCCTACAATGAAAACACCCATAGTACCAAGGTTAAGAAACTCTGATCTACACTACTGGACCCAGTGTCTCCCGATACTCCAAAAGCTGCCTCTTAAGCTGCTGTTGGGCATTGGACTTGGTCCCAATTTGGAAGCTCTCACCAATGATTGAATCGATCAAGTTAATTCTGCCTCTTTAGTATTGAAGGCTATTGGGATTAGGAGGGATTTATAGAGTTGCCTACTTGGGCAACTGAAAGTCTGGGCGTAACTTCTGAAGCACAGTGATATGCCCAGCGTGAGTGCTGCTGAAGTCTTAAAGAAGCACTTAGGTCTTATTAGGCAATCTAAGAAAATGATTCTCAAAACACCACAGAACAGTCAAATGATGCACACCACACAGTTATCAAATATTCAGAATAATGCACCACAAACAAATACACTGACACTGCACTAAACATCTCCAGGACTAATGGTTCGAATGGAGGAGAGGTAGAGATTGAAGTACTGATGTAGAGCAAAAATACTCTCAGAGTTTCCACCCAAAGCTAGAGACCCATATTTAAAGTACTTAAACAGAAAAGCAGAGTCAATGATCCAAGCAATTGCATATTTTTTGATTCTTGTCCATGCATGCCATCTGGCTTGCTGACCTCATAGGTCCCCACCCTGGCCAGTGTGACGGCCAAATAGAGGCTGAATGTGGGAGTATGTGGTGATCTACAAGTATGAATCATTTATCAATCTGAGCTTATTTACCCGCAGTTCCACCTGGTAATTCTGGCTTTAGTTCTGACCCATGGTAGAAATACATGAAGGATCCCAATCTGATACACTCATAAATTCAATCCACACTAATAAATACTAATCAGGTCCAAGGCACCATGCTTTGGGGGAGCAAAGCCCCTACTCAAAAAAGAAAAATCACAATGATGCCAAGAAGAATGACATGCACCCAGCTAATTCTTGTACATGGTTCACAGGCCAACAGCCGCGGCTTCAGAGCCGGGAAAGGGCGGAGAGCATAGCAAGCACGGCGCCCCTAGCCCCTGACCCGTGATGCTCCGCGGAGGCGCCGGAACCTCGCCGCACGCTTCCCCAACACAAGCGACCTCTGAGCCCGCCTGTCCCACGGACCCGGGCGCACCTCCGGCCACCGGGACCCAGGACGGAGGCGCGGGGCGCGGGGCTCGGCTGGCGGCGGGCGCTGGGGTGGGCGGGGACCCCGGCTCCAGCCCTGAGGCCGTGTGGACCCGCCACACCCACCTCCGTCCCCGCCGCCAGGAAAGCCATATGTTTCTTTTTTACGTCCCTGAGTCTGTTTATGTTTTCTCAATGATTTCAGTGGTGTGCATTTTTTGATTCCACATATAAGTGATATCAAATAATACTTGTCTTTCTGACTGACTTACTTTACTTAGTATGGTTACCTACGTTTACGTTTTACCTATCTTTATATTCCTGTAAATGACATTATTTCATTCTTTCACACAGCAGAGTCATATACCACTATGTACATATATCACTTGTTTTTTATCTGTTCATCTGTCCATGGACATTTTGTATCTCTCCACATCTTGGGTATTGTAAACGGTGCTGCCGGGCACACTTGGGTGCATGTGACTTTTCTTTGGAATTCTGGTTTTCTAAACATATACTCTTAGGGGAGGGGATATGGGGTTATATGTATACATACAGCTGATTCACTTTGTTATATAGCAGAAACTTAACACAACATTGTAAAGCAATTATACTCCAATAAAGATGTTGGGAAAAAAAAAAAAAAAAACTACAATGAGGTATCACCTCACACCAGTCAGAGTGGCCATCATCAAAAATCTACAAATGGGCTTCCCTGGTGGCGCAGTGGTTGGGAGTCCGCCTGCTGATGCGGGGGACGCGGGTTCGTGCCCCTGTCCGGGAGGGTCCTGCATGCCGTCGAGCGGCTGGGCCCGTGGGCCATGGCCGCTGGGCCTGCGTGTCTGGAGCCTGTGCTCCGCAGCGGTGGGGGGGCACAGCGGTGAGAGGCCCGCGTACCGCAAAAAAAAAAAAAAAAAAATCTACAAACAACAAATGCTGGAGAGGGTGTGGAGAAAAGGGAACCCTCTTGCACTGTTGCTGGGAATGTAAATTGATACAGCCACTATGGAGAACAGTATGGAGGTTCCTTAAAAAACTAAAAATAGAACTACCATATGACCCAGCAATCCCACTCCTGGGCATATACCCAGAGAAAACCATAATTCAAAAAGAGTCATGTACCAAAATGTTCATTGCAGCTGTATTTATAATAGCCAGGACATGGAAGCAACCTAAGTGTCCATCAACAGATGAATGGTTAAAGAAGATGTGGCACATATATACAATGGAATATTACTCAACCATAAAAAGAAACAAAATTGAGTTATTTGTAATGAGGTGGATGGACCTAGAGTCTGTCATACAGAGTGAAGTAAGTCAGAAAGAGAAAAACAAATACCATATGCTAACACACATATATGGAATTTAAGAAAGAAAGAAAAAAAAGGTCATGAAGAACCTAGGGGCAAGACGGGAATAAAGACACAGACCTACTAGAGAATGGACTTGAGGATATGGGGAGGGGGAAGGGTAAGCTGTGACAAAGTGAGAGAGTCGCATGGACATATATACACTGCCAAATGTAAAACAGCTAGCTAGTGGGAAGCAGCCGCATAGCACAGGGAGATCAGCTCGGTGCTCTGTGACCACCTAGAGGGGTGGGATAGGGAGGGTGGGAGGGAGGGAGACGCAAGAGGGAAGAGATATGGGAACATACATATATGTATAACTGATTCACCTTGTTATAAAGCAGAAACTAACACACCATTGTAAAGCAATTATACTCCAATAAAGATGTTAAAACAACAACAACAACAAAAAGACACATGCACCCCAATGTTCACTGCAGCACTATTTACAATAGCCAGGACATGGAAGCAACCTAAATGCCCACTGACAGATGAATGGATAAAGAAGATGTGGTATATATATACAATGGAATATTACTCAGCCATAAAAAGGAACAAAATTGGGTCATTTGTAGAGACGTGGATGGACCTAGAGACCGTCATACAGAGTGAAGGAAGTCAGAAAGAGAAAAACAAATATTGTTTATTAATGCATATATGTGGAATCTAGAAAAATGGTACAGATGAACCAGTTTGCAAGGCAGAAATAGAGACACAGATGTAGAGAACAAATGTATGGACACCAAGGGGGGAAAGCGGGGAGTGGGTGGTGGTGGTGGGATGAATTGGGAGATTGGGATTGACATATATACACTAATGTGTATAAAATAGATAACTAATAAGAACCTGCTATATTAAAAATAAAATAAAATTCAAAAAACAAAAAAGACAGCCTCTTCAATAAGTGGTGCTGGGAAAACCCAACAGCTACATGTAAAAGAATGAAATTAGAACACTTCCTAACACCATACACAAAAATAAACTCAAAATGGATTAAAGACCTAAATGTAAGGAAAGATTGTTAATGAAGAAGGAATGATAGAGAACACAAGGCAAATATGACCATCAGCAAGGAGTTGAGCTTGACTGGAACTCAGGGTGAATGAAAGAGCGTAACAGAGACAAACAGGAAAATTGAGATGGAGGTAGATGACGAAACCCTTAAAATCCCAGACAAGAAGATAGTCTTTACTAGCTGAAAGGAAGCCAGTGGAGGTTTGTTGCTGTTGAGTTACTGTTGCTTTTTTTCTAAACAGATGTGACACTGTGGAAAAAGGAATGAGACATGGGTAAGCAGAATGGAGATGAAGAAACCAGAATAACAAGAGTGGTTAGGAGGCTATTCAAGACTCTAAGAGATGGATAATGAGACTGGACCAAGATGATGAGAATGAAAATAGTGAGGAGGAAAAGCCCACAACCTGTTAGAGACCCATGTATCACAGGTGAAGGAGAGAACAAAAAGGAAAAGTTGAAGAAATACACACAACAGAAGCTCATATAAAAGGACTCAAAAGTGTTGATCCTGGGTGAGTGGGAGAATGGTAGTAATTATCAGACCTGAAGATGGAAGAGAAAAGAAGATTGAATTGTGCCTAGACAATCCTCGATTCAGAAAATGACAGCTCAATGCCAAGGTCATTCTTCCTACTAGTGTCTAAATATACTACCCAGACTCAGTGCCTGAGCTACTGACTCCACCTCTGAGGGAGGGAGCACCCTCTCACCATACTTCGTTCCCAACTCCTGCTACACAGACTCTGAGTCTAGATCCCTGCACCTGTGCTGCCCAGACTCCTGCTGATCTATTAAGAAGGCGAATGAGTGAGTGAGGGATGATGAGTGGCAGTTGCCTGATACTTTGAAATCTGACCAAACTATCTACGTGGACCCTCCATCACCCTCCTTTCTCCCCTGGCTGTTTCACCTGAAATCACAGTACTTGTAGGCCATTTCCCATGTTAACTCCCTTGGGCATTATCCTTTGTGGCTAATTCTCAGTGTCCATCTGTGATTTGTGCCCTAACCAGACCACTTGGCTCCTTTCTCTGGCATTCTGTCTGCCACCATTCATTGTAAACTCACCCTGACTCAGCTGGCCAACTTGGAATGTAAACTGGACGTATTCTCATAGCTGATGCGCACGTTCCTACTACTTTGAGAATTATAGTCATCCCAAATACATATAGGAAAATATTTTTTAAAGGACTTTATTTCTTAGAAGATCCTCTTGCCCCAGATTTCACCACTAATACTTGGGCTCTAAATGTCAATACTACTGAGTAAGTAGTAGTGTGCAAGATTGGTTATCCATAAGCATGCACAAATATGTGCGTTGATATACCCTATCACCCCTTTAACTTCCCCCACAAGTTATCTGGCTGTCTTTTTTTTACCACAAAGGTAGGGGGACCAACATCCACTGAGTCTATGTCAGTGACTCCAAAAGAGCTTCAGGATTCACCAATGAGTCCGGAATG
Organism: Mesoplodon densirostris; assembly: GCF_025265405.1. Taxonomy (NCBI): domain Eukaryota; kingdom Metazoa; phylum Chordata; class Mammalia; order Artiodactyla; family Ziphiidae; genus Mesoplodon; species Mesoplodon densirostris. Next base: position 68,999,640 of record NC_082669.1, read on the forward strand.
AAATGGGACACAATTCAGCAAAAGATGCACCTGCTAACGTAAGAATACGAGTGCTTGGAAGGCAGTCGTGCCAAAGGGTGATATCCACTCACCTTCCTACCCATCCCCGCCCACACAAGACAATCTATTATTAACAGCAAAGGTGGAGGTTCTGCTGATGACTCATTAAGTATGCTGATTCATGGAGGACGACATGGGCAGACCTGACTAAAGAAATCATTTGCTGGATTTAATCAATTATTGGGTTCATCAAATGTGAGTACTGAGCCACATAAAACTCCAAGTAAAAGAAGGCATTAGACACTTGAGGGAAAAAAATAACTCCTTGTTATGCCTTGCAACAGATAGAGGCCATTCTGTTATCTACATGTGCAAGACGCACTTTATCAATTATTTCCACACGTTTGTATCCTGGGCTGTCTTCCTCCTAATGTCCAGAATATTTTTGAGCCATTTGCCCCTTTGAGAAAAAGTGTAAAGAATCAGCAAAACATACATGTTTAAAATAACTGAAAACATGAAGAAAAAAAATTCTCAACTATCCCATTAGACTTTAATACGCGCATACGTTCAAGCACCATGAATAATAAAAAATACTGTCAGCTCTCTTTTGTGATCTAGTGAAAGAAGAGCAGGCGATAATGTAAGGATCCTCCCCAAAGATCTAACTGTTCCCAATGACATTCAGTATTTACATCTATTATAGTACTTACTAAATTTTATTATAATTTTTTCACAGTCACACCTACAAGCCTGTATACCTCCTCACAGAGGCTATTTTTTATGTATTGTTTTATTTCTGGTATTGATTTCAGTGTATGGCAACAGTAAGTATTCAGTAAACTTTTGTTAAAATGGGAGATTTTTGTAAAGTGCTATGCATGTGACTATCAATCTGATTATCAACAAAAAGAGAGAAAACTTTGGCTAAAGTTAACTGTTCACAGAAATGTCTAGGTTTATGAAATGAGTAAATCAGAGTCAGAACCAGAACTTCTACTTAAATGATCTTAACAAAGCTAGGGTTAGTAACAAACAAATCAACAAAAACCTTCATGCCACTGAGAGTTTTGCTATCTGGTGGCCTTAAAACTCCAACCCCTGGCCATCCTGACCAAAGTATTTCCACCGCCCACACATATGAAAACAGAACAGTTGTCTGTGGAGGTCCCTCAGGTTTGTGGATATGTCTTTATTTGTACAACTGCCTCTAATTGTGTTGACCATTCACAGATTCCCTAGCACACTGAAACAGGGAGTGAGTGTGTGTGCATGGTGTGTGTGTTGGAAGCTCTTCTAATATAGACTCAGCTTATAACATCATCCCTCATAGAAATTCTATTCTTTAGGGGCAGCCCCGAAATATTAGATTATTTACAGATATTTGTGATTATTTTGTACATGGTCTGGCATGCTTTCTCAAAGATACAAACTTCTCAGAGCCAGACCTGATAACTTGAAGCTGCAGCTGTATTGAAAACAACCTGATGAGAATTTTATGGGGAAGCAGGTTTCCGGTGTAATCCCCTCTAGCTGTCAAATTACCATCCCCTCTAGCTGTGAAATGGTAAATCTCAGCATTTCAGCAAATCTCTTGAAATGATTGGCCTTTGTGGACAAGCCCCATTCAGAAAGCAAAAGGATGGTTCCCCTTAATTGTGTTTATTTAAAGCCCAATCTAATAAAGTTGTGCAGGGAGAAGCTTACCTCCTACCTACAGGTGCCCTTGCTAACCCAGTAAACAGTACTTATAACATCACTCTTTCTGTTGAAATTCTGGTCTTGAAAGACATGAGTACATTTCCCTTAACACTAAAAGTGAGACTTAGTAGAGTCACTGTCATCAAAATATTCTTCTGGACGGGAATAAAGACACAGACCTACTAGAGAATGGACTTGAGGACACAGGGAGGGGGAAGGGTAAGCTGGGACAAAGTGAGAGAGTCGCATGGACATATATACACTACCAAATGTAAAATAGATAGCTAGTGGGAAGCAGCCGCATAGCACAGGGAGATCAGCTCCGTGCTTTGTGACCACCTAGAGGGGTGGGATAGGGAGGGTGGGAGGGAGGGAGATGCAAGAGGGAAGAGATATGGGGATATATGTATATGTATAGCTGATTCACTCTGTTATAAAGCAGAAACTAACACACCATTGTAAAGCAATTATACTCCAATAAAGAGGTTAAAAAAATATTCTTGTGGGTTACTAAAATCTGCCTAGTACTTTATGAAATATTTAAAGAAATATATCTACCTCAGTGGAGTTGTAGTGGGATAATGATGACGTTGAAAGCTAGTCAATTTTTTTTTCTTTAACATGGCTTTAGAAGGTAAATAAATACATGAGTAAAAGGAAATGAAACTTAGCAAGAAAAGTTTAAACAAAGGTAGATTATTTTTGTATCCTGGGCTGTTTTTCCCCTTATGTCCAAAGCAAACCTACAAGACCTAAATGTTTTTAATGTAGCATTTGTGTCACTTAGTTTTCCTACATGAAGCCACCAACTTTACCTGACTAATTATTGACTGAATCCAAATAACCACACTTAGAATTCAACTAACCAGTTGAGTCCACACTAGTACACCTGTCACTAACATGAAAAAGGAATCACAGCTATTCCCAGTCCAAATGAATCATCCAATAGACAAGCATATATTCAAACAGACCAGCATCTGACGGGGTATCAAGATATATTTAGAAGTGTCTACCATTCATCAAATGAGGTATCCACATACTCCAAATTTACAGATCCCTGGAAAAGGTCTCAAGCAAGATCATTCTGATAAAGGTTGAAGGTTTGATGCATGACAATGGCCTCAAATTCTTTAACACCTTCCCATCAAGAAATGTAATCTATATCCCCTTCTCTTGACTCTGGGTGGATTCTGCAATAGCTTGACCAATAAGATACAGAAGAAGTAACATTAAGGCAGTTTCAGGGACACCAGCACCTTCCACTCCTTTTCTCTTGGAACACATGGCCTAGGAAGCCAGTTAAGAGTGCAACACCCCTGAGACCACCATGCAGTAGAAGCCCAAACTCCTGGAGACATTCTGGAGGATGAAAGCCATGTGGAGAGAGAGAAAGAAAGGAGCACCGAAGCTCCCCACACGCGAGTGAAGAATCGATCTTGGAAGTGGATCCTCCATCCACATCAGCCCCAGCTGACACCAGGTGGGTCAGATCCAAACCACCCAGACAAGTCCTTCCTGAACTCCTGACCTATAAAATCATGAGCAAAGTAAAACCCTTGTTCTAAGCCGTAAGTGCAGGGAGGGTTTGTTACTCAATGATAGATTAGTAGACATGGATATATTTCACATGAGAATATGCATGTGATTAAAAGCAGAAGAGCTCACACCAAGCCTCTATTAATTTGCACTTTATAAGACTTCAATAAAGCTGATACAAACCAGTTTTTTTTGACATCGACATAAAAATGCAACAGCTTTCACATCAGACATGCAAAAATATGCTTTCCCAAAAAATTGACACAGTAATTTGAAACCTGACAGGTTTGAGCAGTTCTCTTGAGAAACTCCCTCTTACCTGTCTATTTATCTCCCCTTAAAATAAAATTGAGGCAACTTTGAAACATCTCATACCCTAAGTTAACTACATGTGAAAATGATAAATTACCTTTTACTACTAAAGACTACTATGCCCTCTAATCTGAGTGATTAATTTACACCCTGCTCAGTGGTTCACATGCAATTACTACCATGAGCCTGATGAACCTGAACAAGACAGAATTATTCGGCCATCTGTATAAGCTCGCTAATTTTAGAAAAGTATAGCAACCTCTAGGAAGCTTTTAAAGTTTTAGTTCATTTTCTCTCAATGATTTGTGTACCTCCACACTGCACATCAAATGATGACACCACTACTTTGGATTACTGACTTTATTTGGGAACCACAGGACATAGGAGCCTCTACTATGAGATGAGATCCACTAGAAGAGGTCAGATTAAAGTCGTCACTGAAAGTACCATTGTTGAAACCTATTGGAAGATTTTAATTGCAACAGCAATTTTTGATCTCATAGAATCTGTTTAAAGCCATAATACCAAAGTCAAACAATGAAAAGCAGACACTAGGCTTTGAGACTGAGCCGTAGTCTTCTGCTGCTTGGCGAACAGAAGGTCTAAGCAACTCTATTTCTTTGGAATGTGCTTTCCAAACTCTTCTCAATAAAACAGAGTAATGGAGGGTGAAGACAGATGATATTCTACTTTAAATTACCCTTTCCATGGTTAAATCAAAAGACTGCCCTTAAAGGAATTTGTATCTATGTTTTGAGCTCAACAGCATTTTGTCAGCAAATCAGGCAAAGGAGAATCCAAACACTAAACATGCATTTGCAAACCTTTTCTGCTCCACCTATAATCCTTCACACATGCCCTCAGCCCAGCCCCACTCTGGTCAAGGTTTTAATAAAATCACTAGATAACTTAGCAGTAAACAAGCTTTTTAAGCCACCGGATCCACTCTCACGTGAAGGTGTACACTTACTATGCCACACTAAATGCCTGCAATCAATTTTTAATTACAGAAACAGTAGTGACTCGAAGATAAAGCAGGCAACTCACTGAGAAGGAACTGAGAGACTGTTTATTACAATGAACGCCCACCATGAGCCAGACTTGCGAAGAGTTGTGACACAAAGGAGTCAACCAACCAGTTCCCCTTTCTCAGAGGGATTTCTCTTACCTCTGGGACGTTTTCTTATATTTCCTCCTGTGGGAAAAGAAGCATAAACACACATCAGAAAAGAGTTTGAGGCAGGTGGTAGGTTAGAAAAAGATAGCTTCAGCGGGGATGGACACAGAGGTGAACACTTTGTAGAAAGTTCTCTCTGTGAGGCTTGTGGGTCTCAAAGCCCACTTAAAAGTTTTGGATTATTGTGTTACATTGTGGCTGGATGCAGAGAATCATAGTCTTATCAGCTACACATAGCATCCCAAGAGCTCAATGGCTCTGCCCCTGATATTCTGCTCTTTCCCCTCTGAGAGCACTGTAGCATCTTGGTTGAGATCAGACCTTAAAGACGGCAAGATCCAGGTTCAGATGTAAATGTGTAATCATGTGTAATCATGCAACTAAACCGTAAGACCAGTCTAAGGTCTTCAGAGAAGGAAGACATGAGAAAAGGGACAATGAGAAAGTCTAGAAGCAAAAATAGTGAGAGCAGAATCAGGAACTTGCTACTGGCTAAGCTGTGGGCTCAGGCCCCTGGAAGAACAGGTCCCCAGGAAGCACAAGTAGCTGGAGTTCTACTCCACCTCTGCTATTTAGAGTCCTCACTTAGCCTTGGGCAAATCTATTGGGTGCAGGGCTTCTTAATCTATCAAACGGAGGTCACATCTTCCCTGGTTATCTCACCTGGGTCACAGTGGCATTCGAGGAGGAAATGGCCATAAAAGTTTATTTTCCAGTGTATCCCAATGTTTTTCACATTTGTGTCAGCTTTTGTAGGCTCTGAAGACCCTCAAAAGAGTTTTAAAAGACTCTTCAATGGAGGGGATTAAAGGAAAGGAAGTGCTGGGAGAGGAAGACGCATCTCCCGGTAGCATCTCCAGGAAGGGCAATGCAGCTGTCCTTGGTTCCACACCAACATTCCCATTACAGTCACTGCACCAGAAAGCCAAGCTACTGATTTGTTAATAGAGCTACATGTCACACATGCTTTAAAAAAAGGCACAGATGTTTCAAATTCAGAATCCCTATGACCTGTGACATCTCTGTTTAAATGAAAACATACATGGCAGTGTGACATGTTAAGTGACGTAAGCAGCATGCAGCACCGAACCCACAATATGATCTTGACCTGATAGGTACTGATACCTATTTATCTATAAGGAAAAACACCAGAGTGATAATCACGAGCCCAGGGTAGTAGGTTAATGAATCATTACTTTTATTTTTACTTGTATGAATTTTCTATATTTTCTATTTTAAATGAGCATTATGATTATAATTAGAATAATTATAAAAATTTATAAAATATTCAGTCACATATACAGATATATACATCTATTGGAAGAACATACAGAGATATTTACATGTTTGAATTATATCATATATGTAGGGAGGAAGGTCAACTAACAGATGGGTTAGGGCTTGGGCTTGAGAGCAAACTACCTGTGTTCTGATCTTGGCTGTGGCACTCAGCTCTACAGTGTTGGACCAGATATTCAACCCCTCTGAGCCTCACTTTCTTTATCTGTAAAGTGGGAATAATCAGAGCACCTCTCTCAAGACCTTGTGGTGAGAAATAAATGAGATAACCCACCTGAATGTCAGCTCCCCACAGGCAGATTCTTTGTATGCTGCCCCACTGTATCCCACTGCTTAAAACAGTGTTTTGCACCCCCTCCAAAAGCTGTGATGGGTGTGCACTGACTATCCTGGACCATCCCCCCACCCCAGCAGTGATAGTTCACACGCTCTAGGCAGTAGCAAAGGCAGAGGTTTCATCCACAGGCACAAACACAGTGAGCTGTGGGTGTGACCCATGCCCTTGGCCCTCGTTAGAACTGCTGTCTAATGCACCGGGCTCGGGAGTCTCTGGCAAGACTGGAAAATAACCCAGTGAGAGTGTGCAAGGGCCAAAGGTAAGGGGGCAGTCGGGGCAGATGGATGCCCCTGGTTCCCACCCAGAAACTCAACTAGTTCTGTCAACAGAGTGTATCTTCAGAGGCCAGAAGAAGACAACCTTTGCTATTGGCTTCCACAGAATTCTGCCAACATTTGCCAAGGATCCTACAAAGGCACTGCTGGGAACGCTGAGTGCATCAAAATGAACAAAAATAAGAATAGCTTCCAATTTCAGCACCTACTAGTAACAAGCACTTAACATACATCACTAATCCTCATAATAATTCTACTAAGATCTACCCTCTGAAAGAATCTGAATCCTAAAAAAGGAAATTAATACATGTTACCAAAAATGTTATATTATAACAACCAAGACAAGGGGTGGCTCAGGAAGCTTCGTGAAAGAGGTAGCTTTGATTGATGGGCAGGAGTTCAACAAGGAGGAATACGTAAGTACGTGGGCAAGCAGGTAAGAAGGGCGTGCCTAATGACCTCCAACCAGCCCAACTCAGCCCAGCCAGATTCAGAGGCAGATAGCGGGTTCTAAGGCTAAAAAGTGCTGAGCTAATCAAAAAAAGTAATGAAATGTATACTTTTTTTAAAAAGATGACACCTGAGAGAAGGGGTCACCTGTTGCATTGTCTTGTGGAAAGACAATAGGTTTCTGGAATGTGATAAACCTGGTTCAAAATCCAACTTCTCCCTCTCTAGCCACGAGACTCAGACAAGCTCTACACTAAAGCAAGCTTTAGCTTCCCCATCTATAAAATGGGAGGAATGATCTCAGAGAACATAATGCACTGAATTTGCCAGGTACCATGCATGCCATATAAGGGGAATTCTAAAAGTTTTAGGACCCTGTCGCCTTGTTTTGAGTTTCTTGAGCTCAGGGGTCCTGTCATATGAGTCTCTGTATCTATCCCAAGGGCATGCACATCGACGGGCACATGGTTGGTACACAACCAATGTCTGGCAAAATAAATACATCATTCGTAGCTGCCACCCACACATATCAAAAACATGGGTTGTGCATTTGGTAGACCCAAAAAAGAGAGACCAAAAAATCTGATTTTCAGTCCAACTCACCTTCCCAACATTCACTCCCCACCTTCACAGATGCATTCCTGACTTCACAGATTCTGAAGCTCTCCCTTCCCATGTTGTCCCATTTAGACAGACAGCCCCCATGTCCAAAGAGACCCAACCCAAACAGTGTCATCTTACACTGGAGCTGGAAGGTCAGCACTTAAAGCACAAGAGAAAATACAGATCCATGGAAATTACTCTACTCAAGATCCTACTCACAGATCATCTTGACTGGGCAAGATGGTGAGGCTTGAGTCCTACTTATCCTTGAGCTTTCAGCTTTCAGCTGAGTCATCACTTTCTCCTGGAAACCTTCTAGGGCCTCCCAAACTGGATCATCCCTTTTGTGTGTTCCATGGTGGCCAGAGCTCATCTGTTATGCTGATAGCAAGATCGATAGCTTGTCCACTACCTGCTAGTGTTTCTCCCTTGCCTAACATCGTGCTTGACAAATGACAGCTGTTCAATATACTGCTGTTGCGTGAATGAGTGAATTTATCAAGACACTGATCAAAATGCTTTCTTTTTACTCATTTTTTTTCTGTTTAGTGATGAGTTACTACAAGCAGTGAGGCCATCTACCACAGTCATGGTTTTCTACACACAGGAGGAATGCAATGAGAGAAGGCTGGCAGGGGGAAGCTGGAGAGGAGGCTCACAATTGTTGAGCATCTCCTCTGTTCCATGTCTGTTACATAAATTAACTCACTTTGACCTCCTACAGACCCTAGGAGGTTTACCTCACTTTATACTTGATGGCAATGAGGCTCAGAGAGGTTAAGTAACTTTTCTAAGGATACAGAACCTTGAACTGGTTGAGACAGAAAGCAAACTCTGAAGCCCTCAAAGAAAATTGAGGACATTAGTCAAAGAAGTCAAAGGATGCCTGGAGGAAATTTAGACACTCGACAAAAACAAACAAAACCAACCACAGAACATACTGGGCTCTTTCCATCCAAACGCAGGAAATGAGCTGGAAAAGAACCTAGTTTATTCTTGGCCTTTTGTTTTTAAGAACTTCAACAGAATTTGCCCCTGATTCATAACCTTAAAGACAAAGGGAATGTTTTTAAATGCTCTGTTTGGGTTTCTCAAACTTACTTTACATTTATAATTTTTTGAAACTTATAACAATACATCACAAGTCTCAAGATTCACGGAGCTAGACTGACCTCATTCAGACCACAGAGAATGACCAGGAGCTGCTGTGCTCTGGTATCTCGGCAGTGTGGGAGATGGAGAGGGCACACCTGCACACTGAGGCAGAAGGCAGGCCATCTTCACAAGGCCAGGCTGAGGAAGCCACATGGATGAAGGCCTAGGGCACTTTGCAAACTCTGTTCCCCGGAAGGCCCTCTACCCTTCACCACACACACACACACACACACACACACACACACGCACACACACGGCATTGTTTGTTTGTCTATTCACTTGTTTTTTAAAGAGAGGCATTACAGTATAGAGTTTAGGATCACTTACCTAAGCTAAATCCCTTCTTCAACTTACTGTGTCCAGTAAGCTATGTGACCTTTGGCAACTTACATCACTTTCCCAACCACCAGTTTCCTTATCTGCAAAATTTGGGTAACAATAATATGCATTTCACAGGTTGATGTGAGAGTTGAATGTAATAATGAATGTAAAGTTTTAGCACAGTGTTGGGCATCCAGTAAATGTTCAAGAACGAGTCAGCTACTGTACTTATAACAGTAGTACTGCATAAGTCATAATGGTATTATAATTCCATACGTTTCCAAATTTTGTTTGAAAAAAAAGCCTTTCATTGATTAAAAAAGTTTTAAAAAGAAGTTTAAGATTGTTTTCTAAAGTAGAAAAATTGAATACTCCCAGTTCTCATCTTAGAACACTTGAGCCACAAAGAAAGCAGGTGCTAATCTCAGTCCTACTAAGCAGAGGAGGAACTGAAACTCTGCCCAGCTCTCCTCACTCCTCACACGCCCAAGGGAGCCTACAGGCTGTATACACTCTGACACCCACCCAGCAGTGGTCCCTGTTAGCCTAGCAGACCCACACACTTTCCTCTAATGTCAAAGCTGGGTCGTTGCTCAGAAAGCAGGAAAAAAAAAAAGTAAAATTAGATATTTAGGAACTGGACACCATGATAATCCTTAGAAATATCTAAAATTATCTTTAAGAAAAAACCTTTTTATCGATAATTCCCTAAAAACTGAAGCCCAGTGAGTTGCTTACACAGAATCCCTAAGCATCCTCTAGAAGTTATAACTCAACACAGAGATATCATGCTATAACTAGTAAAATTATTGATTGACCACATCCACTTACCTGTTAGGCAAATTAAAAGACTCCTGGTCTTCACTGAAAATCCATGTCTGTTTAACTCTGGAATGTTTCTATGAAATCGTGGATTGCCCAAGAGGTATCAAATAGTGTGCACGTGTCATGTGTGCATGCATGTGTACAGAACAGGGGAAGTGATAAGTTGGAAAAATCTCCCCTGGAAGGCTTCAGTCCATTTACGTCCAGCTGATCACATTCTGACAAGTGGCTACTGAGAAGGGAGTATCAGCAAAGAGCACTGACCCCCAATATTTAAAAAGGTTCCCCAGGGCTTCCCTGGTGGCGCAGTGGTTGAGAGTCCGCCTGCCGATGCAGGGGACGCCGGTTCGTGCCCCGGTCCGGGAGGATCCCACGTGCCACGGAGCGGCTGGGCCCGTGAGCCATTGCCGCTGAGCCTGCGCGTCCGGAGCCTGTGCTCCGCAACGGGAGAGGCCACAACAGTGAGAGGCCCGTGTACCGCAAAAAAAAAAAAAAAGGTTCCCCAAAGCTGTCCATGGCTGTGTCATCCACACCTTGAACTTCAAGACCCTGCACTTCATTTTACCTCTCTTGGCTCCAATTTGGGAGAGAAGGGACGAAACTAAGCAAGCATAAGGAGTGATTTCGGCCACAGTACACCTGGACCTGCCAAAGGGCAGAGTAGAGACAGCAAGGAAATAGCAAAAAAGAAACAACAGTGTGGCAGACGCAGGATGCTTTTAAAGAGCTTTTTTTGTTTTTTGATGGCTAGCAGTTTGCAGAGTACTGGGCATACCCACAATCACATGTAAGTTTCACAGACTCCAAAGTCAAACAGATGACTTGGGAATCATTCCTGATAGCCTGGGTGAGTGAGAGTCAATTAAGCATTGAGGTTAAATCATGAAGTACCTGGCAGTCTTTCACTTTTTTAAAGTGGGTATCTTTGAGTAAGAGCCATATGGTTGCTGCAATAATGAGGTTTATAAATAGGCTTAATATTCAAACAAGCTGGCTTAGAAAAAAACCAAAACTTGCGCTTAGTCTCTAAGTTGACAGCAAGATAGCTCCCAGTTGAGCACAAGAAGATTTTCTGGTCTGGGAAGTTGAATATGCAACAACTCCACACACACAGTGAGAAGTCCAGTTCTGTCTGCAATGTTCTCCAGGGTTTCTGAGCAATAATGACTCACTCTGCTCCAGATCCCATCAGATCCCATCTCCATCCTTCCTTAATGAGGTCACTACTGCCGCTGATGCATAGATAGCTTTGGAAATGTTGGTTCTCAGGCTTCAGCTCCCTCAAGGGAGAGGAGATTGGGGGACAGGCTTAGAAAAAAAAGTGCACAGCAAAACTCAGGGAGTGAAGTACAAGTTCTCACGAGTTCAGGTCACATGCGGCTCACTCGTGGGAAAGTGGACTGAGATAAAATGCCACAAATATCCGTGAAATGATCGAGGATCTGAATGATCCTCTGATCCTCTGGTTTTGTTTTTTACTGGCATATGGGGTGCCGATTGAACAAAACTGGATATCGCTAGAAACTTCCACTGAATCTGTCTTAAATCATTTGTATGAACTACTTTAGATGTTGCTGAGAATGGAAGGCCCTTGTACATTTCTTCTCATTTCTCCCAGTGATTTCATTTCCATGATACCCATGTTAAAACCTACATTTGCAAAGCTATATATACTGATTGCTTTACGGCCTTTCACTTTTTTTTTTTTTTTTTTTTTTTTTTTTTTTGCGATACGCAGGCCTCTCACTGTTGTGGCCTTTCCAGTTGCGGAGCACAGGCTCCGGATATGCAGGCTCAGCAGCCATGGCTCACGGGCCCAGCCGCTCCATGGCATGTGGGATCTTCCCAGACCAGGGCACGAACCCGTGTTCCCTGCATCGGCAGGCGGACTCTCAACCACTGCGCCACCAGGGAAGCCCCTTTCCCATATTTTTAACAAGTAAATGCCAATGAGAAAATATATATAAATTGTGGTTTCCTGGCACCTTCCAGCAGACTATTTGGGGAAGGGGTGGGGAGAAGAAAGATATTAGAGAAAATGAGAAACTTTCTTCTCTTACTAGCTCAAATATTTCTTAACTGATGAGCTACAGAATGAAAATCCATATGGGCAACAATTCTATTTTCCTGGTTGGCCAAAGATCCAAGGCAGGACAAAAAATAAAAAATAATGAAGTAATATAAACTCACTTTTACTTGGAATAACCCAATAATTAGGAAGGAGTTGTTTTTGCTTAAATTTTCTACAGAATTTTTCTGCCAGGTTGTCTATTGGGGAAAATTGTCCTACAGATTCCCACCCTTTCATTTAGGGCTCTTAGAAAAGGAAGATCATGTCTGGGGACAGCAACTCCCAGAGTACAAAATTCCAATATGTTTAACCCAAAGTGATGAGATCAAATTCAAATGAAGGAAGCCTTCGAGAGTGTGGTTTGGGGTTGAGCATGGTAAATCAGAAAAATGAGAGAATGCTAATCCGAAACACAGCTGTAAATAAGATGATCAATGTTTAACTCACTTCTGGAAGCAAATGTGTTTCTATCTAATGCCGGCTGGGCAGTGGAAACAGGAGAAATCCTTGAGGAGAAGGTTTAGTTCAAACTAAACAACCCCATAGGAAGCCCCACCTGGACCGGCACCAACTCACAGTCAATCCACCCCGCGCCGGGTGCGCCCACATTCCCACAGGGCTGTGTCTTCATTGCTCCCCCTCCCCAGACCCCTCATCTAGCTGCAGTCAGCTGGCCAGACACAAAAATCCAAATCTCCTGTTCATGCTTGTTTCTCTCCTGGGCCTGGGTTAAAAATTCCAGCACTCAGATTACTGTCTAACAGATCCCAAAATAGGACCCCTCCCCAAAGAAAGCTGAAATCTTCCTCTGAAAAGCATTATTTTTTAGCAAACCAAGGACCATTTCCCTCTAGCTTAAAATCTACTGCTTAAAGCTGGGCAGTGAGCTCATCAGTGGCACCAATGAAAAAATACGGAAAGGTTGTTAAAGAAAACAGGAAGTAAATGTCATGCTTGTAGAAGTCCAAGTAGTACTTTTTTGTATAAATAATCTATCCCTCCATTCACATATTTACAACCACTTGCAGTGTTCTAAGTACAATAAAACTGTGTGGGCGGGAATGGAAGAGATCTTTGTGACCTCCTTCCTGGGAGCCTGTCTCCTGTTTCGATAAACATCAGTGAGAAAGGCTGAAAACAAAAATATTTCTTAATATCTGTGACAACACTGCCAGAGTGGAGATAAATCCAAAGGACTGAGACAAAACCTCACTCTTCACAGATATAGCCCTGTAATTAGGGGAGGGATAGGTTTTTTAACTGAATTATCCAGAGAGATGCTTGAATTCTCTACTCTGTTTTCCCCATGTAGATTTAGCTAGAACAAGAACTGTATCTTCTGCCAAGTTTAACTTCAGTGACCAGTCTAATGTTTTTAAGCCTTTCCTATCTCCCCAAGTAGTACCTCCTTCCTTCTCTCCTCCACCTTTCCTCCCAACTTGTTATCAAAACCTACTCCGGGCAGAAAGCAGCTATTGGCCATTTACAATTCCAGGTGAACGTGAGTCACTACAACAGCTCCTTGAAAGCAGATGTCCTTCCTATTTCCTCTCAAATCTTCTCTCACAATAGAATCATCTATAGAAGGCTCTTCTCTGGACATAGGCTCTGTAAATTTCAACAATTTAAATATGGCAAAAGCAAGGCCAATCCCCAAAATACAGAAAAAAACCCCAACCCACTCAGCTAGCAGATGCACTCCTAGGGACCATTTTGAGCGCCACTGTCAACTGAATCAGTTGAGTATTTGAACCAGATTCTCCTCAGCTACAGTTATCCTCACTGAAAGTATCCAAGACTCCCACAAATGGATGCTTTGAACAATTCTTTCATTTTTTTAACCATGACTAATTTCAGTTAGTAGTTTTATAGACAGAATGGCAGTTCTAAACATTTATGAAGCTTGATTTACAATAATTCATCCTTATATTTCACAAATGAGCTATGCAGGACCCTGTTCATGAAAGTGTTTATAGTTTCTCATAGTTAGCAGACAGGGCTCCAAGTTACAACCTAGAGTAGTACACTAAATATAAAATACTTTGGGGGGGTTAATTTAAAGATATTGTAAGACCCCTTAGAGTCATCCTCAGACAAGACTCAGAGACGTAGAGAAAAAAAAAGGGGTGGGATATTAATCTGAATTTGAACTACTCCTAAAAACACACCTGGAAGTAGCTTTCAAAGACTAATCTTTCACTACCAGATTTACTCAGTGTCTCTAGAGTGTAGGAGAAGTCTTGCTTATTTAAGAATTTTGGTTGTTTGGAATCTGGATAAACAGAATTTAATGGTCTTTGGATGTCTAATAGTGACTTTCAGTCAAAATGCATCCTCACATTGCTTCTCACTCTTCTACTGGCCTTAAGGGAAAGGAAAGCTCTATTTTGGCAGACTATTGAATATTGGGTCCCTGCAATAGGTCTTTGGAAGGGAGTGGAAAAGAAGGGAGGAAGGTCCATTTTTGGAAGGCCTTCAAGAGCTTCCGGGGAAAAGGCCATGAATGAGGCACAGCTGATGCAGAGGGTGAGCACCATGGCAGAACTGTGGATGCCCCAAGAGACAGAGGCCTGGTGTGTGCACGCAGGACACCTTGGGAGCAGCAGCAATGAGGCGGCGTCCACTGGACGAGCCTAGACAACAGGACAGCCTCCTGCAGGGTCCAGGGAGCCTCCACCCAGCCAAGCTCCACCAGACCCTTCTGCAGGGGGCTGGGCTCCAAGTTCCGAGTCTCACTGCCTGGCTCATGCCTGACAGTCCCCACGAGGTCCATGATGAGGGCCTCATTCCATTTAGCTTCTTGGGTCACGGGCTCTTTCTGCCTCTGGAATACTGGAAATGACCCTGCCTAGCCCTCAGGTTTCTGTCTTTGCTGCAAACCCATGTTGTGGTGGACATGACACCAAGCAGTCAGTACGAGGGTTCCAAGCAAAGCCATGTAGATTGGCTACTAGCTGGTCTTTCCCAAATGTTAAACAAGTAAATGCCAATGAGCAAGTATATATAAACTCATAGGCTTCTGGCAACTTCTGTCAGACTATTTAGAGAGGTCACACTAAACTATGTTCTCTCTACTTGTAAAATTTATAGAAATATTAATTTAGCATCATTCAGACACATACATGAATACACATATTCACATATACATATTTATACACATATATATTATTTACAATATGTATTATATCATTATTTTATATATATATAATTTTTTCTTCTTACTTTGTTGGGCTGTGCCTTATATCTCCAACACAGACCTTTCCTTAAATCTCCAGGCCCTCTTATCCAACTGCTCATGTCTCCTCAGGGACATCTTATAGGCCCCTCATAGCCAATATGTCCAAAACTGAGCTCATGATTTCTACTCCGCATTCATTCTGCTGCCACACACAACCAAACTTGCAAACTTGATCCCTCCTCAGTGATCCCGATCTAAGTAAACAGTACCTGTGGATTCAAGCTAAAAGCCTCGGAGTTATTCTAAATTCCACATTCTCCCTCACATGCCAAGTCCAAATCCTGTTGAGTCTATCTCCTAAAAATCTCTCAAATCCATCCCCACAGACCTACAGTGGTTTCCCATTGCTAAGGCTCCCTGGTCTAAAAGAAGAGGCAAGATCTGCCCCTTTCTCCAGCTGTGCCTTGAGCCTCCTGTCTCCACACTGTTTTTGCTGCAGCCACTTGGCCTTCTTTTGGCTTCTCGGAGGCGTCATGTCCCTTTGGCTCTTTGCACGTGCTATTTTCCCAGGTCTTGGACACCTTAGAACACTCTTCCTCAACTCTTAACTAACACCTACTTATTCTTCACATCTCAGCTTAAATCTCACTTCTTCAGAGAAGGCTTCCCTGATTCCTAGACCTGGTGTGGGCCCCCTCTTATGTGTTTCCACAGCACCCTGTACTTCTTTGCGGCACTCATCACAGTAAATATCTATTTGGGGAATTAGATGTTTAACATTCGCCTCTACCTGTAGACTGAATGCTCCCTAAAGGAGGGGACATTTGTCTTGTTTCCCACTGTATCCCTGGTGCCTAGCATAGTGCCTGCCACATGGTAAGTGCTAGAGAAATGTTTGTTGAGTGAATGAGTGATAGATGAGATTCCTGCATTTGGATGAGTGCGTATTCATTCAAATTTATAAATAAAACTCATTACCTATAGTTATGAATGATGTCTTCTTGACTGAATTATTCTCTTAAGATTTTTCATAATTTCACAACCTAGGAACATCTAGATTTTTCTTATACTCGTTTATTTTATTCAATAAGAGCTGTCAAAAGGTCTTTAAATAAAGAGTACATTCCAATAAGCCTGAAGAATATAGCACTTTACATGGATTCAGTATACGTTCTCCAGAAATAGAGTATTTTATTTGTTGTAGAATTCATTTGTATTACTAATGGGAAATTGTGATGGTCATTCTCAAAGCTGTTACAGACTGCATTATGTGTCTCATATTTGATCATTATTTTCCTTGTCATCTCTCAAAAAGCTATGAGGTGGGTCATGTGAGCACTTTCCCTCCATATGGGGAAACTGGAACCAAGGAAAGTATTTTTCTATGAACCAAAGAAAATTAAAGACGGAAAATGGAGCTAGAAATGAAGAAACCTCTTTGCTTAGGGCTGCTTACCAACAGACAGAGGCTGTAAAACTTAGCCAAAATAATAAACAGCTGCTAAGTACTGAGTTGTAATTAGTTAATAAGTTAGCACAACCAAATTCTGATAAGCAAGTGATGATGTACTAATATATGACATTAGTATTCAAGTAAAGAAAATTTCATTCTAAATATAAGAATCTACTTAACCCTTTTTGATATTCACCTCTTTCTCCCCTTCAATATACATTAAGAACATAATTCAGGGAGACTTAACTGGCCTTTATTAGGAAAAGAAAGACTCAAAAACAATCCCTCAAACACAAATGTCTTCCTTCTCTAAATCCTAGGACATTGTGTCAATGTCATTTACCTAGCAATTAATTATTGCCCATACTTTTTTTGTTGTTTTATAACTTTTCACTTCTATAAAGAATTATCCTGTCTCCCTAACTAGACTCTGTTTCCTGAAAGCAGGGCTTTTCTCCTGATACTTTCATTTCTCTTCTGAAGCTCCTAATATCCGGTATATAATAAGAGCCCAATAAAATTATGCTGAACCACCTGACATTTGCAATTAAATGGGAGAGTGAAAGGCCCAATTAACACCCTAAAATATGTAATCTGGGGGAAAGAAACATCAATTTTTAAAAATTATTCTTTTGGAATTGCTTTATTAGTGAGGTTCAGGTGAAGCCCCTCTTCCCTGGGTCATCTGTTCACAAGGCTTTAACTCAGAACCATGACTCTCAGACCTGAGGCTCTAGGCCAAAGGTCTCTCCACAGTTCCAGGCTGCTATCACCACCAGCTACTTGAACCTTACAGAGCCTGCTCCAGTCCAGCACGTCTAAACCCAAATTTATCATTCTGCTGTATCCAAGCCTGCACTTCTCTTCGTGGTCTCTAACAAGGCAAATGGCACCAAACTCACTAATACATCCGAGACAAAACAAGCTTGGAAGACAACTTCTCCTTCTCTCTTTCTCTCTGCTCCATTCTACTGTCAACTGTACCCCTTATTTTTTCCTCCTCAGTAGTACTACCATAACTGAAGAATCTTCTCCAACTGATCTCCAGGCCTCAAGTCTCATCTTCAATCTGTCCTCCATACTTCTTCCAGAATAGCCATCCTAAAAGTCAAATCTCATTGTGTTACTCTCTAGCTTAAAGTCTTTTTAACAATTCCTTAGAACTTAAGGGATAAAGTGTAAACTCCTTAAAATTACATGCATTCAAAAAAAAGATTCCCTGAAAGATGAATGGAGAATGTCTGAAACACATTTGGATGTGTGTGTAACGTGTTCGAAGACCTGCCTCCTTAAACTATGAGGATGTATAGTTTTGAATAAAACAAAAAGTAAATTTTTTAAAATTCCATGTGTCACTACCTGGCCCATGCTTTTTTTTCCAACTTTCTCTCTCATTCCTCCTTGATGTGTCAATGTCTCCCATACCTCTGTATTTGTACACTGTTACCTCCATTCACTAGCTTTATCTATCCCTCAATATTGCACTAGATGAGCTGCGAGAGGATACCTCACAACTACCTTTTAAGGAGAGTATCTAAGACCTCTGGGGATTGGTTTGTCAGGGAAGGTAACCCTGTTACCTGCACAGCTGATGGACCAGGGACCAATGTAGGGGCCAACTGCTTCTGAGGTGACCTGGGAGATTTCTGTCCAATAGCTCCATGTTGAATGACAGCAGCTAGACCCAACCACACCCTCTCTTTTGGGATTACCAGTAAGAGGTGAGCATAGGGAAGGGCACTAGGACTCAGGCTATATTCCTAGTTAAGTAGACACAGCTTTTCCAGTTGTCCATAAAAACAGCTCAGAATTCTGAGCTGATGTACTCTGTGCTGACTGGATGACTCCTTGTTTTCCTCACATCTCTGCAAAAGGCTGACATGAATGAAAGAAATCTGTGCAAGTTTCTTCCTTGTGACTAAGGACTCTGCTCCGAGTAAGTCTGCAGCTCACTGCTCACACCTTCTCTGGCCCTTCCAGGCAGAGGTAGCTCCCCGTGTATCCTCTGTAACTACAGGCAACACTTCAGGGTGTTCATCTCTTTAGCTATAGCCTTATATCTTACAGCCTTATGGCTTATCTACTTTTGCACAGAGTTTATCAAAGTGCCCGGCACATAACAGACACTCAGTAAATGTTAACGGACTAAACTTCTGTTGCCTGAACACTGATGACCCTATTGAAAATTTCACATGAGTAGAAAGAAAATACAGAATGAGACGCCTTTATTAAATAAGAAATACAAAACCAAAGATCCAGGCTTCTTTGCCTCTGGATTTTGCCCCCCCCACCTTTGATGTATACTTTGGAAAAGTCACTTAAGTTCTCTGGACTTCAGTGGCGGGTATTAGTGAAGACTTTCAGAGACACCAAACTTGAAGTAGCCTGTGCAGGAACACAGCCTGATGGATTCGCGTAGCTGGGACAGCAGACAGAATCAGAGAAACAACTGCAGCAACTGGGGCTTGTGGGAGCAGACCCAGGGACTTCCACTCCATCTTCTCCCCTCTGCTTCTCTGTAAGTTCTGGCCTGTCTTCTGTCACTGAAAGCTCTTCTCCATGCAGTAAGAAATGGAGCCAGCAGCAGCCACCAGGAAAACCCAGAAGAGAAAGCAGCACTCTCCCCCAGCCAATAGAGAATCTCAGCGGAGGACTCTACTGCTTCTGCTTGGGTTCTGTGCCACACTTGAGACCAACCGCTGTTGGCAGAACGGCGAAATTCTATGATTGGCCAATCCTGGATCTTGAGCCCATGGAGGGCTGGGGGGCAGGGGGGAGGGTCTACTGCCATAATAAGGGGGATGGGAAAGCTTGCTGAATAGACAGAAACAATAATCCCAGTCTGTGACCCTAATAACCATAAACCTGGGGATACTCCAGTAACCAAAACAGATCAAAAAAAAAAAAAAAAAAAAAAAAAACTATGTCCTCATGGAACTTATATTTTAGTTGGAGGAAATACACAATAAACATAATAAACCATACCTCTGTGTATGTTCATAATACTATTTTAGATCATGCAAAAAAAGCATCATCATCTTCATAGAGTATTATAAAAGCATAAAGTTTATTGTACTGATTACCTCATAGTTGGGCAAAACAAATATACAAAAGCTTAATTACAATTGTGACAATAAATGCCAAGAAATAAGTGAAACCTGTTCTCTTGCTCTAAATTTTTTTTTTTTTAAAGTATAGAACACCTTTTGTCATCATATAACAGGAAAAAACTCTTGGTCAGGACCCAGGGTACAAGTTATGACTCAAAACCATACAGCCGTGAGGCTCCCCCTCATCATCAGAGGAGGCAAGTGCAGTCGTCATGTTTTCCCTGACTGGAAGATTCCCTAACAAAACAGGCATTGGGAGGGGCTCTTAACAATTCCACCCACTCCTACAGAGGATAGAGTAAGGACAACAGCACTTGGGGGACAACCGAGGAAATGGAAACACAAAAAAAGAGGCTCCTTCCTCAAGGAACTTCTATTTTAATTGGAGGAAACAGACAATAAGCATAATAAATAAATTAAATATATAGTATTAAGACAGTGAAACATGCTAGAGAAAAAAGGAAAGCGTGGAAAGGGGGATGTGTGGGGCTTGTAATATAGAGAGGACCATCTCCTATAATCTCCACACTGTAGATTCTTGGCAACAAACCTCTTGCTGCTGGTAAAGACCACTCCAGGCAAGTGCAGAAAAGGGAAGGAAAAGAGAGAACCTGGGTAAACATAAGAGTGGGATTCTGCCCTGGGTCGTGGCTTTGCCACATCTTGCCCAGTTTCCACCTCAGTTTAGATTCCTGTGCCCAACCTGGGTAATGATGTTAATTAAATCCACCTCCCATCTAGTTCATGGAATATTATGTTGATAGTATCACGTGGCCTATAAGCTGACCCAGATATACACTTACCTTCATTTTGAATACTGAAAAGTTCATCTTTGGGTCTTTATGCTTCCTTCATCACCTATTCATTGAGCACCTACTATGTGCCAAACCCTGTTCTAGGCACTGGAGGTACAGCAGTGAGCAAGACACACAAAGTGTCTGTCCTAAGGAACTGACATTCTACTGGAGGAGATGAAAAATTCAAGGATAGATTAAGTAGGCGAGATACTGACAATACCACTAAATAGTCCAGGCATGAGATGATCAAGTCCTGAAACTTAGATGGCTCTCAAACAAGGTGAACCAAATTCCTGACTATCTGTGGTCACCTGTAAAGCCCCTTCTATACAGGTGTCATGGTAATAAATTGGTATGAAAATTCAATTTTGGCTATTGAGTTTTCCTAAAATGTTGAAAGAACATCTTCCTTTCTCTTACTGTTAATCCACTGTGGGAGCAAAGAGACACACACCCTTCCATCTCCTAAGGTTTCTATTTTGTTAACTGCAAAAGTGTTATTCCAAGTTGTATAAAAAAGCATGCGCTTTGGTTTCCGGAGTCTTTAGCAACTTATTATAGCACTACTGTTTTGTTTAAAAAAAAAAAAAAAGTGGTAGTAAGAACCATAACAGTAGTAAAAAAAAAAAAAAATGTCATAACAATAGTAACATGTCCTTTTCCAAATCAGAAAGTGAAGCTACAGATCTCCTGGGACTGCTGTTGGGCAGGGTGTTTCAGTAGGAAGGGTAAAAAGAGAAGGATTCAAAAACACACATTTGGAAAAGAATCAACCCACACCTTTTACGTTCAAAGGTACAGGGTGCTAGGTAAACACGAGAGACTTGAAAACAAAAATGCAGACAACAATTTGGGGAGAGAAGCCTAACAGATGAAACAGAGGAAGCTACAAGACAGTGCGTTGTAAGCTCTAAACGCTTTTTCACACAAGTTTCCCACCTCAACCTGGCTGATTTGCCCAAACACTCTTTCCCAGCCTGAGTAGCTCTGTGGAGTTGGTTGGAATTGTAAAGCAGCCTGAGAGAAGCAGTTCCTGAGTGTGTGCACATGAGTCCCTCCAGCTGGGACGTCAGGAAGACCAGCTTGACAACACTTTGACATTGTATATTTTGGACCCAGATTTTGTGGATGCAGCAAACTTTCTGTGTGCACCACAATATGATCACAAGGAGTGTTCATCACATATAACATGAGCTTATTGTAAACACCTCTCTGAGACAGGTGCTGCATTGTGTGCATCTCAACTGTTGGAAGAGCCCGCCAGCCAGAAAGACAAGATTTCCAAATAAGTTTACAGCCTCTGCTTGCAGCAGCCAGACAACCCAAAAATCATGTTATTTGGCATGGTTTCCCATTTAGATCAATGGCAATGAAACTCACTTTGATTATTGATGGAAGGGCTTTTATAAATTGCACTTTAAATGGGGATACCTTGAAGAAACACCTACATTATTGCTTCCCTCTAGAAACTGTGAATATCCTGGTTGGAATGTGGTCTCCCCCAAGATAAAGATAACTTAGATCAGTGCCTTTCTGACTTGTTTTGGGGTGTGTGTGTGTGTGCGTGTGCGTGTGCGTGTGTGTGTGTGTGTATGCTTTCAAAAACAATAACTGCAGCAAAACAAACTGCCAAGATGCTGGTTTTCCCATCACTGCCCTTGGTAGGAACAGAAGGTCTGGAGAATATACTTGGAGAAAACCTATTTTTTTTAATCTGCACTAGATATTTGATGCCAAATATCTGGGAAATGAGTATCTGGTGGCTATGGAAGGTATCTTTGGGACCTGCCTGGTCAACTGAGGAGCAAGCTGTAACCATACAGCTGTCACTACAGCTTCCTGACTGGGATAACCAGCAGTTCATTGTTTATGAAATCTATTCACAGAAAATAACACATATTTTCAGGTCACCTCTCCTAAGTACCCAAAAACAGACAGCACCCAATGAAGTGAATGAAATTCAGAGATCTCTGTTCACCAGTCCAACTAGAATTCTGGCCACTGTATTGAAAGCAAACGCCTTATTTCACTATTCAAATATTACTAGGAAACTCCAATATTGGTTCTGAACCCTACTTTCTCCAAAAATAGTCCCTCCTTTCAGTAACTATTTTCCTGCTAGAAAGAATCCTAAGAAAATACCAGAAGTTGAAGTAGGCTAGGGAGAGGGAGAGGAAAATCTAACAGCCAGAATGCATGCTGAATTGGAACTGTTGGTAAGTTCTTGGACCACCTGCCAAGGTGTCTGCAAGCATTCTGCAGAGAATAACTCTTCCTTTGATTAAAAGTCTGTGACCTGAGTCCCCAAACTTTTCTCCCCTGACAAACAAACAAACAGAAATATCTCCATGAATACTGAGCTACTATAACTGAAATCTAAGGACATCTCCTCTTCCCCAAAGAAAGCATGACTTGGAAACAGCAAGGCATTCCGAAGCACTCAGAAAGACAAGTCTCGCTGTTGAAAGGAAGGTAGCAGTGACTGTAATTAACAGAGAAGCGGTTGTGGAACTTCTAGGGCTGTATTTTTAAGGGTCACGCAGGAATGGGGGTGAGCAGTCGTGACTGTGGCTGTGTAGTAAAATACTGATGAGAGGGAAATAGGGCGAGAGAAGTAAACAGATCTACTTACAGCCCTCGGAGCCGAAGCCAGATTTTCTCGATCTGTTCTGGTTGCAGGTATTTCAGAGAGTTGCTCTCAAATTCTTCAATCTCCTTGGTTGGCGACTCCATAGCTGCAGGTTATCACTGGGAGTGAGGCCGAGAGAGTTTGGGCTGTCCCCTCCCGCCTCTTTGCCCAGCCCTGCCCTCGAGCCCCAGTCAGGTGGCGAGCGCGTCTGCCTGTCACTTTCTGCGTGCGCTCCCCCTTCTGCGACCCCCAAATCATGGCTTAAAGCGGGCCCGGAGGGCTGGCGACCCCGGGACCAGGTGCCCCCCAGAGGCAGCTGCGGGAACCAGCCATGATCGTGGGCTAATGCCAAGGGCAGGAATTGTGCTCCTGATCTAGGAGAAAACACCTCAGACCTATTCGGATTCTTTTTTTTTTTTTTTTTTTTTTCTCAAACAAAGCCAAGGAAGCGAACAGTTTGGCAGCTGAAGGACTGCAGGGGGGGAAAGGGAGGACCGAGTGGGGAGGAAAGGCGGCGAGGAGGGAGAAAGTGAGAAGGGGAGAGCGAGGAGGGGGGTGAGCCTAGGGGGAGCCGACACGGAGCTGGGCGGTCCGACCCGGAGGCCGTGCACCCCGGCTCCACCCGCGCCCCCTGCCCTGGGGCGCCCCGCGGCTCCCCCTCCAGGTCGCTCTCTCCCCAGCCACGCTGCCTTCCCGTCCCCTCTCTGTTTTCTGTCACTTACCAGCAGCTCTGCTGACAAGCGAGAAAACTGACAACTGAGAAGAGTCGTCTGCGAGCGCGCCGGGACCAGCGTCTGGTCTGGCACCCGCGGGCGCGGAGGGAGGGGTGCGCCGGACACAGCCGGCAGCAGGGCACACGCTTGCCGGGCTCCAGCCCCGCACCCGGTGACCCGCGCGTGCCAGGGCGGCCCGCCGCGGCGCAGGGCCCCCAGCCCTGGCGCGCCGATGGCTCCCAAAGCCCGCACAAAATGAATAGCACGGCACCGCGCGCGGAAATCCCAGAGAACCGAGGTCCGTGTCCTCCCAGGGGGCCGGTGGGACAAACAGCCACGGCGAGGTTCCGCGGAGTTTGTGCTTGGAGCTTTCATTCACAGCGCTCACTTCCACGCCCGCCAGAGAGTCGGTTCCATTTTGAAATATTAAAGCAATTGACAGGGACTAAAGTAACCACATATCACACTTAGAAAGTCCTGATATGTTTTTGCTAATGAGAGTCCTCTCTCTCTCTCTCTCTCTCTCTCTCTCTCTCTCTCTCTCTCTCTCTCTCTCCAAAATGGTGTGAAAAAAGGAAAATATAAACAAAAGTAAGGAAATTGGAGTTTCCACTGATTCATTACAGTCTCCTCAAAGGGTCCCTGGGCAGATGTTGACACTGGAGAGGAGTTTCAGCTCCACGAAGCTACAACTCAGTATCTGCGTCCCCCTACGTCATTCACAATGTCAATAAAGTGTAATGCTCAGGGAGAGTGGGACCAGGTAATGCAGTTAAGAGGGGAGGAGAGAGGTGGGATTAAAAGAAAGACCAAAGACAGAAAAAGAAAAGAGAGAAAAGATCCTGGCTCAAGCTGACTGAGGCCCGGACATCACAGGAACTGGTGGTCAAGCTCCCTTCTAGATGCAGCCACCACCACTTCCCACTTCCCAGGGGCCATTTCAAACCTGGGACTCAGGGCTCCTGAGATTCAGGACGCAGCTTGCCCTATAATGGTATTGTCCCTCATTGGCAGTTAATGATTCAGTCACAATCCCAGCATTCTGATTCTATCCATCAGATATTTGCCTGCTTCTCAAAATTCAGATAAACTTAAAGGTGAGAACTAGTTTTTTTCCATTGCTCAAGTAAATTTCCATTCAAGTGGCCTTGATAAAGAAATTTTAAAACCAGTGTTTAAATGCTAAATGCTCATATAGTTGGAAGTGGGCATTTACTTTCCAGAAATTAGAGATGAGAGTGATGAGAATGGCATGGCTAGCCCCATTCATTGCAGTGGAGAAGGTACCTGCCTCAAGGTGAGATGACAGAGCTTTTTGATTGAAAAGAACTTACACACTCACCTACCACACAAGCTGAAGTCACCTCATTAAAGTCAGTCCTTAAGGATTTTCTGGAAGCACATACAGTTCCAGTGAGTTAAAGCATTACTCTCAAGCAAAGACAGCATTAAGCAGTCAACATCTTACAATAAAATTTGTTTACCTGAAGAAACCAATTTACCAACCCAATGTCACCCAATGCGAAACTGTGACTTGATGGAATTGGACTTTAAGAGATTATTTTATGTTATTTTATTTTTTAACATCTTTATTGGAGTATAATTGCTTTACAATGGTGTGTTAGTTTCTGCTTTATAACAACTTGAATCAGCTATACATATACATATATCCCCATATCTCCTCCCTCTTGCATCTCCCTCCCACCCTCCCTATCCCACCCCTCTAGGTGGTCACAAAGCACCAAGCTGATCTCCCTGTGCTAAGCGGCTGCTTCCCACTAGCTATCTATTTTACATTTGGTAGTATTTATAAGTCCATGCCACTCTCTCACTTCGTCCCAGCTTACCCTTCCCCCTCCCCGTGTCCTCAAGTCCGTTCTCTACGTCTGCGTCTTTATTCCTGTCCTGCCCCTAGGTTCTTCAGAACCTGTTTTTTTTTATTCCATATATATGTGTTAGCATATGGTATTTGTTTTTCTCTTTCTGACTTACTTCACTCTGTATGACAGACTCTAGGTCCAACCACTACTACAAATAACTCAATTTCTTTTTCTTTTTATGGCTGAGTAATATTCCATAGTATATATGTATATATGTGCCACATCTTCTTTATCCATTCATCCGTCAATGAACACTTAGGTTGCTTCCATGTCCCGGCGATTGTAAATAGAGCTGCAATGAACATTGTGGTACAAGATTCTTTTTGAATTATAGTTTTCTCAGGGTATATGCCCAGTAGTGGAATTGTTGGATCATATGGTAATTCTATTTTTATTTTTTTAAGGAACCTCCATACTGTTCTCCATAGTGGCTGTATCAATTTACATTCCCACCAACAGTGCAAGAGGGTTCCCTTTTCTCCACACCCTCTCCAGCATTTGTTGTTTGTAGGTTTTCTTATGATGCCCATTCTAACTGGTGTGAGGTGATACCTCATTGTAGTTTTGATTTGCATTTCTCTAATAATTAGTGATGTTGAGAAGCTTTTCATGTGCTTCTTGGCCATCTGTATGTCTTCTTTGGAGAAATGTCTATTTAGGTCTTCTGCCCATTTTTGTTTTTTTTTTTTTTTTTGCGGTATGCGGGCCTCTCACTGTTGTGGCCCCCCCCGTTGCGGAGCACAGGCTCCGGACGCGCAGGCTCCGGACGCGCAGGCCCAGCGGCCAAGGCTCACGGGCCCAGCCGCTCCGCGGCATATGGGATCCTCCCAGACCGGGGCACGAACCCGTATCCCCTGCATCGGCAGGCGGACTCTCAACCACTTGCGCCACCAGGGAGGCCCTTCTGCCCATTTTTGGATTGGGTTGTTTTTGTTTCTTTAATATTGAGCTGCATGAGCTGTTTATATATTTTGGAGATTAATCCTTTGTCTGTTTATTCGTTTGCAAATATTTTCTCCCATTCTGAGGATTGTCTTTTCGTCTTGTTTATGATTTCCTTTGCTGTGCAAAAGCTTTTAAGTTTCATTAGGTCCCATTTGTTTATTTTTGTTTTTATTTCCATTTCTCTAGGAGGTGGGTCAAAAAGGATCTTGCTGTGATTTATGTCATGGAGTGTTCTGCCTATGTTTTCCTCTAAGAGTTTTATAGTGCCTGGCCTTACATTTAGGTCTGTAATCCATCTTGAGTTTATTTTTGTGTATGGTGTTAGGGAATGTTCTAATTTCATTCTTTTACATGCAGCTGTCCAGTTTTCCCAGCACCACTTATTGAAGAGGCTGTCTTTTCTTCATTGGATATTCTTACCTCCTTTATCAAAAATAAGCTGACCATATGTGTGTGGGTTTATCTCTGGGCTTTCTCTCCTGTCCCATTGATCTATATTTCTGTTTTTGTGCCAGTACCATATTGTCTTGATTACTGTAGCTTTGTAGTATAGTCTGAAGTCAGGGAGCCTGATTCCTCCAGCTCCGTTTTTCGTTCTCAAGATTGCTTTGGCTATTCAGGGTCTTTTGGGTTACAATACAAATTGTGAAATTTTTTGTTCCAGTTCTGTGAAAAATGCCATTGGTAGTTTGATAGGGATTGCATTGAATCTGTAGATTGCTTTGGGTAGTATAGTCATTTTCACAATGTTGATTCTTCCAATCCAAGAGATTATTTTAATGACTTGTTTTGGGGATACAAGACAGAAGGATGATCCCCAAATGGAGTTGCCATCAGATTGTGCACCTTGTGCAGCATGCTGTCAGAATATGGAAGCTAGTAATGATAACAATGGCAACCTTATATCCGAAACTTTCTACGGTCTGGTCTGTACTATTCTAAGGGCTCTACACTCACATAACACTAGCAACAATGTTATGAAGCAAAAGCTACTATTGTCGTCTCCATTTTATAGCAGAAAACTGAAGCACAAGGAGTTTATCTTGACCTACCAGAAAGAGAACTGAACTGGAAAAGACCAGACATTACTGTATCCAAGACAAAACTGTCAACCTCACAGGATCCCATTTTCCACATCTTTAAAGTAAAGAATTTATGCAAAAAGTTTTTTATGTCTGTTCCATCTTCATGATTCTATGAGGTCATCTGGAGAGAAGTGGGGAAAGGAAATGCTGAAAAGGCAGATGCGTATTGCTGAATACATACTTTAACTACGTCATGGTTTCTCCAAGGACTGGCCTACAATGAAAGGATCGAAGGGAATGATAAAGGATGATACTCAACTTCCTACCCTCCACCATACCTATGACTTTTCCTCATATTAGTGGGATTTTTTTTTTTTTTTTTTTTTTTTGCTGTACGCGGGCCTCTCACTGTTGTGGCCCCTCCCACCGCGGAGCACAGGCTCCGGACGCGGAGGCTCAGCGGCCATGGCTCATGGGCCCAGCCGCTCCACGGCATGTGGGATCTTCCCGGACCGGGGCACGAACCCGTGTCCCTTGCATCGGCGGGCGGACTCTCAACCACTGCGCCACCAGGGAAGCCCATGAGTGGGATTTTGATCAAGTCAGAGAAAAGCAAATTTTGAAAGAAAGAGGAAAAGAATACCCTTTCACTTTAAGTAAGCTAATCAGAGAAGGAGAACCAAAAATCATCTTTAAAAAAGTTTGTGAAACATGATTTTGTTTCATTTTAGAAAACTTAAAAAGTAAACATGTATGGGAAAGTTAATAAGGATATAACTTTTCTTTATTTTAGAGCCATAGTTTTTGGAGCTGGAGGAACCTTAAAGATAATCTAATTTAGACATCTTCGAATTTCTTAAGCAACAGAATATTTTACTTCAAATTAACATCTTATAACTGATTCTAATGCCTACCTCAGATTTTAAAAGTAAAGAAAGAGCTGCTCTGGTTGAATGAGGAAGTGGAGTACTTAGTTCTCAGGGTCAGAGTCCACCTCTGCCTTCTCCATATCCCATCTCTGAGTGACCAATGCTCCCACTTCACAGATGAGAACACTGAGGCCAAAGTACCACAAAACACCACAGGATTCCTTGCTTCTCATTCAGGGTTCTTTCTAAACTACATTAGGAAGAGTTTGCCTTCTCTCTGCCAACAAAATATTACTACTTTTAGATACACCATGTTATTATGTTACTCAGATTTTATTTTCTCTTTATCTATCAAAGACAGGGTATGCTTGTATGTTGTAGCAACATTACAAGCCACAATTTCTACTGGCATCCTGCTCAGAGGCAAGCAAAAAAAAAAAAAAATTTAGATACAAATCCACCCAGAAACAAAAGATCTAGGAAAACACAAAGCCATTCCCAATCTTGTTTTGGAGGTCAATTTCCATGGTGACTTTCTATCCCAGCTTTTTGAGTAAGACTTTTTAGAAAATCTTATATGGTGAAACATCATTAATTATACATAGACATGCATATATACATAAATATATTATATATAACATATATACAGATACATCCACACTCACATATATACATACATATAACTGCCAATTTAAGGTAGTCCACCAAATCAACCTACCTAAGGAGGAAAAAGACCTGTACTTGAAAAACTATAAGACACTAATGAAAGAAATTAAACACAAGCAGATGGAAAGATATACTGTGTTCTTGGTTTAGAAGAATCAGTATTGTTAACATGACCACATTACCCAAGGCAATCTACAGATTCAATGCAATCCCTATCAAAATACCAATGGCATTTTTCACAGAAATAGAACAAATAATTTTAAAATTTGTATGGAAACACAAAAGTCCCTGAATAGCCAAAACAACCTTGAGAAAGAAGAACAGAGCTAGAGGAATCATGCTCCCTGACTTCACACAATACTACAAAGCCACAGTAATCAAAACAGTATGGTATTGGCACAAAAATAGACACAGAGATCAATGGAACAGGATAAAGAGTCCAGAAATAAACCCACACACGAACGGTCAATTAATCTAAACAAAGGAGGCAAGAATATACAATGGAGAAAAGACAGTCTCATCAATAAGTGGTGCTCGGAAAACTGGACAGCTACATGTTAAAAAATGAAATTAGAACAATTTCTAACACTGTATACAAAAATAAACTCAAAATGGATTTAAGACCTAAATTTAAGATTGGATACTATAAAACTCTAGAGGAAAGCACAGGCAGAACACTCATTGACATAAATCATAGAAATATTTTTTTGGATCCGTCTCCTAAAATAAAGGGAAAAAAAGCAAAAATAAACAAACAGGACTTAATCAAACTTAAAAGCTTTTGCACAGCAAAGGGAACCACTGACAAAACAAAAAGACAACCTACTGAATGGGAGAAAATATTTGCAAATGATATGACCGGTAAGAGATTAATATCCAACATATATAAACAGTTCATATAACTCAACATCAAAAAAACAAACAACCCGATTAAAAAATGGGCAGAAAAACTGAATTGACAATTTTTTCAAAGAGGAAATGCAGATGGCCAACAGGCACATGAAAAGATGCTCAACATCACTAGCCATGAGGGAAATTCAAATCAAAACCACAATGAGATATCACCTCACACCTGTCAGAATGGCTATCATCAAAAAGAACACAAATAACAAATGTTGGCGAGGATGTGGAGAAAAGGGAATCTTTGTACACTGTTTGTGGGAATGTAAATTGGTGCAGCCACTGTGGAAACATTATGGAAATTTCTCGAAAAACTAAAAATAGAACTACCATATGACCCAGCAATTCTACTCCTCGCTATGTATCAGAAAAAAAACAAAAACACTAATTTGAAAAGATACGTGCACGGGGACTTCCCTGGTGGTCCAGTGGTTAGGACTGCGCACTTCCACTGCAGGAGGTATGGGTTTGATCCCTGGTTAGGGAACTCAGACCCCACAAACTGCGCAGCACGGCCAGAAAAAAAAGAAAGAGAAGATATGGGCACCCAATGTTCATAACAGCATTATTTACAATTACCAAGGTATGAAGCAACCTAACTGTCCATCAACAGATGAATGTCTAAAGAAGATGTATATATTCTATATACATAATGGAATACTACTCAGCCATAAACTAGAATGAAATTTTGCCATTTGCAGCAATATGGATGGACTTGGAGGGCACTATGCTAAGTGAAATAAGTCACACAGAGAAAGACAAATACTGTATGATCTCTCTTATATGTGGAATCTAAAAAAATACAACAAACTAGTGAATAAAACAAAAAAAGAAGCAGACTCACAGATATAGAGAACAAACTAGTGGTTACCAGTGGGGAGAGGTGGGGAGAGGCAACAGAGGGATGGGGGAGGGGGAATGCAAACTATTGGGTGTAAGATAGGCTACAGAGATGTATTGTACAACACAGGGAATATAGCCAATATTTTGTAATAACTGTGAAGTGGAGTATAACCTTTAAAACTGTATAAAAAATAAAAACAAAAATAAATAAATAAAACCTCTGGTTCAAGAAAAAAATAAAGTAAAATAGTGTCCCAAATAGACAAAGAGTAACTTAGCCTAAGTACTATCAAACCTCTGCATAATCAGCATTAAGTATCAGAAGATCAGAAGGAAAGTGAACTCCCTGTACATGGCAGAGTTCAAGGAGAAGCTGCATGACTATCAGACAAGGGAGCAGGAATCAGGCTTCACAGGCATGAGAATGACCCCTCAGTTCCCTTTCATCACTAAAATGTCACAATTCAATAATAACCGCAATAAAAACAACCACTACCCTTACTGGCTACTGAGAACTACCATGTGCCAAGCACCATGCTAAAAGCACATCACAGGTCAGTTCATTTTCACCCTCAACGAAACACTTCAGAAGAATTCATTACGTCCATTTACAAGTAAAGATAGAAGAGGCTCCCAAAGGTCAGATCAATTTTGCAAAGACGTACTGCTAAAGTGGCAAAGCCGTACTGCTAAAGTGGCAAAGCCAGGTTTTAAACCAAGACCAGAGAGCAAAGTTCTTTTCCCTTTGTTATTATCTCCTCCCTACAGACACATAAAAAGACAAATTAAAAGGTATATAACAGAGAGGGTGGAGCTACAGGAGCACAGATGAGGGGTCCCGAAAACTGCGGGGGAATTACGGCGGCTACGTAGTGGAGATAATATCTGAACTGGATCTTGAAGGTGGAAGGTGGGTGGAGGCAGGTGATTCTAGAAAGATGGAACTGTATGAGAGGATACACAGAAGCGTGAGAAGGGGTGGAGTGGCCAGAGATCCACAAACAATTTTGTGGCTTGACTATAAGTGCATGACTAAGAAGAACAGGAGAAAAATGCTGGCAGTGTCAGCCAGACCTGTGTGGTCATGGAAGAAGTTTGGGCTCTCTTCTGCAGATGATAGGGAGCTATGGGTGGCTCTAGGCAGAGGGAAGCATGGTCACATGTGGAGGGTACCTGCTGCCTGAATATGCATCATATACTGAGGTCAGCTCAGGGAACCTGCCTCAGGACCATGCATCAACCACGGGGCAAATGATGACCAGGGCTCCATAAGAGGAATCCAACTACCAAATGCAAACAAGCTCCTCAGCTTACCAAGGAAGAGCTAGACAAAGAAAACAGACAAAATCAGAAAAAGCACAGCATTATTTCCCATGAACACCCATCTTCTAGCTACAAGATTATGACTGCTTGCTTTGACCTCCATGAAGCAAGCCAGTGTCCTTGATACATTTTTCATAATTTGGCAATGGCGTCATCTAGAGTCTTTTGATGGGAAAATTCTGGAGAAGCATTTATGACATTGGAAGTAGCACCAGCAAGCAGAGCAGCCCCTCCTTCCTGCCCACACCAGGAGTGAGCCAGCCCCCAGGACACACAGTCAACACAGGCTCTTCTCTCCCATGAGCGTTTCTTTCCAGCAAGGGGCCTCTTTGGTGACAGTCACACTGCTTTTCCATTTGATGTCTTCTCTTTTTGGTTTCAAGTTTGGGGCAGATTCTATACTAGGAACTACCTCCACCAGGAAAAAAAAAAAAGATGCAAAAAGAGACAGTGGACTGACGAAGCCCAGAGAACCTATTCTCAGCCCCATGTGAAATGGGGCTCAACTATCCAGAGTGTAGCCCAGCGAGGCAGGGAGAGGAGATGGGAGGAGAGACAGCATGGAGTCCCAGCTCAGGGGTGGTCTGATGTAACCTGCATGTGATCCAGTTTTTGCCCCTATCTCTGGAAGGATCCTTCAGTTGCTCTGACAGGAGAAGTTCATGTAACCCTTCCAGTGGAGGTAAATACAGGAAAAGGAAAGGACTAGGAGTAGCACTGAATTGCCTGTGACCCAGAACAAGACCCTTCTCTTCTCTTCTCTGGCCATGGCTGGGTTGGGCTTAGTGACCTCTGGATCTTTTCCCAGCTCTCACATACCCTGATTCAAAACCCGCAGCCTGACCTGAGCTAACCAAGCTTTTCATTGACCCAAAAAAGCTGTAGGAAAACCTGGAGTCTAGCCCCTGGCTAGATTTGACTATAACAAACATGGCCTAGGTTGGCCAATCAGAGCCATCCACCTCCTATCTCTGAACAAAGTGATTGGTCTGAGGGTGACATGTAACTAAAGCAGATCCAACACCAGTTCCTTATGGGAGATTTGATGTGGTCCCTGGGAAAGAGAGAGGAGGTCTATTTGTCTTTTCTCTGGGATAACAGAGAAAAGCAGACAGAAGAACTAAAAAGACAAAGAAAAAAATGTGAAAGGGTCTTTCGAGCCCCTTGATCCTGCTATGCCTGAAGCCAGAACTACCCATGGACTTTTAAGTTATATGAACAAAATAAATATCTCCTCCACACCCATCCCGTTTTTTTTCACTTAAACTAGCGTGAATCAGATTTCTGTCACTGACGACTAAGAGAATCCTAATAATACAACTCCTCCCTTAGAGGACTACTGTAAGGAATTAAAAAAAAAAAATGTATGACCAGTGCCTTAAACACTGAAGGCTCTCGTGAGACGGTAGTTCCTCTCCCATCTTACCCGTCCAACAGCACATGAAGGAAGGGAAGATGGAAAACGGTACAGGACCCTTGGCGTGCAGAGCACCCAAGATAAATATAAAGACACTTTATTATCCTGATAAAGAGATAAGTCAAAAATTGTGTTTCAGCATTGATGGGATTACTTTTGAAGATGGTGGAGTAGAAGGACGTGCTCTCACTCCCTCTTGTGAAAACACCAGAATCACAACTAGCTTCTGGACAATCATCAACAGGAAGACATTGGAACTCACCAAAAAAGACACCCCACATCCAAAGACAAAGGAGAAGCCACAATGAGACAGTAGGAGGGGCGCAATCATAGTAAAATCAAATCTCATAACTGGTGGGTGGATGACTCACAGACTGGCAAACACTTATACCACAGAAGTCCACCCACTGGAGTGAAGGTTCTGAGCCCCACGTCAGGCTTCCCAACCTGGGGATCAGGCAATGGGAGGAGGAATTCCTAGAGAATCAAACTTTGAAGCCTAGTGGGCACTGATTGCAGGACTTCAACAGGACTGGGGGGAACAGAGACTCCACTCTTGGAGGGCACACACAAAGTAGTGTGCGCATCGGGACCAAGGGGAAGGAGCAGTGACCCCAGGGGAGACTGAACCAGACCTACCTGCTAGTGTTGGAGGGTCTCCTGCAGAGGCAGGGGGTGGCTCTGTTTCACCATGGGGACAAGGACACTGGCAGCAGAAGTTCTGGGAAGTACTCCTTGGCGTGAGCCCTCCCAGAGTCTGTCATTAGCTCCACCAAAGAGCCCAGGAAGGCTCCAGTGTTAGGTTGCCTCAGGTCAAACAACAAACAGGGAGAGAACCCAGCCCCAACCATCAACAGTCAAGTGAATTAAAGTTTTACTGAGATCTGCCCACCAGAGCAACAGTCAGCTCTACCCACCACCAGTCCCTCCAATCAAGCCTCTTAGATAACCTCATCCACCAGAGGGCAGACAGCAGAAGCAAGAAGAACTACAATCCTGCAGCCTGTGGAACAAAAATTACATTCACAGAAAGACAGACAAGATGAAAAGGCAGAGGACTATATACCAGATGAAGGAACAAGATAAAACCCCAGAAAAACAACTAAATGAAGTGGAGATAGGCAACTTCCAGAAAAAGAATTCAGAATAATGATAGTGAAGATGATCCAGGACCTCGGAAAAACAATGGAGGCAAAGATTGAGAAGATGCAAGAAATGTTTAACAAAGACCTAGAAGAATTAAAGAACAAACAAAAGAGATGAACAATACAATAACTGAAATGAAAACTACACTAGAAGGAATCAATAGCAGAATAACTGAGGCAGAAGAACAGATAAGTGACCTGGAAGACAGGATGGTGGAATTCACTGCTGAAGAACAGACTAAAGAAAAAAGAATGAAAAGAAATGAAGACAGCCTAAGAGACCTCTGGGACAACATTAAACGCAACAACATTCGCATTATAGGGGTCCCAGAAGGAGAAGAGAGAGAGAAAGGACCAGAGAAAATATTTGAAGAGATTATAGTAGAAAACTTCCCTAACATGGGAAAGGAAATAGCCACCCAAGTCCAGGAAGCACAGCAAGTCCCATATAGGAGAAACACGCCAAGACACATAGTAATCAAATTGGCAAAAATTGAAGACAAAGAAAACTTATTGAAAGCAGCAAGGGAAAAAACGACAAATAGCACACAAGGGAACTCCCATAAGGTTAACAGCTGATTTCTCAGCAGAAACTCTACAAGCCATAAGGGAGGGGCATGATATACTTAAAGTGATGAAAGGGAAGAACCTACAACCAAGATTACTCGACCCTTAAAGGATCTCATTCAGATTCGATGGAGAATTCAAAAACTTTACAGACAAGCGAAAGCTAAGAGAATTCAGAACCACAAAACCAGCTCTACAACAAATGCTAAAGGAACTTCTCTAAGTGGGAAACACAAGAGAAGAAAAGGACCTACAAAAACAAACCCAAAACAATTAAGAAAATGGTCATAGGAACATACATATCAATAATTACCTTAAACATGAATGGATTAAATGCTCCAACCAAAAGACACAGGCTTGCTGAATGGATACAAAAACAAGACCCATATATATGCTGTCTACAAGAGACTCACTTCAGATCTAGGGATACATACAGACTGAAAGTGAGGGGATGGAAAAAGATATTCCACACAAATGGAAATCAAAAGAAAGCTGGAGTAGCTATACTCATATCAGATAAAATAGACTTTAAAATAAAGAATGTTATAAGAGACAAGGAAGGACACTGCATAATGATCAAGGGATCAATCCAAGAAGAAGATATAACAATTATAAATATATATGCACCAAACATAGGAGCACCTCAATACATAAGGCAACTGCTAACAGCTATAAAAGTGGAAATCGACACTAACACAATAAGAGTGGGGGACTTTAACACCTCACTTACACCAATGGACAGATCATACAAAATGAAAATAAATAAGGAAACAGAAGCTTTAAATGACACAATAGACCAGATAGATTTAATTGATATTTATAGGACATTCCATCCAAAAACAGCAGATTACACTTTCTTCTCAAGTGCGGACGAAACATTCTCCAGAATAGATCACATCTTGGGTCATAAATCAAGCCTCAGTAAATTTAAGAAAATTGAAATCATATCAAGCATCTTTTCTGACCACAACACTATGAGATTAGAAATGAATTACAGGGAAAAAAACGGGAAGAACACAAACACATGGAGGCTAAACAATATGTTACTAAATAACCAACAGATCACTGAAGAAATCAAAGAGGAAATCAAAAAATACCTAGAGACAAATGACAATGAAAATATGACAATCCAAAACCTATGGGATGCAGCAAAAGCAGTTCTAAGAGGGAAGTTTATAGCTATAAAAGCCTACCTCAAGAAACAAGAAAAATCTCAAATAAACAATCTAACCTTACACCTAAAGGAGCTAGAGAAAGACGAACAAACAAAACCCAAAGTTAGCAGAAGGAAAGAAATCATAAAGATCAGAGCAGAAATAAATGAAATAGAAACAAAGAAAACAATAGCAAAGATCAATAAAACTAAAAGCTGATTCTTTGAGAAGATAAACAAAATTGATAAACCATTAGCCAGGAAAAAGGAGAAGTTACAACAGACACCGCAGAAAAACAAAGCATACTAAGAGACTACTACAAGCAACTCTATGCCAATAAAATGGACAACTTGGAAGAAATGCACAAATTCTTAGAAAGGTATAAGCTTCCAAGACTGAACCAGGAAGAAACAGAAAATATGAACAGACCAATCACAAGTAATGAAATTGAAATTCTGATTAAAAATCTTCTAACAAACAAAAGTCCAGGACCAGATGGCTTCACAGGTGAACTTTATCAAACATTTAGAGAAGAGCTAACACCCATCCTTCTCAAACTCTTCCCAAAAACTGCAGAGGAAGGAACACTCACAAACTCATTCTATGAGGCCACCATCACCCTGATACCAAAACCAGACAAAGATACTACAAAAAAATAAGATTACAGACCAATATCACTGATGAATATAGGTGCAAAAATCCCCAACAAAATACTAGCAAACAGAATCCAACAACACCTTAAAAGGATCATACACCACGATCAAGTGGGATTTATCCCAGGGATGCAAGGATTCTTCAATATACACAAATCAATCAATTGATACACCATATTAACAAATTGAAGAAGAAAAACCATATGATCATCTCAATAGATGCAGAAAAAGCTTTTGACAATATTCAACACCCATTTATGATAAAAACTCTCCAGAAAGTGGGCATAGAGGGAACCTACCTCAACATAATAAAGGCCATATACGACAAACCCACAGCAAACATCATTCTCAATGGTGAAAAACTGAAAGCATTTCCTCTAAGATCAGGAACGAGAGACAAGGATGTCCACTCTCACCCCTATTATTCAACATAGTTTTGGAAGTCCTAGCCACGGCAATCAGAGAAGAAAAAGAAATAAAAGGAATACAAATTGGAAAACAAGAAGTAAAACTGTCACTGTTTGCTGATGACATGATACTATACATAGAGAATCCTAAAAATGCCACCAGAAAACTAGTAGAGCTAATCAATGAATTTGGTAAAGTTGCAGGATACAAAATTAATGCACAGAAATCTCTTGCATTCCTATACACTAATGATGGAAAATCTGAAAGAGAAATTATGGAAACACTCCCATTTACCATTGCAACAAAAAGAATAAAATACCTAGGAATAAACCTACCTAGGGAGACAAAAGACCTGTATGCAGAAAATTATAAGACACTGATGAAAGAAATTAAAGATGATACCAACAGATGGAGAGATACACCATATTCATGGATTGGAAGAATCAACATTGTGAAAATGACTATACTACCCAAAGCAATCTACACATTCAATGCAATCTCTATCAAATTACCAATAGCATTTTTTACAGAACTAGAACAAATCATCTTAAAATTTGTATGGAAACACAAAAGACCCCGAATAGCCAAAGCAGGCTTCAGGGACAAAAACGGAGCTGGAGGAATCAGACTCCCTGACTTCAGACTATACTACAAAGCTACAGTAATCAAGACAATAGGGTACTGGCACACACACAAAAAAAAACCATAGATCAATGGAACAAGATAGAAAGCCCAGAGATAAACCCACGCACCTATGGTCCACTAATCTATGACAAAGGAGGCAAAGATATACAGTGGAGAAAAGGCAGCCTCTTCAATAAGTGGTGCTGGGAAAACTGGACAGCTACATGTAAAAGAATGAAATTAGAACACTCCCTAACACCATACACAAAAATAAACTCAAAATGGATTTGAGACCTAAATGTAAGACTGGACACTATAAAACTCTTAGAGGAAAACATAGGAAGAACACTCTTTGACATAAATCATGGCAAAATCTTTTTTGATACACCTCCTAGAGTAATGGAAATAAAAACAAAAATAAACAAATGGGACCTAATGAAACTTAAAAGCTTTTGCACAGCAAAGGAAACCATAAACAAGACGAAAAGACAATCCTCAGAATGGGAGAAAATATTTGCAAATGAATAAACAGACAAAGGATTAATCTCCAAAATATATAAACAGCTCATGCAGCTCAATATTAAAGAAACAAACAACCCAATCCAAAAATGGGCAGAAGACCTAAATACACATTTCTCCAAAGAGGACATACAGATGGCCAAGAAGCACATGAAAAGCTGCTCAACATCACTAATTATTAGAGAAATGCAAATCAAAACTACAATGAGGTATCACCTCACACCAGTTAGAATGGGTATCATCAGAAAATCTACAAAGAACAAATGCTAGAGAGGGTGTGGAGAAAAGGGAACCCTCTTGCACTGTTGGTGAGAATGTAAATTGATACAGCCACTATGGAGAACAGTATGGAGGTTCCTTAAAAAAATAAAAATAGAATTACCATATGATCCAGCAATCCCACTACTGGGCATATACCCTGAGAAAACCATAATTCAAAAAGACACATGCACCCCAGTGTTCACTGCAGCACTATTTACAATAGCCAGGACATGGAAGCAACCTAAATGCCCATCGACAGACAAATGGATAAAGAAGTTGTGGTACATGTATACAACGGAATATTACTCAGCCATAAAAAGGAACGAAATTGAGTCATTTGTTGAGACATGGATGGATCTAGAGACTGTCATACAGAGTGAAGTAAGTCAGAAAGAGAAAAAGAAATATCGTATATTAACGCATGTATGTGGAAACTAGAAATATGGTACAGATGAACCGGTTTGCAGGGCAGAAGTTGAGACACAGGTGTAGAGAACAAACGTATGGACACCAAGGAGTGAAAACTGTGGTGGGGTGGGGATGGTGGTGTGCTGTATTGGGTGATTGGGATTGACATGTATATACTGATGTGTATAAAATTGATGACTAATAAGAACCTGCAGTTTAAAAAAACAAACAAACAAAAACAACTAATACTAAACTTTCTTTGGGTTA
The DNA here is from genome assembly GCF_025265405.1 of Mesoplodon densirostris. Taxonomy (NCBI): domain Eukaryota; kingdom Metazoa; phylum Chordata; class Mammalia; order Artiodactyla; family Ziphiidae; genus Mesoplodon; species Mesoplodon densirostris. Next base: position 69,039,456 of record NC_082669.1, read on the forward strand.
TTTGTATGGAAATATGTTAATATAAATGTTTCAGACATTACATGAAATTTCTAAAAATCTTATATGTTCTGGTATAATGTTATAAGTCATAATTCTAGTCATTACTTCAAAATGTATATCTCAGAAATAACTAAATTTCCTTGTCAATTGCATTATTATGAACTTACATCAAATCTTTAAAAAAAAATTGTGTTTCAATAATTTTTTGATAATGGCCTCTCAAAGCATTGCCATATTACACACATCAGCCCCTCCGAACAACCCTAGAGTGAATGAAACACATATTATTTTTATCCCCAGTTTAGAAAGGAAGTGGATGAGATCCAAGAGGTCTCTCGGTGCCCTCTGGATGGCCTACACTCCAGCTAGTGGCCGGGAAACATGACAGCACAAGGCTTTTCTGACTCCTGGCCCCAGTGGCCACTCTGCCTCTCAGAAAAATTGACAACCCTGCAAAATTAACTTGGCTGTACTAATGAAATTGAAAACTTTGTTCATGTAAAACTGCTTATGATACAGTCAGCCAAATTCTGACCCAAATGCACATAAATCAGCGGGTTGTTCTTCTGTCACTATAAAGCAAATTTGAATGTGGAAATCCTCAGTGCTGAAAGGGAACTTAGCGATCCCTTTACCTAAGCTCCGAATTCTACTGAGAGAAAAGGGCAGCCCCAGCAGGTTAGATAACTGCACATGGCCCAGCGCTTGATGTTGGCAAAGCCAGGAGCAGAAGCCATGTCCCCATACCCCCAGCCCAAGGCTCCTTTATCTCTGAACTTCCTTCCCAGGTCTCAAGAACAGCTCCTGCTTCCACCTGAGGATTTGATTCAAGGGTTTGTTCACAGATAAGAAGAAGAAATGCCCACTAAAACCAGAGGCCACTGGCAAAGGTTTCCTGAAGGAAAAAACTAGAGGAAGAGAGACTCCAAGAAAGTGGAAATGTGTGTGATGGCTCAGGTCATAACCAGGAGTGATGGGTGTAAGGGGGCCAAGAAAGGGACAGTGGAGAAAGGCTGGATCTGCAGACTGAGGTGGGCCTGAACTACCATAGGAAAGTGTAGTCTTTTTATGCTCTTGCCAATAGGGAATCATTAAAATCTGCTGAGCAGGTGTGTAGCAGATGCAAAGTAGAATTGTGATTTAACAAGTATGATTTATAAAGAACGATAAAAAGAAATTTTAAAAATTGTTTTTGAACCGCCACCAGAAAAGATTTGCAGATGCTTGTCTCTGTATTTGGGGGGTGGGGGGTGGAGGGAGACAATCTTACAAATAAATGCTGGAAACTTTTAAATTCATTCATTCATTCATTCAACAAACCTTTTCTTAGTGCTTACTATGTGCCAGGCACTCTGTGATAATAGGTATGCAGTGGTCAATAAAAAATCCAGTGCCTGCACCATGGAGCACCAGTCTAATTAGGGTAACAGATGTTAAACAGATCATAAAACAATAAATACATCAATATCAATTGTGAAAAGTGCTGAAAAGAAAAAAAACAGAAACTGTTTTCTCCAGTATAGAAAACAATGGGGGTGGGACCTATTTATAAATAAGTTGGGCATTTCAACCAACTACTGCTATGTAACAAACAACCCTCTAAGATTTAGTGGCTAAAATTTAGAACAACAGCAAAACCATCTTTAATCTCCCATGATTCTGTGGGTTGACCAGGCAGTTCTTCTGCTGGTCTTGTTTGGGGTCTCTCATGCAGTTGCAGTCAGATGTCTGTTGGGGCTAGAATAACCAATATGATTTCACTCACATGTCTGGGGCCTTGGCAGGGACATCTCCCTCTCTCTCCCTATCTCTCCCTCTCCCCCTGCCCCCTCTCCCTCTCTCTCCCTTCCCCCCCCTCCCCTCTCCTCTGTCCACATGGTCTCTGTGTGGTTTGCTGAGACTTCTTTATTTATTTTTTTAACATCTTTATTGGAGTATAATTGCTTTACAATGGCGTGTTAGTTTCTGCTTTATAACAAAGTGAATCAGCTTTACATATACATGTATCCCCATATCTCCTCCCTCTTGCATCTCCCTCCCACCCTCCCTATCCCACCCCTCTAGGTGGTCACAAAGCACCGAGCTGATCTCCCTGTGCTATGTGGCTGCTTCCCACTAGCTACCTATTTTACATTTGGTAGTATTTATAAGTCCGTGCCACTCTCTCACTTCGTCCCAGCTTACCCTTCCCCCTCCCCGTGTCCTCAAGTCCATTCTCTACGTCTGCGTCTTTATTCCTGTCCTGCCCCTAGGTTCTTCAGAACCATTTTTTTTTCTTAAATTCCATATATATGTGTTAGCATACGGTATTTGTTTTTCTCTTTCTGACTGACTTCACTCTGTATGACAGTCTCTAGATCCATCCACCTCACTACAGATAACTCAATTTCATTTCTCTTTACAGCTGAGTAATATTCCATTGTATATATGTGCCACGTCTTCTTTACCCATTCATCTGTCAAATGGACCCTTAGGTTGCTTCCATGTCCTGGCTATTGTAAATAGAGCTACAGTGAACATTGTGGTACATGACTCTTCTTGAATTATGGTTTTCTCAGGGTATATGCCCAGTAGTGGGGTTGCTGGGTCATATGGTAGTTCTATTTTTAGTTTTTTAAGGAACCTCCATACTGTTCTCCATAGTGGCTGTATCAATTTACATTCCCACCAACAGTGCAAGAGGGTTCCCTTTTCTCCACACCCTCGCCAGCATTTGTTGTTTGTAGATTTTTTGATGATGGCCATGCTGAGACTTCTTTAGATGGCAAGTTCATTGCCAGAGCAAGCGTTCTAAGTGGGAGGAGGCAGAAGCAGTCATAACCTTAAAGGCCAGGCCCAGAACTGGCATAGCATCATTTCTGCTGCATTTGGCTGATTAAAGCAACCACACGGCCTAGCTCTGATTCAAGGGCAGGAGAAATAAAGTCCACCTCTCAAGGCAGCGGGGAAGGTGGAAGTGACACAGATTTTACGGCCATCTTTACTCCACCTAGGTGGTCAGGGATGGCCTCCGTGAGCAGGTGACATCTGAGCCAAGACCTGAAGGAGATAAAGGAGTCATCCAGGTAATAAGCAGAAGAAAAGCATTTCCGACAAAAGGGAACAGCAAATGAAAAGATTCTGGGGCAGGAAGAAGCATTTGATGGGGTCAAGGAACTGGAAGGAGACAAGTTGAGACTGGAGAGATGCGGCAAAGGGAAGAGTGGCCTGGGATTAGGTGGAGGAAGCAGGTGGCTAGGGCCACAGCAGAGACTTGAGGGCAGATTTACAGACCAGCTTCCACTTGAAGTGCAATGGGAAATCATTAGGGATTACAAGAGCTGCATGTTCATAAAGGGTTACTCTGGTTGCTATGTGAAGAATGGCCGGAAAGGAGCAAGAATGTCCCCTGGCTTAATCAAAGACGCTAAAGGATCTCAAGAAGTGACCTGAACTGAGGACAGACTCTAGACACATGAGCTCCAGCATCCAAAATCCACAGTGACAATACGGGACTAATTCGTCACTGATGATGAACTAATTTCCCTGTTGGTAGGGTTACTACAGGATTCACTAGACCACTCTCCTGGAGGACAGAGATCACAACTGTCTTGTCCATCCCTGTCTCTCGAGTGCATAACAGACCAAATGACAAACGACCAAATGGGCTTCTCAGAGAAGGACTGTAATATTTATTTCATTATGGTCCAAGATGATTCCTTCCATATAAAGTATAATCAAAGAGCAAACCCGAGACATGGAAACAAATGAACCTTCAACAAGACCAGAAGCGAATGTGGGATTATCCAGGGACAGGCAATAAAGCATTGCCCAGGTTACATTTTGGTGCATAAAATGTTACTTTCAATTATCTGGCAGCTGTACCTCCAGAGAAGTGAAATGTTACTTTCTGTGTGATTGAGCACACAAGGGGAATGAGGGATATTAACTACTCCTGACAGTATTTTCAAAATTGTCCTTGGGTACATCTACATGGTCCATTCTAGTCCCTGTGATTCTCAGAAGTGAAAGGATTTTTAAGACCCAGGAGAGTTAAAGAACAACAGCTCCATTAATGCCTTCCACCCACACACTTTTGACAGATTCGGGCTAATAAAAAAGACCCTGAAGGCACCTTGATTTGGCCCATAATCCTTCACACTTACAGACTGTCAGACCCATCAGAAGTTGATATATGTTTACATTTCTACTTCTAAGATATAAACAGACTCCTATAAGCAGGGAGTGGGACTTGGTTTATGGAGAGGAATGGAAACTTATGGACACAGTTTAAAAGTAATTAGCATGCAAAGCAAATTAGCAAAAGACTCTAAACGTGTTAGATGCCTCCATTACCACCATGGGAACAGGTGGACCCTCACACATACGGTTATGTGACTTCCCCACAGCCTGGGCTGATGTAAATGAAGACATGAAAATTACTCTCCTCAATGGGACTGAGGAGGCACGCGACAATTTTAACTAAAGCGTTGAAAGGGAAGAGTGCTGAGTCCTTGAAAATACCTCCAATCAAGTCAATTAAGATCAACTGTAAGTCAATTAGAAGCCATTCTGCTTTCACTATGGGCAAACCAAACAGAGCCTTCTGAATCAGTCTCTAAATAAAAAAGACTTCATTTAATACTTCCCTTTCCCCCCCCAAGCACAGAGAGCATTCGTGAAAATCAGTCCCCACCTCACTCATCCATACAACATAATGGAAGTGCCCTCTGCATCCTGTGCAGAAATCAGTCTCATCTGCCGCGGAGGTTGGAATTTTAATGATCAGAATTTTAATGTTCACAATAATTTCCCATTCTTCAATTCTATAGTATATGATTCAATCCACCAGAAACCAACCATTTCTGCCAGATCAGTTCCACGCAATTCCTCAAGATGCTACCATTGCCTGAGACTTGGGACCACTTTTCCTATTAATTTATTGCAGGACTTATCTGCCTGTGTGTGCCAGAGCCAGCTGGTCAGAGAGGAAATTTTAATGCATGACCTTTTCAAAACCTCTCCACCTCCCATAGCAAAGCCCAACTTGGTTAAGGGTTTATTGACAGAGGGCTGGTCATTTACTACTGGTAACCTCGGGAGTTTTATTTGATAACTTTGGCTTTTAGAAACAACATTCCCATCAAAATGAAAATGTGTTTATGTTAGAATATTGGCAGGGAGACTTACACCATTCAATTTGATTTTAAATTTTGATTAGAATTTCAGTGACAGCCTACCTTCCACGGTCACTATCTAGCCCTGGAGGCCACGACTAACAAATGCATCATCATAAACCATTTATAACACAAAAGAAAGGAGGTAAAAAAAAAAAGGAAACAAGGAACAAAAACCACTCCTAAAAAAGCTATGGAATATTTCAAGGCAAAAGGACTTCTGAAAATGTAGTGACTGGACTTTCTCTCTTTTTTTAAACCAATTAAGCAGGTGCCTACATTTGAGAGCTTATCTGAGCTTGCTCTGCAAAAGTACACGTGAACAATTATTCTGGGCATCCTGGCTGTAGCCTGGCTCGCGTCATTTAGTGCCGCTGGCTGAGCCCATCCCGCCTGGCATTTGCAAACACTCGGCCACGCTTTTCTTGTCTTTGGGTCGCAAAGGCGGCCGGAGCCCCGCAGCGGCGAGGAGGCCCCATTTGTCCCAGCTGCTGCGAACCCTCGCACCGAATCAATATTCCGTCAGCCTGCGCTTTCACCGCCGCAACTGATAGCGCCCCCGAGGCTCCGTGATGTCGCCCGGTGTTTGCAAAGCGGAGGAAAATCCCTCTTCGCATTGTCGGGCTCTGACCTCACTCCAGCGGAGCGGGGCGCGCTGGCCTGCCTTTAATCACCCGTGAAATGGTGCAGGAGAGAAGCTGCGCGGAGGAGAGGCTGCGCAGAAATCACCCACCGGGACGACCAGATGTGACTCACGCTTTTCACCTTTGGAGGGAAGTAACATTTTGGAGCAGGATTGCACCCTGGCCTGCCTCCAAGGGACACAGGAGAGAGAGAATACCCTTCCTGTTCTCGACAGACAAGGAGCGTGCAGTGCAGCTGGAAGAAAAAGGGCCAACATCAATAATGCATTGGGACCCATGGCTGACATTTTTCAGCTATCTGGGTAATTGAGCAGTGGTCAAAATACAGCCCTAGGGCTTCCCTGGTGGCGCAGTGGTTGAGAGTCCGCCTGCCGATGCAGGGGACACGGGTTCGTGCCCCAGTCCAGGAAGATCCCACATGCCGCGGAGCGGCTGGGCCCGTGAGCCATGGCCGCTGAGCCTGCGCGTCCGGAGCCTGTACTCCGCAACGGGAGAGGCCACAACAGTGAGAGGCCCGCGTATCGCAAAAAAAAAAAAAAAAAAAAAAAAAAAAAACAGCCCTAAAAGGCCACGTGTGAACAAAGCCATCACTGTTACTGAAAGGGCAGGTTTAACCCTGGATGATATCTAGAGGACCTATCCAATCCCTCTTCTTTCCCCAGACATAAATATTGCTCCCAACATGAGTAGTAACAGTAACAGTAGTAGTACAATTAATAATAGTAATAATAATGGCTACTCTCTATTGTATGTATGTGTGTACTTCCCTCTTGGCAAGTACGATATCCCATGAAACCCTCACACTGCCACTTAACTTGCCCAAGGTCACACTGTAAGGGGCAGAACTGGATTTAAACTGAAGGCTGTCATTGACCCGCCCCACTATGGGTTCTCTCAGACGTCGGGGTTTTTGAGTAAGTTGGGAGGCTAACTCTGTGTCTGAACAACGAACAGCCCTCTGACCCAAAGCCTTCTGACGACGGTACCAGAACTTTGCAGTTACCAACCACTTCAAGCCATGTTTAAGCAGCTGTACAAACAAGAATGAGTACAGTAGAGACCGCTAGCCCAAGGCCACACTTGCAGACAGTGGCAGTGCTGGAATAAAAAGAAGCCTGCAGTGAGAACACTTGAGGGCAAACCTCAGGTACACAATACAGTGTTATTAACTACAGTTGCCGTGCTGTGCATTAGATTTCTGGAGCTTATTCCTCCTGCATAGCTGAAACTTTGTACCCTTTGACCAGCATCTCCCCATTTCCCCTTTCCCCCCACCCCTGGCAACCACTATCCTACTCTCTGCTACTCTTTGTTGGACTGCTAAGAGAGTATATCTCTTTTTTGGCATTTTTTCAATTTGTATTAAAATATAGTTGATTTACAGTGTTCTGTTAGTTTCAGGTGTACAACAAAGTGAAATATACATATATGTGTATATATATAGATATTCTTCTTTAGATTCTTTTCCATTATAGGTTATTATAAGATACTGAGTATAGTTGCCTGTGCTATACAGTAGGTCCTTGTTGGTTATCTATTTTATATATAGTAGTGTGTATATTTTAACACCAAACTCCTAATTTATCCCTGCCCCTCCCTTTCCCCTTTAATAACCATAAGTTTTTTTCTATACCTGTGAGTCTATTTCTGCTTTGTAAATAAGTTCCTTTGTATCATTTTTTAGATTCCACATATAAGCCATATCATATGATATTTGTCTTTCTCTGTCTGACTTGCTTCACTTAATATGATAATCTCTAGGTCCATCCATGTTGCTGCAATTGGCATTATTTCATTCTTCTTTACGGCTGAGTAATGTTCCATTGTGAATATATCCCACATTTTTAAAAAAAAACATCTTTATTGGAGTATAATTGCTTTACAATGGTGTGTTAGTTTCTGCTTTATATCAAAGTGAATCAGCTATACATATACATATATCCCCATATCTCCCGGGAAACTCCTCCATTACCCACTCTGGTTTTTGCTTTTGCCTGGCAGCATTTTTCCTACTCTCCAAGCAGAGAGAAGACCACAGTAAAAATTTTACTTGCTTGCTTCATTAAGGCAAGGCAAAGCAGTTTCTTGGTACCATTTTCTTGCCTTTAAAACTCCTCTCATTCCTTTCATCTAATTTTCCTCTTGCAAGAAGCAAGAAATCAAAACAAAATGTTTTCCTGGAATGATACATGTAAATGAAGACAAAATGATGGGAACTGGGATTAAATGCTACAGAGCTGGAAATAATGCATGGGGCTAAGTGGGCCAGCAGCCCTACTGTTAACAACGTAAATAACAGTCATAATAAAGTAATAACGCTTCTGCATTTAACTCTTTTTGGGATGGTCCTTTTCTCAGGCTTTCCAAAATCACAGCCTAGAATTACGCTGAGGGCTGGAGGGGTTCTGCCCTCTGTGATCTGTACTCAACCTAGATTAATGAAGCCTTCACAACACCTGTGTCTACACTTCTTGCACTGTCATCCCAGTCATCTCAGGGGTGGTTTCATCTGCGTGGGAGCAAGCCTCTAAATTCCAGTGGTACCAGGGATTCAAAAGGCAATGACCTTGACATACACAGGCTCTCCTCTCACCACCCACGAAGCTTAGCACCAAGACTAGACAAAAGCTGTCTTCCACCCTGGAATTAATCATCATTTTGGAGTTTCCATTACAAATCTTTGTTTAGAGAAGCCCAGAAAAGCAGACCAATCATTGGGCGTTGGAAATGTTTTCAACTTTTAAGGATCAAGGGCACACTTTGAGAATCTGATAAAAGTTACAGGCTTTGTTTCTATCTATTTAAATAAAATGTGTATACCATGATTTGCATATATTTTAGGAGGCTCTTTGACCCTCCCAGAGCTCATCCAGCCCCCTTTCCCAAAAATCCTGCTGTAGCTTAATGACGACATGGGGTGTGTGTGTGTGTGTGTGTTTGCTCTTCATAGCACCAAAAGAAAATGGCATGAACTAAAAAGGGAAGAAAATTAAAAGTATATTCAAGGTCTTCAAAAAAAAAAAAGGAACTGTGCTTAATGAGCAACAAATATATGTCGAGCTCTCTACCAGGCATATGACATGCATTTTTGCATTTAATACGCTTCACAGTTGTATTAACAACAAGGACGGTGTCTTTCATATTCACCTCTCTGTCCCCAGAGCCTTTCACAGTGCTGGTGCTTACTGAGTATTTGAGTGAATTAATTATTACTAATTTGTAGATGAGGCAACAGAGCCTCTGAGAGGTTAACTGACACAAATCAGACAGGGAATGAGTGGTAGAGGTGGAATTTGAACTCAGATCTGTCTGTCCCCTTCCTCCTGCACTTTGACGAACATTTGATGTGATCTTCTCTGAGACTAAAGCAAAGACATGAACACAAATAAATTATATACAGTGTTGGAGGCCAGTGCTGTGGGAAACAGGAAAAGCCAAGGAGGAGGGACTGAGAGTATGCGGGAGGGGCAGGTTATAGCTCTGACCAGGGTGGTGAGTGTCAGCCTCTCCAGAGGTGAGATTTCAGCAAAACCTTGAAGGAGGTGAAGGGGTGAGCTGTGCAGAGGCATAGAGGAACAGCTCGACGCTCGAGCGAAGAGCTCAAGCCAGGCCCCCACGCAGTAGCATGCCTGGTGGCTCAAGGAACAAGGAGCTATAGCGTGGCAGAATCAGGCGAGGGGGCGCAGAGAGGTAACAGGGGGCTGAGAAAGACCATGTGTCAGTCACTGCAAGGACTCTGGCCTTTACTCAGAGTGAAATGGGAACTCACTGCAAGACTCAGAGCAGGGTGGGAGCATAATCTGACTTCCAGCCTACAAAGACGTCTTTGGCTGCAGGCACGAGGCCGGAGCGTAGCAGGGGCCAGGGCAAGAGTGGGGAGACCAGGCGGGAGGCCACATCCAGTTATTCAGACAAAAGATGATGGTGGCTTGGCCAGGTGCCAGCAGTGGAGATGGGGAGAAGCATATCCCTGATATGCAAGAGGGAGTTAAGGATGACTCTAAGGTTTTTGCCCAAGCAACAAAACTGTCATCTGTTTAGGCTCATTCCTGCATTCTAAGAAGGCAAGCCTTAAAAGCCTGCTGTCTTATTCTCAAAGCCTCAAAATCAACCTGGGAGAAATAATATGATGTTTAAAGTTTCCGAAGATGTTTCCCTTTCTCTTTTCATAAGAGAGATGTCACTCCGTGTAGCCCTGTGACAAGAGGCAGGAAGGAATTCCTTTAAAAGTGTTTGTTATTCACTTGATTTAAGTTTTGGAAAGCAAGCTTTGGAAAGTGTTTCCTTTGTCTTACTCTCTCCCTTCATGTCTAAGGCTGCCCAAGGCTGCAAAATCTTCTCTCCTGCTCTGCTAGACCCCAGGTCAGTACCTGGACACACACACCCCTGCTGGCCACAAAACGCTGGTGGTTTCAAACAGCTTTCTGAAACTGGGAGCTCTCGACAGATGCTGACTTCCGGGTGACCTGAATCTGACACCAAGAGTGGGAAGTCCGGGCTGTCTCTCCCCCACCAGCATTCCTGGTTAGTCTAGGCTAGGCTGCCAGGCAAACGTTGAGCCACCGGCTCTGGACACAATCAAGAGTGAAACTGGAGCTCACTTCCAGACCACACTGCTCAGCCAAGCAGATACTCCACAGGAAGTTAAAGCAGAAAGTGCTGAACACTTTGCAGAGGGTAAGTGTCCCACTTTTTCCTTTGAGGGTTTGCTTTTAAACATGCTAAAACAGAAAAAAGCCAAGATGATAGACAAACTATATTTTTGGAAGGAAAAATTTATTGCATGCCTACTAGGTGCCTGGCACTGTGCCGAGTGTTTTTTAAAAGCACTGTGTTGCTGAATCTACACAACATCTCAGAAGTCAGCATAATTTTCTCCATTGTTCTGAGAAGGAAAGTTTAAGAGAGGTTAAGCAACTTGCCCAAAGTGACCCAGCTAGTCAGTACAGATGTCCGACTTCAGAGTAGAGCTTTCACCACAACTGCCTCTAGGGTGACTGACAGTCTCCATGTGCCTGGGACTGAGCGGGTTCCTGGGATGCTGGACTTTCCATTTTAAATGCAGGAAAGTGTAGGGCAAACCGTGCCCAGAGAGTCACCCTAGCACCCTAGCTGCCTCTTTAACTGAAAATATGCACATGTAAAATGCAGTCATTTCACAAATACCTAGATAATTCAGTAGAAGCACTGAAGTCTTTTAAAACATCATTGAGAGAGTTATAAATAACACCTTTAGTCAAGGTAAATACGGGCTCCTACGGGGTCCACCTTTAAGAAAAGCAGGTTTCTTTCCCACCCAGTTAAAAGCCAGTCTTCTGCAGTTATAAGAGTGGAGTCCTTGGTGAGAATTTGCTGCAGAACATTAATCCCCAATTTCCTACACATTTTACCAGGATCGATTCCGCCAGCTGACTCCCAAAGCAAGCTTGCCAGTGTGTGTTCCCCAAATCCAGTTCCCTTTTGCATCTGTTTGCTGCAAAATGTCAACTAGATCTCTTGCTCTGGTCATTGTAATTTATACCCTTGACTAATTTACCGGAGGACTCTGGCCCAATACCTTGCTAAGGGGACATCAATGAATTCAGCTGCTTGGGATAAGAGTCAGCTGCTTAGAACCTAGAACTTGGGAGAATTCTCCAGAGCCTGGCTTGCACGATTTGCTAGTACTGCTCACTCATTGTTATGCATCTTTCCACCCATTTATTGTCCTTAGTTCTTTAAAAGACAGTCTAGCCCTCTATACTAAATAAACTCTTCAAAGGCAAGGACTAGGCTAATTTTTCCTCCAGAACATATACGAAAAATTGAATAAATGTTTGCTGAATCATCTTGTTGTTTCATTAAGAAGAACAGTTTTCGTGCTCAGATTGCCTAAAGACTGAAAATCTCCTTAGGAAAGAAACCAGCCAAGGTATTTCTGATGAGGCTGAAGTCAGACAACAACCAAAGACTGTGTTCCCAGGATGGGCAGATCTGGTGCCCCTCTATGGGTGCACAGGAAATTCCACCTTATCTTCAGTTTCTTCCCTCCAGACAATGGCATCTGAGATGTGTCACTCCCAGCAGACTTCCTCAGCTGGACTGGCCTGCCCTTTGCTGCTGTGTATGCAGCTTGGCCACAATCACACTGGCCTTGACCTGGGTCAGGGTATCCCAAGCAGGACATGAGTGTCTATTCTCATAGTTGTACAGCCCACTTTGGCTCTCAGACGTATGTGCAGCTTTGTTACATACTTCTAGTATACCCAATATGCTGCTTCTAGCATGGATGTTCCTCATCAACTCAGTTTGCAGAATTAGAACACTGCTTCTAGGGAAGCTTTTCTTTCTGCTTTTTGAACTTTAGAAACTGGATGCATCAGACTATCCTTATGCAAATGTGGGTATATCCTCCAGGCCTTCACCCCAAATAAGACCTAAACAAACCAGGCCCTAAGTAAAGTGCCTACAGAATAGCACAATCCAATGTCCCTCACACCTGGCCCCTCCCCAGTCTCGACAAGTGCCACTTCAAACACCTACCCCATGCTTAGGCCAATATTTCCCATAATATTATGTTGCAAAGAATTATAAACTGGCATCATAAAAATGGCCTTTGGTCAAATAAATTATGGAAATGCTGGGTTACAGAATATGAAGAGGGTGTCTTTACCGGAGGACATTTGAGACCTTTAACATGCTAAGGTATATTATGAACCTCCAAAATGGGGTACAGTATGCAGTGTTTCCCAGACTTAATGGACCATGGGAACCCTCACCACCTCCATCTTTGGTGCATCATCTTAAGGCATTGCTGCTCTCCCAGCATAACTTTGGAAATTCAGCTCTAGCCTCATGAACTCATTCAATCACTGAGCAGGTGAGGGACGTCACCCAAAGCCAGAGGAAGAAAGCATTAATGGTTTTGGAAGATGTTCTTTAAAGCCCTCATCAGAGGTATACAGGGTGAATTTAGACAATAGAATGTTAAACAGAAAACGTTAAGGGATCTCCAAAGCAAACATTTTTTAATCCTCAGTTTAGAGCCATAGTGAGCATCAAATACTGTCAAGAGAATGAACTGTTCATTTCCCCTGACATCTTATCAATTCTCATCATGGTGGAATGAGCACAGGTTTGGGAATTAGATACATCTGTTTTCAAATCTTCACTTCTAGGTCTGTTGTGAGAATTCAATAAGATAATGAACACCATCTCATAATAAAAAAGAATTAGGGGCTTCCCTGGTGGCGCAGTGGTTGAGAGTCTGCCTGCCGATGCAGGGGTACACGGGTTTGTGCCCTGGTCCGGGAAGATCCCACATGCCGTGGAGCGGCTGGGCCCATGAGCCATGGCCGCTGAGCCTGCACGTCCGGGGCCTGTGCTCTGCAATGGGAGAGGCCACAACAGTGAGAGGCCCGCGTACCACCAAAAAAAAAAATGAGCAAAAAGAATATGGAGGAGGTACCAGAGGGTGAAAGATTCCAACAGATCACTGGAGGGCTAAAGATAAAGTTTGGCTACGCTACCAGAGCAGAGAACACTACAGTCTAAAAGAGGAGTGAGCTGATTCATCCTGCAGAACACTGGGAAAATCTGAGACCAGAGAAGTCAAGTTCAGTAGAAGGTAGGGATGAGGATGGGGCTGAGGACACAAGTCTTAGCCCAGTCCTTATCCCCAGGATGCTGGCAGCCAGACAGATATCTCCCAACCACTCCTGCCCAGCTGGGAGACTGGAAAATTCTTTCTTGAGAATTGGAAGAGCGTCAGAGAAAATACCACTAGGTACTAAGATGAGATTCCCCAAAAAGAGATGATGAGCCAGAAACCTGCGCAGTTACCCTACAGTAAAGCCCAATAGTTGACAAGCCTACTCATGTAGACAGGGCTTGCTGTCAGCTTTTAGTGCTCTTAAATATGAACGGACAGACAAGGACTGTCATATATTCAAGAAAATCCTTCAACATGATAAGAATCAAAAACAAAAAAACAAAAAGAAACTTGAGGGGGGGTAATCAATACAACGAGGGAAAGAGAAGAAACTTCTGAAGGTAAACAATAACTAATATCTGCAGAGATATGAGGAAACATTGCAGGCAAGACACAAGAATAGGATGCTACTCAAATAAAAAGAAAGAGAACAAGAAAGCTATAAAATATTTAAAGTATGTTAGAAAAAATAAAAAGATTCAACACAAAGGATAGAAGATAAGGTTGGAAAAATCTAATGTAAAGTTAAGCAAAAGACAAAGACATGGAAAATCCTAGAAAAGATCTTTTAAAATGAGAGGACAATGCAGAATATCCAACACCTCATGGAGGAGAGTTCTGGATAAAGAGAAAACGGAAGGGAAAAATTATCAGAGGAATGATACAACACATTTCCCCGAACTGGGCACAATTAAAATGAAATCAAAGCTCATAATATATGTTGAGGAATCCTTCCACAGAATAGAGCAAAAAAGAAAAAATGCATAAGCAGAAATAGAAAATCTGAGAAAATTAGAGGATCAATTCAGAAGAAAGTGAAAGCTCAAAGGATTTGCCTAGGCCATGATGCCAGAAGAAAATTATAGAGATGCAAGACACACAACCCCAATCCTTCCCTAAGTGTTTACTGAGCACTTACTATGTTCCCAGTACCATGACAAAGATCAACATTTGGCTCCAAACCTGTATCAATTTGCTCCCTCCTTGTTCTAATAAGCACATAGGATGCACAGCATAAAGGATCATGATCTAGAAAATCTGGCCATGTTTTTTTCCTGTATTCCACGTTGTCAAATATCAACCGAGGTCCTCCCTGGCCTGATCTAGGCCCACAGAACCAGGCCTATGGGTTGTGCCAGAGCTTGAAGATTTGAAATGGAATCTGAGTCACTCAGTGCAGAACTCCAGCTACCACATGCTACTGTTCCAATGTTCGTGGCTTCTCTTCAGTTCAACCTTACCCCTGGCACACACATACTCTGATTCATCTGGTCCTCACTCCAGGACTTTACATAAAATAAGAACCCTGGGCCAAAGGACCATGCAGGGAATTGGACACAAATACTGTAGAAGCAGAGGATTGAGAGAGATGAAGTTCAGCCTTGGGATACACTTATCAAGTTCCCACCCTTCTCTAGGCACAGTGTGAGTCACTGGGGTACAAAATTTAACAAAATGCATAAATATTTATGTACAAGAATTCTCCTCATACTGTTGTTTATGATCAGAAAAATCAAAAACAAAAAGCTGGAAATAATCCAAATAGCTGAAAATTTAGAAGAGGTTATTTAAGTCACAGCACATCCATACGAAGGAAAGGATAACACAGACTCTAATAATAACAGAGAGATGGGTTTATATACAAGGATAGATGTTTATCACTATGTGAGGAAAAAGATTACAAAATAATATATACCTTTGATTCCATTTTTGTTTTTAATAAAAGTACAGAGAGCACATCTAATAGGTCTAAATGAGGGTTTCTCAGCTTCACAACTATTGACGTTTTGTACCAGATAATTTGTTGTGGGGCTGTCCTGTGCGTTACAGGATTTTTAGCAGCATCCCTGGACTCCACCCACTAGGTGCCAGTAGCTACTCCCAAGCTGTGACAACCCAAAATGTTTCCGGACATTGCCAAATGTACCTCAGTAGCAAAACTGTCCCCAGTTGAGAATCGCTGCCCTAAATGAAGAAGCCTGGAGGGCACACAGTGTAGATTTTGGTATTTACTAGTCAGCAAGTCTTCACCATGGCTATCTCTGCTTGGTAAAATAACAGGTGATTCGCCTTTTCTACATTTTAGAGTGAGGTTGTCCTCTGAGGTATCTTCAGATTTTTATAGCTTAAACATGTATTTCTTAAGGAGTTATTAATAATTTTAAATACTGCATATTCAAGTTGAAACAAAGAACTCGCCTTGGTCAGTGGAGTTTGTTGATAAACCCAAAATGAAACGTACTATTTCTGTGCTTGGACCTTGAATGTCCATGCTTAGATATACCTGAAATAGAGATGATTTTTCATTCAGTGAATAGCAGAATTTCAGAGATGGAAGGGAGCTCTAGTGACCCTCTAGTCCCCCCACATCCCCCTCACGTCCTCCACCTCCATGCTCCCCACTCTGCTCCAGCCCACACACGCCATCCTCCTCACTGTTCCTCAACCAACTCCCTCCTCCAGGCCTCTGCACTGGCCCTTCCTGTGGCCTGAAGTTCTCTCTCACAGGTCTACCTGACTCACTCCCTCACCCCTCTCAGGTCTCTGCTCAAATTCACCTTCTCAGGGAGGCCAGAATTGACATTGTAACCCCTCTCCCCACTCCAGCACTCTCCACCCACTCCTTTCCCTGTTTTGTTTTGTTTTTGACTTTTTGCCCATAGCCCTTCTCCAGGTGACACACTCTGTGTTTTAGTTATTTACTACTAGCTGTAGAATGTGAGCTAAAAATGACCAGGGACTTGTGTCTGTTGTGTTCACTGCGGTACGCCCAGTGCCTAGAACAGTGCCTGGCACATGCCAACATTCTAAATAAATACCTGAATATCAAGCATGCAAATTCACCAGCAGGGGTACACATGTTCCTCCCGATACCCTCGTATATGTGCATGAATTAGCTTTCTTGAGGCCACAGAGAGTGGGTTCTGGCTGGGAAGTGTGTAGGCATTCTCACCCACTACCTTCATGAATCCCTGAGAGAGCTGTCACAGCACTTTCATGATCTATTTAGCTCTGGCTGGCCCCAGCCTGGCCCAGCAGGGAGAGAGCAGCAGAGAGCTGACCACTGCCCTCTGCAGGGCTTCACTTTCAAGACAGACATGTGAATGTGCACAGGACAGAGGGATGGACGGCCAAACAAAATCACTAGACCATCACATGGATGGGGAGTAACAGACCTAGGTGATGCACAAAGTGAGGGAAGGATATTTCACAGCAGCAAGATGAGGACATGTTTAGGGCTGAGATGAGATGTACCACACCCAGGTCAAGAAGAATCAATGAAGGATCATGAAACAAAACTGCCATGGAGGGCCTGCCACCAGCCAGTGTTACAGCACCTTCTCTTACTACCCTTCAGAGTAAGGCTACCGAGGCTTAGAAAAGTCACTCTCCCAAAATTACAACACACAAGTGATAGATCCAGGTGTGTCTGTCTTCAAAGCCCGTGAACTTTCTCCAAAATGATATCTATCATTAAGAGCTTAGAGCAGTGCCCAGCACATAGTAAGATACATAATTCAGCATCACTTTCATTACAAAGTCCTGATGCCTCTCCTGAAGAAACCATGGCAACTAAGGAAGAATGGGTCTTTCCCTTGACTGACCAAAAGAAGGCGGTAGCTACACAGTGGTCTCACCAAGTCCCACTTCCCTGGTCCTTTCTGTCATCATCCCTTTCCCTCCCCGCCCTTTTCCTCTCTCTCTGCCTAATTTAAAGTGGACTAACCTCACTCCATACACACTGTAATGATGATGCCGATGAGTCATCGTCCCTCAAGATGGTACCGCTGCCACCAACCCAGCAGCCTTTCAGGGCCTGCCATCTGATTAAACCCCAGAGATGGGTGGTATTTTCCAAACAACTGCATTTAAAATCTCGGAACCAGGTGGGGAAGTAACAACTCCGCTCTTGAGAAGACAACTTTAACTGCCTGAGAAGAAACCAGAAATCTCCTTCAACTCCCCAGAGAAATCTCAAAACCTCCAGAGCGCCTCCAAGCATAGCTACACATTTGCTAGAAATAAGATATCTCACGTCGAACATACTCTCATTCAGTGAACAAAGCTGGCTGCTGCTGGCAGAGGCAAGGGAGGGAATGAACTGACACGAATGAGACTCGTGTTGTGAGGCCTTTCACACACACGGCAGCAAGAAAAGGGGGTTGTAGCCAGATGGCAAAACAAGGCTGCTGTTCCATCTTCTCTGACCCGCAGCAAACTCAAGAGCCCTCTCGAAGTCAGGCTCAAAAGGATGAAACCTCTTAAAAGTTCGAAAAAATGTAAGCAAATGTAATCAGAAGCTTCAAAAATTACATATGACCAGTTCCAAGTCTCTAGATTTTCAAGCTTGGAGCAGAGAAGGCAGGTGTGAAGTGACAATAGGGATGTTTCTGCGACACCAAAGATGGTACATTTGATTATAGACCCTGAAATCTTCTAACGATTACCACACTCATAGCATTTTAAAGACACAAAAGTGTATGAGTGTGGGGTGTTGGTCATATTTAACTTGCTGGAATGCCTCTCTCATTATGGGAAGTGGTGCAGGGACTAGAGGTGGAGTAAGGCAGCAGGCAAGGATGGCTTCATCACAACCAATTAGCCTGAGACTGTAGAACCACAGTTGGGGGGTGGGTTCTTCTGCCACTGAAGTGGTAGGAGCCATGAGCTCCCCAAATCAAAGTCTGTTTGGGAGACTGAGGTTCAGGCCAGAAGACCTTCGGACCACAATCAGGCAGCAATCAGAACTGCAGGGGAACAAGTCAGAGCTAAGGAGACAGGATGAGAACAAGAACAGCTTGGGAATGAGGGAGGTGTACCACCACTCTTTAAAGGCTGGGACCTCACCTTTATGGGTCAGGACATGAATGGCCTAGGGGCAGAAGGGTAGACAGAACAAGATTCAGTAATGAACCCCTGTAAGTTACCTGCCTGCCTACTTTACAAGAAAATATCAATGGAAAATAAATAAAGCTGACTTTCCTTGATGTTCTCCCAACCTCATCTTGGTATCTTCTTCCAACACTGCTTGAACTCCTTCATGGCTATAATATTACCCTTCAATCATGAAACCAGATTCTCTGTTCCCAAAAGATGAGTCATCAGAAACCTAAATTTTCTAAACACCCTGGGAATCATAAGGGAATCTCTGTTTTAAAGAGAATGTGTCTCCCTCAAGGTGGCTATGAGGCCTCTCATGGATCTTCCCACAATTTCAGGTCTTTACCCCAGGCTGCTGAAGAGCCCCCCCTTCAGTCTTCCTCACCTCAGAAATGATGTTTTCTACGCTTTCTCCCACTTCCTTAGGTTATTTTCCTCATCTTCCTCTTCTTTCTCCTCCTCCTTATGCTTCCTCATCCTCTCTCTCCTCTTCCTCTTCTCCTTTTTATATTTTTTTCTTTCTAAAGCTTATTGTATGAATGACATAAGGGCTCCAACTTCATTCTTAACAAATGTGTTGCCAGTAATCCCAATATATTTTATTGACCTCGCTATCCTTCACCCACCAATTAAAAAACCTTCTTTATTATACATAAAACTCATATATACTTGGGTCCATTTCTGGACTTTTTTACTCTGTTTTCATCATCTCTGTTTGTCTACACTTGAATCTGTACACAGCATTTTAATCATTATAGTTTTATAATACATATTTCTAACAGGGAAAATCTTCCTCCATTACTATTTTTTGTGTTCTAAAAAAAACCTATCCTTCTATTCTACTTTTGTAAGAGATAACTTAGAAATGGATACTGCCAACATTACACTTAAAAATCTGTTAAGAGGGTAGATCTCTTGTTAAGTGTTCTTACCACATTTTTTTAAAATAACAGAAAAAAAGAAAAGAAACGGATATTGCCTTTTAAAGTCAATTTATCAGGCTTCCCTGGTGGCACAGTGGTTAAGAATCTGCCTGCCATTGCAGGGGACACAGGTTCGAACCCTGGTCCGGGAAGATCCCACATGCCACGGAGCAACTAAGCCCATGCGCCACAACTACTGAGCCTGTGCTCTAGAGCCGGTGAGCCACAACTACTGAGCCCATATGCCACAACTACTGAAGCCCATGAGCCTAGAGCCCGTACTCCACAAGAGAAGCCACCGCAATGAGAAGCCTGCACACCACAACGAAGAGTAGTCCCCGCTCACCACAACTAGAGAAAGCCCGCAAGCAGCAACGAAGACTCAACACAGCCAAAAATAAATAAATAAATTTTAAAAAATAAAAAAATAAAGTCAATTTATCTTGTAATATAATGCATTTCTAGTACTGAACTATCCTTGCATTTCTGGCCTACACTTCACTTGGTCATTATACTACTAGACTTAATTTGATAATGTTCTTAGAATTTTTCACATCTGTATTGAGAAATGAGATTGGCCAGTAGTTGCCTCGGAGGTACAATTTCTAAGAAAAATTATAACCAAGATCTGCAAAGTTGAGCTCACTGTAAATCTCCCAGTTTCTAAACTCTGGGAGGCTGAAGAGTCCTAATGAGGAAAGATAAGCCAAAAAAGCCAATGAGTCTAGGCAATCTGCCAAATAGTTGGTCAACAAGTGTGATAACTTAATCTTTATAAGATACAATTATAAATGTAGGGTATTTTACCATATTTCCTCAATTTCTTTGCTCTCTTACCTTCTTCCTTGCCCCCAGCTCTCTGAGGAGAGAAAGGATGAAAGCTGCACAGGCAGATTCTGAAGAGAACAGCCATCAGAAGGAAGAACTACACCTCCTGAATGCTCTGCACAGTGGAAAGATGTGACTTCTCAGAAGTCCATCATGCAAAGGGACCAAGCTGGTGGGGGCAAAATGGCATGGATGAAAGAGGTCTGCTCAAGTAAAAGTGTAAGGAAATCCCAGGAGATTGGGGTTATAAAAAGAGAGAATGAAATGGTGAATAATCTATAAAAAATATTGAATCACACTATTGTACACCTGAAACTAATATAATATTGTAAATCAAATATACTTCAATAAAAAATAAATAAAGACAGAATGAGGGGTTTTTAATTGAGTTTCCTTAGACCAAGCCTTTAAAATCCCTGAAACATTACAAAAGTATAAGTCAAGAAAGTTTTGTCCTTAAATGCGACATTTCCCTGGGATGGAACTATAGGGTGCTTTGAAACTTCAGGGGATGTTTTAGAAGCATCATCTTCGTCAATCCATCCCCCTTTTTATTCCTGCATCTACGTCTGCTATGGGGTGCTCATATGCTACTCAGTTTGTAGGAGATTTGGCATATTTCTCTTCTTCCTAGCACAGAGCTGTACCTACCTCATTGACAAAGGACACTCCTAATAGGCTCAGCAAACCCCAGAAGATAATACACCTGCTATTCCCAGGGGATGGGAGGATCGTGTCCTTGCTGCTTCTGATTAGAGCTGATGCATCCTAATAATGAAGAAGCAGGCGGGGTTTGTCAGATTTATTCCACGTAAACACCTTGATGATCTCCCCAAATGGCAGGGGGGCTGCTCATAACAGGCACATACATAGGTAAAACGCAAAAGAGAAGGTGCCAGAATTTTTCTGCCACCTGTACTTTCTTCTCCTGATTCCACCGCCTAGGGTGAGAAGGATGATGAGCTATTGGAAACATAGAAGGTGCAGTAACCTTGGAAAGCTGGGAGCTGAGGGAGCCAGAGAGTGAGAGGAAGCCAGAACAAGAGAGGTGGATCTGACAGCCCTTTCAGTCCACATTCCCTGTTAGGTGATTTGGATCCTCTTTTGCTATTGTTTTGGACCATAAAACTACAGAATTATAAAACTTGTGCCCATTATAGTTACAGAGTTATTTCTGTCCAGAGCTTCAGTCACATCTCTGGACAAGTTCATCAACAGCACCCTATAGCCCATTTCATGGCAATAAACTAAACATTAAAATGGAGTGCTAGCACTCCTCATCTCACTTGACTTCCTGGACCATATGGGAAAGAGCATTCTTATTTGCAAGTTATTACTCAGCAATGCAAGTGAAAACCTCTGCTTCTCTGCTCTTGGGAGCAGGCAGATGCAAAATGCAGAAATCAAAACCGTTACTTGGTATGCATCTGGAAGCCCATCAGAGGGAAAACAGCCTTGAAATTTCTCATCCCCTTGACATGATCAACTTTTCTTTCTATTCAACCCCTCAAAGAGATTTTGTTTTAAAGGTCAAGAGAAAAATATTCATCTCAAGCTGTTTGTCTGGCTAGGCTTTCCAAACTAGTTGACCAAGCGTTATTTCACCAAACTCGGCTAATAATAATAACAACTATAAGAAAACTATCTCATGTGTAAATGGAACTTTACAGTTTGTACGGTGATTTCATGTATGTGATTCCTTTTGGGTCTCAGAGTCTGTGAGTGCAGGTTTATTACACTCTTTTACAGATAATAAAACAGAGACCCATAGCAGTTGAGAGACTTGCTAAAAATTATTATCAGAGACATAACAGGAACATAAGACTTCTAACTCCAGCATAGTAAGTACTCTTTCACCTCTTTGTGTCTTAAGTCTTTCAAGTTTATTATAACAGTTAGTTCACCACATAACTGGGCACACACGTGGCACAAATACATGTATGTGTACCAGGATCTATAGTGGTGTCCCATCCTCCATTCCTGATATTGGCCACTTGTCTTCTCTCTTATTTTCTTGATCAGTCTGGCTAGGTCTATTTGTTATCATAGGTTGTGGCCAGGAATGTTCAAAATGCACTGCTCGGGCTTCCCTGGTGGCGCAGTGGTTGAGAGTCCATCTGCCGATGCAGGGGACATGGGTTCGTGCCCCGGTCCGGGAAGATCCCACATGCCGCGGAGTCTGCGCGTCCGGAGCCTGTGCTCCGCAACGGGAGAAGCCACAACAGTGGGAGGCCCCGTGTACCGCAAAAAATAAATAAATAAAATAAAATAAAATAAAATAAATGCACTGCTCACCTTTTCTCCCCTAAATGTCTAAAATAATTCTGGAATCGGGTAAGTTATTGAAAAATTAAATTGGTACCATGCTTTTAATTTGCGGGGGGGGCGGGGCCAGGATGTTGTGATTTCATTAGCTGCAAGAACAAAAGCTATTCTTGCATTCTCCACTCAAGAGGGAGCTGGGGTCTGTGTCCTTAAAGGCTGGTTTCTGTTGCCCTCAGGGAAAAGTTAACAAGACAATACTTTAGGAAAGACTGTCCAAAGGAGGACAGGATAGACACTGGTGCAACAAGAGGAAGACAGACTTGTCCTTTCCCTAAGGATTGGATTCCCAGAGCCTGGGAAGTCATGTGAGTATGTTTTAGGAAGTGAGGGGTAGGGAGAAGGAAGTGAGGGGGTTGTACAGTGTCCCATGATCAAGTCGGAAGGGATCCTGTGAGCATCCTCACATGCAAGTCTAGAAGCAGAGCCTGACAGAATGAAGGACCAGGTGTCAAGTGGAGCACTTAGGAGCAGATGGAAGGATACTGATAATGCTGACCGCTGTGGACTTCAGGCCAGTTCCTTCCTCCATTTCACGAGGCACATATAACTGCTGAGGTCTCTGCATGATTCAGTAGAGAAGAAAGAGAGCCCCAATAAAAAGGAACATTAGATTCTTCCCCCACCATAGCTAGCAGCGCTTAAAGCCAGGTTTGATTTTATTTTAAAAATAAAAATAAAACATGACAGTACTTGTACCTCGAGGTCATAAAGCATTTTGCAGTTGCTCTGTGTTCTTTGTGATACTATGATGATATGGCTGACTTCTGACCTGACCCAGAATTTCTTCTATAATTACTCCTCCAGGAAGGGGGGAGTAGCACCAATGCCAAGCCAAATAATGTGTGAGAGGGTAACCAAGGCATGGGGACTGAGGAGCTGAAAAATACCAGCCTCAATGGCAAACTGAAAGTCAGTTTTTATTTTCTCTTTCTCCCTCCCTCACTGAATCCCTCCCTTTCACAATGACCATGGATATATTTGGACATCCTTTGTTTATACTAAAATTCTAAGTCTACAAAAAGCTCAAGAAGATTCTCAGGAAACTGGAAGAAATGAAGGGAGACTGCAAACACTCAAGCTAGTAAGCCAAAACTGTCAACTGGAAACATACAGGATGACACTGAAAAGCCCCAGGTTAAGCCAAAGTCTTAAATGCAAGTCTAAGCTTGCCTCACTTAAGGCTCCTACTGAGGGCTGACAGAGGAGTCTCAAAAAAGCAACAGCTTAATAGGAAAGGTTCCACTTTTCATAACAGCCTGAAACTGACCCTCTGGTGAGTAAGAGGGAATAGCCCCTGCCTGACTTTCTTCAGCGAGGACATTGGTTCTTTTCTGCCTTCAGACTCAAATTACCCTTCCTGGGTCTCAAGCCTGTCAGCATTTGTACCAGAACCATAACATCGACCCTCCAGGGTCACTGGCATGGCAAATGCAGGTCCTGGGACTTGTCAGCCTCCACAATCATGTGAACCAATTCCTTAAAATCTCTTTCTATCTATACATACATCCTATTGGTTCTGTATCTGTAGTGAACCCTAACTAATATAGAGATTAATGTGGAAGACCAACTTAAGAGCTCTTCAGAATGCAAAGAAAAACACTGAGAAAGTACAGTCAACCCTCCATATCCTCAGGTTTCTTATCCTTTAGTTGAATCCTGCAGATATGGAGGGCCCTCTGTATTCATTGTATTATTTTATATCCGGGACTTGAGCATCCATGGATTTTGGTATCCACAGGGACTCCTGAAACCAATCTCCCGTGGATACTCAGGGACCATTATACTTTAATATAATAGTAGCTCCTAATGAAGGAGCAGCACTAATGAAACAAGAGTAATAATCAAAGACATAAGAGAAGATAACTTTTCTGGGTTGATCTGCAAATGCTGTGATTGTCTACCAGGAAAACTCAAAAGAGGACCAATAAGAACTCTGAAAGAAAAATAACAAAATATAGTATAAAAAATTTCCAATATATATCAACAACAATCAAGACAACATAATGTGGAAGGTGGGGATCTTCTAATAGCAACAATAAATATAAAATACCTAGAAATAAGCATAACAAGTACCATATAAAAAAATAATAAAACCTTCTTGAAGAACACAGAAGAGGACTAGAATAAGTAGAGAGCACACCAATTCCAGAAAGGAAAGATTCAATATTGTACAGATGGAAATTATCCCCCAAATAATCTACACATTTAATGCCATCTCAATTGGATTTTGAGATGTATGTAAAAGATACTCTAATTTTTTCTTGGAAGGTTAAATGTATACATTGATTAAGATGTTTCTGGAAAAAAGAAAAGAACAGCAATGAAAGGAAACTTACCCAACCAGAAACTAATAGATGTTTTCTAAAGCTACAGTAAGTCGAATAATGTGATACCAGTGCAGGAAAAATAAGGCAGATTAACAGCTTAGAATTTGAAGTCCAGAAAGAATTGAAGTAAACTTCAGAATTTAGAATATGAAAAGGTGGCATTTAACATTGGTGGAGAAAGAATTTTAATATTGTATTAGCTATACAGCAATTTGGTAAAAAAATTAATTTAGTACCTATCTTATGCAAAACACCAAAATAAACACCAGTACATTAAAGGTAGAAATGGAAAAAATTTGAAATACATACATGCTAAATTAAAGCTTAAGGAACTGTGTATATGATATGAAAGTGAACATTTTATTCATAAATTTTACTTAGAAAATATTTTTCTAAGCATGAAAAACAAAGAAAATAGTTAAGAAATTTGGCTTTGTAAGAATTCTTACATGTCAACACCCAACATAAAATTAAAAGTAAACAATAGGGGGCTTCCCTGGTGACGCAGTGGTTGAGAGTCCGCCTGCCAATGCAGGGGACACGGGTTCGTGCCCCGGCCCGGGAAAATCCCACATGCCGCAGAGCGGCTGGGCCCATGAGCCATGGCCGCTGAGCCTGCGTGTCCGGAGCCTGTGCTCCGCAACAGGAGAGGCCACAACAGAGAGAGGCCCGCGTACCACAGAAAAAAAAAAAAAAAAAAAAAAAGTAAACAATATATGAGGGAGAAACTGTAACATGTTAATGACATAAAAATGGAGTAATGTCATAATTCTTACAATTCACAAGATAAATATATATTATGAAACACATATAAAAAGAAATTCAAATAGTCTATAAAATTATAAAAATGTTCATCTTCATCATTCAGTTTTAAAATGTGAATGAAACAATGATAACTTTTTTCTGTCATCAAACTGGCATCGATTTTTTAAAATGACCTGGGCCTAAATGGTAGAATATGGACAATCTCATAAACTACTAGTAATAGTATCAACTGGAATGACACTTCTGGGGACAATTTGGCAATGGCCTAAAATCAAGGTACTGCTAGTGCAGGAAAGGCTCTTTGATAGCATAATTCTATGCCTAGAAATTTATTGTAAAGAAATAACCAGATGGGGGTGGGGAGGAGTGTTTATCACAATATTACACATTATGTTTCAAAATTAGAAACAACCTAAATGGCCAACAATTGGGAATTTGTTTTTAAAACATTATAATTTATACAATCATTAAAAGTGATGTTACAGATAGCTATTTGTCACGTGGAGCTTTTTCGACATAAACTGACCATTTTTCCTCCCTCCTCTCCACCCCATCTCCTCACCCCTTAAAAAAAGAGTCCCGGGCCTCCCTGGTGGCGCAAGTGGTTGAGAGTCCGCCTGCCGATGCAGGGGATACGGGTTCGTGCCCCGGTCTGGGAGGATCCCATATGCCGCGGAGCGGCTGGGCCCGTGAGCCATGGCTGCTGAGCCTGCGCGTCCGGAGCCTGCGCGTCCGGAGCCTGTGCTCCGCGACGGGGGAGGCCACAACAGTGAGAGGCCCGCATACCGCAAAAAAAAAAAAAAAAAAAAAAAAAGAGTCCCACGTAAAATAGATAGCTAGTGGGAAGCAGCTGCATAGCACAGGGAGATCAGCTCGGTGCTTTGTGACCACCTAGAGGGTGGGACAGGGAGGATGGGAGGGAGGGAGATGCAAGAGGGAAGAGATATGGGAACATATGTATACGTATAACTGATTCACTTTGTTATAAAGCAGAAACTAACACACCATTGTAAAGCAATTATACTCCAATAAAGATGTTAAAAAAAAAAAAAGAGTTGACAGAATACCGCTATCGATACTGTGTTTAATTCCTCAGTTATGCTGGAGTAAAACAAAATGGTTGAGACCACTGTATTGAAGATGCACATCTACTGATATGGAAAGATGCCCCTGATATAGTGTTCGTGCAAAGAACACATTATAATTTGCTTTATAATTATAATTTATAATAAAATTTAATTATAAATTTAAATTATAAAGTTGTTCTTGAGAAACACATATGAAAACAGTAAAAGACATTGCAATGGTTATATCTGGGTATTGGAATTACATTTTAATTTTTTTCTTATTGTTTTTATACTAATTTCAATATACTAATGTATACTCTTTTTTTTAACATCTTTATTGGAGTATCATTGCTTTACAATGTTGTGTTAGTTTCTGCTGTATACCAAAGTGAATCAGCTACACATATACATATATCCCCATATTCCCTCCCTCTTGCGTCTCCCTCCCACCCTCCCTATCCCACCCCTCAAGGTGTCACAAAGCACCAAGCTGATCTCCCTGTGCTATGCAGCTGCTTCCCACTAGCTATCTATTTTACGTTTGGTAGTGTATATATGTCAATGCCACTCTCTTACTTCGTCCCAGCTTACACTTCCCCCTCCCCATGTCCTCAAGTCCATTCTCTATGTCTGCATCTTTATTCCTGTCCCACCCCTAGGTTCTTCAGAACCATTTCTTTTTTTTTAGATTCCATATATATGTGTTAGCATACAGTATTTCTTTTTCTCTTTCTGACTTACTCCACTGTATGACAGACTCTAGGTCCATCTACCTCACTACAAATAACTCAATTTCGTTTCTTTTTATGGCGAATATTCCATTGTATATATGTGCCACATCGTCTTTATCCATCCATCTGTCAATGGACACTTAGGTTGCTTCCATGTCCTGGCTATTGTAAATAGTGCTGCACTGAACATTGTGGTACATGACTCTTTTTGAATTATGGTTTTCTCAGGGTATATGCCCAGTAGTGTGATTGCTGGGTCGTCTAATGTATACTTACTTGCTTACCAAATTCAGCATATTAGTGAACATGTGACATAATACTTTAGTAACAGGAAAACAAATTATTTTTAAGTTGTTAAAATATAATAGTAGCTCTCAATTTTCTTTTTATCAAGGCATTACATTAGTAGCGATTTATCAAAAGAAAAAAACAATACTAATAAACTCACTCTTGCTTTTCAATTGCCTTGCTGTTAAATAGTTTTCCTCAGATTCAAAGCTTTTTGCATTTAATCTCTTCAAGTCACTCCACATTAACTTGAAATAACACAAAAACAGTCTTGTAATAGTATAACTTCTTTACTGCTTTCATTCAAAGACCCTAAGTTGTTTTAATGGGCTTATATTTTTTTTCTTCGTCTCCTAAATTAAGACAGAAATAATCTTCCCAATGACTCTGTTATCTCAGTTCAGGATTAAAATAGAGCACACATTGTTCCAATATAATTAAGCCTAAAGTTCTCTTATATGGTACTTTACAAAGTTAGAGAATTATAAAATTGTGATTCTGAGCTTCCAAGCTTTTTCTTCCCTGTTACCTGGAAACAACATACCTCATACAATAATAATGAAAGAATATTTCCAATACACAAGTCTAAAAACGAAGCTGACCACTTACTTAGATTAAATAGTTTTAATATAGATTTCTCTTTCTGGTTGTTGTTTGTTCTTATTTTCAGAAAATAGTGCTAATATGTGCAAATAGGAAAGGCAGAGCCTACAGGAACAGTTTTTCACTCATGTTCAAAACAACTCTTTCTCTCTCTCATTACAGAAGCTACGTATCTATCTATCTTCCAAAGGAAAAATACCACAGTTTTTTCCTGAAATAAATACGAACTAACAATTCTCTATTACAAAGTACAGAATCTAAGTAACTAAGACCAGGAAAGTACATTGCAAACTTGGTCAAAATATGAATATTAATTAAGGATTTCTTCCTCTCCTTCCTTTTTCTCCTCTCCTCTCTTCCTTTCTTTCTCTCTTCCTCCCTTCCCTGTGGTATTTCGGGGAAAAGTACCTGAGTAGGAGTTAGAATACTTGGGTATTACTGTCCTAGTAGGACCATTATTCGTATCTGTAATCTCAGCATAATGAATTTCCCTCATTAGACCCCCTGTTCCTGAGCTGCAAAATGATCACAGTCCTTTACTTCCCTAACTACTTATGACCAAACTCCTCTGGCCCTGCAGCATTCACCAACAACCTAACCAGTAGAAAGCAGATTCCCTTGTGCCTCTCTCTCCTCCTTGATCAACTCTGGTGCAAGAGATAATGAAGTACTTAGATGGCATCTCCACAAATATTATTGATATGTTGAGGAAAAGTAGAGAAGCAAGACCCTGAAAAATGACAGCCTCTCTGCCCTTACTACCTCCCAACTGGGCAAGTGATGACAAGAAGTACAAGAGAACCTCCTGAGCTCATCTCTGCCCAGCCCCCATTCTACTGATAATGGTAATAAGTGCCATCATTACTGCAAACTTTTTTGGGGCATTTTGGATACTAATCCCTGCTTCATGTTCTTAGTTTCTTCAAGTTGAGGGGGTCAGGATAAAGCTATGTGAATCAAGACTGCCACATTCCACCAGAGGGTGCTGGAATTTTCCCACTGGTTATGGACCCCTTCATGGTTTCTCTGCATGGATCTGCACACAAGCTTTTCCCTTAGTGTCTGAGGAGTTTTATTTGTCCTTCAAATGTCACAACTCAAGCATCTCCTTTCAAAATGCTCCCTGAACCCTTCATACTCATTCTCAAAGTGACAGGCCCTGGCACATACCCTGTATAGAGCATTTTATCATGCTGGATGGCACTGACTGTTTTGAACTTCTGACTCTACTAGTCTTATAACATAAGGTACGTACATAATCACCCCTGTATACTCAGGATCTGGCCCAGGATCCAACTCTCAGTACGGGTAATAATTTGTTGGTTAGATGATTGGTTCCTTGGATGGATTAACTGAAAATCTTAAATCCTTAAATATTTAGAAAGAAGCAAATGCTCTGTCATTTGTACATCAGAGCCAAGCCTTGGGCCCCCATGAATGAATTAGTGACCCTTAGGAGCCCTAATGAAGCCACCTCATTAGAGTCAATGAGATCTATTTAAACCTAATTCACTCAATCTCTGCCTTAGGATAATCTGCTTGAATTGAATTTCAAACTGATCTGATAATATTACTGATGATAAGATACCTTACTGGGTATATCTTTTCTTCCTCCTGATTGCCGGTGTCCTAGTTCAGCTTCTCCTTGTATCACTCTAGACCACAGACATTACCTTCTTTCCTTGCCAGACATTGTTCTAGATAGTGAAGACACAGCCGTGACCAAGATAGACAAGGACCCTAACTTCATTAAGTTTATAGTAGGGGCAGACAGACAAAGAAGATTCGGTGAATTTGAAGATAGATGTCATAGAAATCACCAATCTGAAGAACAAGGAAAAAAATTGAAAAAAATTAAAAGAGCCTAGGGACTTGTGGGAAATTTCAAAAGGTCCATCATAAAGGTAGTTGGAATCCCAGGAGAAGAGAAAGAAATTGGGCCAGAAAAAATATAATAGAAAAAATGGCCCAAACTTCCCAAATTTAGTAAAAAACAAAAATGTACAGACTCAAGAGCACATTCAAGAAAACCTCACCTAGGCACATAATAGTCTAAGTGTTGAAACAAAAGATAAAGACTTGGGACAGATAAAATCAGCAAAGGTAAGCCTAGAGAAGAAGCTGAAGAATAAGCCCTAAGATCATCTGAGATTGAGAGGTCAAATAGAGGATGAAGAGCTGGTAAAGAAGACTGAGGAAAAAAATGGCCAATGAGGTATTTTTTAAAAAAACAGGAGAATGTGGTGGTCACATTAGCCAAGAGAAAAAGTGTTT
Organism: Mesoplodon densirostris; assembly: GCF_025265405.1. Lineage (NCBI taxonomy): Eukaryota > Metazoa > Chordata > Mammalia > Artiodactyla > Ziphiidae > Mesoplodon > Mesoplodon densirostris. Next base: position 69,069,958 of record NC_082669.1, read on the forward strand.
TAAGAAGAAGGAATTGGTTAATTCCTTTGGCATGGACCAAATGAGATGAAGGCAAACAAGCTGCAATCAGATTTGGTAATGTGGGAATCAGTAGGAACCTAGACAAGAGCAGTCCCAACAAAGGGATAGAGAGGAAAGTGCAACAAGAAGAAGTTGAAGAAAGAAAGGAAGGCAAAGAAGAGAGGCAAGGACTTCCATCCTTCACTCTGATGATAGAGAACTCCTTCTAAATGCAAAACTCATTATGCCTTGCTCCTAAGCAAAACCATTCAGTAAACTGCATACAGAGATCTAAAGTCTTCCCCAAAAAGAGTTCACAGCAGATTAAGAGTCTTAAGTGTTGCTTCCCAACATGCCAATCTAGAAGGAAGACTAAAGCATCAAGGGATATGTGACACGATAGAGAAAATTACATTGCCAGAACTCCTCTCACAGCAAATCCTATAGGTTGTTGGAAATACTTTGAAAAAGACCTTTTGGGGTAGTGATGGTGAGAAGGGAGACCTCTCAAAGTAAATTTTGAAGGAAGCACGGATAGCCCTCTATGGTCAACTCTGCTAACTTAACCTTAATTCATTCATCTGTTTTTTCTTCCTCTGTGCCCAGAAGTATCTAACACATAGTAAACGGCCAATAAATATTTGTTGAAAGAATGAATTGATTCAAAGTGCTCAATGTTACTTCTCTCTTGGTTTTATCTCTCATCAAAGGACTCTTTCTGACAAAAATGATTATTTAGTTACAAAGAGAGAGGGGGCCAAAACAAGCATGTATCAATAACAGCAGGCCAAAGTTGCTGAAATATTGTTCCATGTTGAGGAGGCTTTAGCTCAGTTCTTTGTTCCCAGGATAAATCTATACTGCATCATTCACAATATATACAAATATCAAATCATTATGTTGTACACCTGAAACAAGCATAAAATTATGTCAATTATATTTCAATTTAAAAAATATCTACTGCATCATAATTAAGCAGAGGAAGTGTGTGAGCCTCAGAGAATCTAAAATGTCTGCCTCCTTTTCCAAAAAGTTGCCTAGTTGCCTTCATGTGAAAAGGCATGCAGAGTTCACTTGTTTAATTGGAAGTAGTTTGGTATTGTTTATTTAGCAGTCCTTAGTAGAAAAAGAAGGAAGCAATTACACCCAAGAGGCTGTTTTTAAACTCAGTAGTTATAAAGCATTGCAATTTCTTTATGTAGTTCACCCCTACTCACAGAGTCATGTATTCATTCATCCATTCACCCATTTTATTCCTGTTTATAGCAATCTATGATGGGGCATGAGAATATCACAGTGCTTTTACAGAGTAAGGGTCTGGTTCAATAAAGACCCTGCAAGATACAAGACACAATATGTATTATGAAGAGAAGTTTGCTTCCAGAAACCAGCTTTCCTGCTGCAAGCAAAGATGCACAGCAAGTAATCCACAGCAAGATAAACCAAGATCCACCTCCAGTCCCAGCACTTTCCATCTTCACTCCCCATTAGGAAAATGTCAGCATCACCTGGTTCTTCAAGGGCTGTACAACTGCAGCATCCTTAGAGCCCATGCTCCATTTTCTGGACAACACAATTAAATTAATCCTTGTCACATGCTTTGCTTGGGTGCCACCATTATTAAAAAGCAATGTGGAGACTGCCTGGATAAAAGCTGATTAGCAACCACAGTTAAATAAAGGTCCTAAAATTGAATAATCAACCAGGTGAGGGATGGATTCATTGCCAGCTGTTGTATCTCCTCTATCCACTGGGTAAGAAACAGAAGGGGAGGTGACAAAGGATGTTCATCATCAGGTTAAATAATGAAAAGATCCAATAACCATTTTCCACTTCAATATTTGTTATCCAGTTCACTCGACCTATTATTCAAGTTTTGTCTACATCAGTTGAAACAGTGTTTCCTCTCTGGAAACAATATTAACAGAGAACACATGAGAGAAAAAAGACATGTCAGTCCATTCAATTCACCATCTCCTACTCCTACCCTCCATTCTCTTTGACATTATCCCAGCATGTACATAAAAATGGCTACTTATGGTGAATAAGAGGCTTGCGTCAACCCATAAGTGTTTACATCTCTGAATGAAAAAGGAAATTCTATTATAATCTATGTACCTCTATATAATTATAATTCAGCAAACCTTTCACGTCAAGATCCCCAAGTTCTTTCATGACTATTTATGAAGTGAGTCCCTTTACTTTGTATTTCACAACTTCCTATGAGAGTTTAGCATGGCCATGTGTCAATTATCTCTGGCAAAGGGGAAAGGTACAAAGTATAGAAAAGAGCAAAGAATGCAGCCACAGATATGAATAGCACCAAATTTTGAATCAGAAGTTCTGTGTTCAAATTCTAGTTTTATAACCTTTTGAAACACATGCTGTGTGTGTGTGTGTGTGTGTGTGTGTGTATTCAGTGTGTGTTTTATTAAGCCAAATTCAAATAAAATTAAATAAAATTAAAAAATATTAACCCCAACCAATGTACCACATTACACAATAGTAATTTAGTCTCTTTTCCTGTATGAAAATGAGGATAATGCAATAACTTACAGGAAGATTAAATGAAATAAAAAATGTGAAAGGGAGATGCCTATATAAGGTACTATTAGTAATAATACCAGTCTATAGTTAAATCAACAGATGGTCCAAACTTCTTATTTGAACCAATGTTCTCTCACCAAACCTCCACTCAAGACACTGACAAGCTGTAATTTTTCACTATTTGAATTCAATACACTCTCCTTTCCCCATCTTCTGGTTGATGAAGATGTTAACAGCTGGGAAATGCAGAGTACTGGGCAGACCAAGACAAGAGAGAAAATAATAAGGTCAGAAATTATCACTCCCAGAATACGCAAGAATTGAGGTTTGTAGGAATAAATGAGTAAGCACAAAAGAAATTAAATACTAATTAATTAAAACTCATATTGCAGATTTAGGCACATTGAGAATCATTAATTCTACTTCACATGGATCAGTTGACAAATAATTTATGGTAAGAATTTCTAAACGTTGACCCATAAGTTATTTTTGTTTTTTTTCCAACCGATCAATATACCCATCAAATTATTAAATCTGTACATAGACATTGGTAATCCTGAGTCTGTTCTTCAGAATTTTAAAACTGGAACGGTCTGGAGGACAACCTATAGCAGTGGTGTCCAGAAGAACTTTCTGCAATGATGGAAATGTTATATAATTGGAATTGTTTAATACAGTACCTACTAGCCACATGTGGCTACTGAGCACTTGAAACGTGCCTAGCACAACTGAGGAACTGAACTTGTAACTTTATTTAACTTCAATTAATTTTGATGTAAATAATCACCTCAAGATATGACCCCAGGGTTGGTTCACCAGAAGCCATTCATCCATGCTTCAGGGAGACTCCTGTATACTGGTGGGAGTTCAAGAAAAGGAAGTAATCATTCTTTAGACATGCTTTAAAGAGATTCCTTCAAACTCTGACATTCTACCATATTAAAGAGTGAACCAATTTAAAGGGGAGGAAGAGATATCTACATTTTAATCAATCAGGTCAATGTCCATCCTCATGAACTACTGCAATAACCTTGTTTTGCTGAACCTGCAAAAGTTTTGACATATTCAGATGCTCCTCCTTCTTAACAGTATTCATATTTTTCTTCAGGTATCAGGGAGGCTGGACCAGCATTTGCCTCAGGATGGATCCTGATTGGTCTAACCAATTACAGTGTCCCAGGAGTGGATCCTGATTGGTCTAAACCAATTATGGTGACCCATGATTCAGACACAAATCTGTGGTGTAATTCTCGTCAATGAGATGTGAAGAGCAGTCAACTAGGAAAGGAAGAATGGGGATGGGTTGCTTTTGAAAATGGTTTCCTCACCCTTAAGAAAGACACTGGGAGAGATACCTTATCTTCCTCTGGGGTGTCATCTATGAACGTGATGCCTGGAAGTCAGCAGCCATGTTATGACTGTGAGGAGAGCTACTCTGAAGACTAACCCATCCTGCTGAGGACAACAGAGCAGAAAAATGGAAAGAACCTGGACTTTTGATAACAATGTTGAGCCTCTGAAACAACCAATCTTGGAGTAATCCTACTATTATTCTTCTATTTATATGAAATAACATAAATATTCTTTTGATTCTTTTGCCCATTTTCAGTTGGATTTTCTGTTATTTGCACCAAAAGCATTCTGATGCAGCTGCCATCTATTAAATATCAGGTAGGTACATAACAGGTATTTCCTCATTTAATCCTTGCAACAACTATCCTAAGAAAATTTCAGTAACTCCACTTTGCAGCTGAGAAATCTGAGGCTCAAGAGAGATAAAGTTGCAAAGGTTACTTGACTAATACAAATGGCAGTGTCAATATTGAAACTCAGTTGCCATACAATCCTGCAATCACACTCCCGGGCATATATCTGAAGAAAACTCTCATTCGAAAAGATACATGCACCCCAATGTTCACTGCAGCATTATTTACAATAGCCAAGACATGGAAGCAACCGAAATGTCCAATGACAGATGAATGGATAAAGACGGTGTGGTACATATATATACAACGGAATACTACTCAGACATAACAAAGAATGAAATAATGCCATCTGCAGCAACATGGATGGACCTAGAGATTATCATACTAAGTGGAGTGAGTCAGAAAGAGAAAGACAAATACCGTTATGATATCACTTGTATGTGGAATCTAAAATATGACACAAATGAACTTATCTACTAAACAGAAACAGATGCACAGACATAGAGAACAGACTTGTGGTTGTCAAGGGGGAGGATGGTGAGGGAGGGATGGATTGGGAGCTTGGGATTAGCACATGCAAACTATTATATATAGAATGGATAAACAACAAGGTCCTACTGTATAGCACAGGGAACTATATTCAACATCCTGTGATAAACCATAATGGAAAAGAATATGAAAAAGAATGTACATATACGTATAACTGAATCACTTTGCTGTACAGCAGAAATTAACACAACATTGTAAATCAACTATACTTCAGTAAAATAAATTTTTTTAAAAAGATTGAAACTTGGGTGTGCCTAATGCCAAAACCCACATTCTTCTTTCTCTTCCAGCTCCTGCCTCTCAGAACTGTATGTCCCAATGAGCAAGTGAATTAGCAGGTATGTCTTAAGGTGGCCTGGTTCCTGCACTCAGCTGCATTACTTCTCACATCATCTGTAGATTCTCACATGTAGAATAAAGTGATCCATCTAGATGATCTCACCCAACTATGATTATAAATGGAAAACAATTAGAGCTGTGATTCATTTCAATTTTTATTTCAAAAGCATTCTCTTCACACTTTTCCTGACAGCTGAGAAAGGGGGCTTTGAAGTGAGAAACCCCACCTCCCATCAAACATTCTAAGGTTCCTCTCTGACATCCCTGAGGCTCTTAGCTAGCTAGGGAGGGCATGACTGTGGCTGTTACAGCAGCAAAATGCACCCTCTTGCCCACTTCCCTTACTCACCAACAGAACACCCCAGCACCTTAGCCTGCCACAAAGAACGGGAGCAGTTTTGGAAAGCTTAGGCACCTCACCACTTCACCCAAGAGTGAGCGTGTGCATTCATGAGTAATGGAGGTGGTGATGAGTCAAGCAGCGTTTTGCAGTCATTAGCCGACTCCAAGGTGTGCTACTTCACAGAAGGGTTAGATGCTAATAGGTTTATTTGCTCGCTTTGTTTTGATTCCTCAGGATGGACTCTTCCTCTTACCTATGGGATAAGAATTTGCAAGGCTCTTCATTTAGTTGTCAGAGAGAGAGTTTTTGAGGCCATGATTTATGTCTGCCATTGAGGCAAAAATCTATTTATAGGGGCTTTGAAAGCATTTAAGTGGGAAAGCATAAAGAATTGGAGGCTCCAAATAATATTAAGTAGATATTCTCTCTTTCAGGAATCCCATTCCCCCTTGAGCTGGACTTAGTGAGTAGTAGCCAGTGAATAAGAGTATGGAAGGAAGAAAACAGTAACATTACAGTAGAGAAATTTAGCAAACACTACCTTAAACAAGTGATCAAGTTTATTATAATGAGTGATGTCATGTGGATATCATTTATCCCTGGATATGATGCGATGGGGACAGAACTTCACCTCTGTGGTCTTCCTCCCAAGAACCCTGACTAATCATATGAAAAATATCAAATAAACCCACATTGAGGGACTTTCTACACAATATCTGACCAGTTTGCCTCCAAAAGTGTCAAAGTCATCCAAAACAAAGACTGAGAAACTATTACTGACTAGATGAGACTTAAGGAGACATGAAAACCAAATGCAATGTGGTACCCTGAATGGGATCCTACAACAGAAAAAGGACACTGGTGGAAAAAATTGGCACAATCCAAATAAAGTTTGGAATTCAGTTAATAGCACTGTACTAATGTTAGTTTCTTAGTTTTGACAAAAGTACCCCATAAATATAAGATGTTAACGTTAGGGGAAACTGGGTGAGGGGTATATGGAGATGCTCTATCATCTTTGCAACTTTTCTGAAAATCTAAAACTATTCCCAAATAAAAGGTTTATTTAACACCCCCCCCCAAAAAAAGAATAGAAGGAATTGGAGTGGTTAGCATCTTTTCAACCTGCCCAAGAACACAAACATATCCATTCCTGACTCTGTGTATACTTACACCTTTTGCAATTGGCTTTTGGGTGAGAATTAAAGTAGGTTAAGAGAAGGCAAAGAGGATAGGAAAAATTTAGATAATAAGGAGGAAAAATGTAAACAGAAGAAGGAGGAGGAGAAGGGGGAGAAGAAGTGGGGAGAAGGTATAAAGTGAAGGCACTAAAGGTTTTATCCCTGCTCAGGAGCAAGAAAGCAAAATAAAGTAGCAAAAGATAATGTGTGCAGTGCTGCCCGTACACAGGTCCTCATGGGTGTCAATTTCACTGTCACCTTATATGTTTAGGGCCCTTTGTTCAGAAATGCCAAAGGGTGCAGAAATGATGAGACAAATTTCTCCAGTAGGAAGCTGGAAGTGACTCACCGATTCCATTTCTTCTTCCAGGGTTCACATGGAAACTACATGGAAACTACATTCCCCAGCCACCCTTGCTTTTAGACTGGTACCATAAGGCTCAGTTCTGGCCAGCGGCATGTAGATGGAAATAACATGTGCCACTTCCCAGCCTGGCCTCTAAAACATCTCACACCATCCACCATCCTCTCTCTCTTTCTCTCCTGCTCTCTAGACAGAGAAGCTAAGGTCTCTGAGATGGTAAAGCCACATTATGGAAGATGCCCAGATTCCTGAGTTTCTGAGTTGGAGGTGGCCAGAGAGAAGAGATGTTCAGGCTGCATAGGATGGTGGCCAAGTGAGAAATACAGTTTTATTGTGTTAAGCCTCTGAGATTTGAGGCTTGTCTTGTTCATTACAGTGGCAAGCCTATCCTAATATAGAATGTATATACAAATGACCCTAATGACTAAAACATTCTAGGGCAGTTCCAAATGCGGAAAAGGGAGGGGGTGACATTCATCTGTGGCATCAAAGGATGACAGCTATTGGTCTTGCAGAGTTGGGAACTGAATATTCCAGGTGGAGAGGTCTCCCTAAGAGAACTACCAAAACAGAAAACAGCAGGCCATGGTCAACAGTCAGGACTGGCATATGGTTTGCTTTAGCTGGAACACTACAGGGAAGAATGGGAGTCCTGGAAAATGAGCCTGTAAAAGAAAGTTCAGGCCCTACCATAGCAAGTCCTAAGTGATGATTTAAAGAGGTATCTCAGGGACTTAAAGCTTGCAAGCAACTGCATGACAGGGGCAGATTTACAGGATCATTCTGACCCAACATACAGGATGAATTCTGTGTGAAAGAAGGTGGCAAGGAGCCCAGTGAGAAGACTTCTGCAGTAGTCCAGTGTTCAGGGACAGCCTGAACCAGGGAATATGAAAAAGAGAGTCCTGAGAGACATTCCAGAGTTGACATCCCATCAGCGGGTAGGAGTTACTCAGCTGTGCAGGACACAGTATCACTGACGGTGACTTCATGTAACTTAGAATCATCTCTTCAGCCTCTCTTTTTACCATCCCCGTATGCTAGCCTAAATTCCTCCCATCTTCGGGCTACCAAATATTTTGCAGCTGTCAAGTACAAACAGTTTTCAGGAAAAGGGATTAAATAGGTTTAACTTGTTATTCAACAAGTTGTTCCCATCTTCCTTTATCCACAGTCCAAGACCAAGACTCACATTTTAAAGGGCAAAATGCACTTTTTCTCTTTCTTTTTCTTTCTTTATTTCTTACTTTTATTATTTCTCTTTTTCTACTAAATTCAGATCAACAAGTATTTATTGTTTATTCACAGAAGCTATGCAAAGTGTTCGGGACATACATTTAAATAAGAAAGTGTCTGAAATTAATAAGTATCTCATAAGTAAGGGGTCAGAAATTCCAATGCACGTGTAGCAACTGTAAGACAAAATGAAATGACTTGTGTGACCCCAGGATATAGGAACTCACAGAGAAGAACTCATTCTGCCCAGGCAGGATGCGAAGGCAGTGGTGATACCTGACCTGGGCGGAGAAAGATACATAGAACACTGCTGGGCTGAGAGAGGGGGAGGAGCATTCCAGGCCATGAGCAAAAACATGTCATGGTAATGAGCTTGCCAAGATTGCAGATGGTAAGGAGTCTAGTATATTGGTCAGGACTCAGTTTGAGATGACAGAAACTAAACTCAAACAGACTTAAGCAAGGCAGACAGACAGACAGACAGACACTAAATCGGCTCATAAAACCAAGCTTTATCTAGCTTCAAGTGGATCCAGGGGCTCAAGTGATGCCGCCAAGACTCTGTGTCCACTTCTCTCTCAGTGTTCCTATCTTCTGTGTCAGCTTCATACCCAGACAGCCTTTTCCTCAGGCAGCAACATAGCCCCTGGGAGGACCTGACACATCCTACCAGCTTTGCACCACACTCCCAATACTTCCTACAAAAACACAGGTTGGTTCTGATTGGCCCAGCTAGAGGCACCTGCCCATCTCCAGCCAATCCCCATGGTTGGAGGAATCCTATACTTCTGCCAGTCAGGCTTGAGATACAGGGCCAACCCAGGAGGCTGAAGGTGGGGTCAGCCCCACCCAAGCCATGTGGGTGGAAGGTAGAGGAACAGAGCTTCCCTAAAGGGAATGAGGCTGCTGTTCCCACAGAAGAAAGAACACATGCTGGGTAGGAAACAAAGGTCACCACAACCGGTATGGCTGGGGAATAACACAGCGGGTAAGGATGGCAGGAGTGGTGAGGTGGGGGAATGGGGGAGGATCAAGACGAAATAAGGACTTACCATGGATCATTTTTATGATACGCAAAGGAACACAGATTTTATTCTTCAGGCTCCCATTTCTCAACTATTTTCTCCCATAACATAAATGATGGATGGCACCATCTTGCAGGTGTATCTGGGGTTTATTCGCGATTTTTCCATGCATTAGCTCCAATTCCACCCTTACTCTCTCACGCTAGACAGAATGATACAGTGAACCCTGCTCTAGTGGGTTTTTAAAGAGTAAAACAAAAAGAGAATAAATTATTCACAGACTTTTGATTCAACAATGTTTCCCAATGCCTCAGATGAGCACAGATGCTGTAGGCAGTGGGGAGTCACTGAAGGTTTTTAAAGGTAGGATGGGTCCGATGAGGAGATTCTCAAGGCAAAGCGGCCAGTTGGGAGGCTATTAGAGTAGAAAGGTGAGGAGTGTCAAGGACTTGAGCCAAACTAATAGTTGGAGAGAATGGAAAAGGAGAAGCTAATTACAGAGCTATTGCACAGGATGTAACTACTTACTGAATGGAGAGCAGCAACAGAGGATGCTTCAGGTTTAGCTGACAGCTTCCACACCATCCATTCTCATCCCTCCTCCCCTTCACTCTGCACTTGCCTCCCAACTACAACATTCACATGGGAAAAAAAGCAAATCATGGGGAGCAGATATGGAGATTCCTATCTAAACAAAGTTCTTCCTCTCAGGTTCAAAAGAGTGTTTCTTCATAACTGCTTATTAATTGTACTTTAAAATATAGTCAAATTATAATTTGTAACAATAACTGTTGGTGATTTTATGTGATTATTAACGATTGTGTGGGCATTGCTAATAATACCTATAATTGTAATTGCCAATTATTACAGAATTATTATTACTGACAACTCAAAACAGTGCCTTATGTTTTATAGCACTTTGCCAACTTTATACTTTTATTTATCTCCATTTATTTCATTTTCACAATAATTCTGAAACAAGTGTTATTGATCCCATTCCACAAACTTTATCAGAATGAGCGACTTGCCCAAAATCATACAACAGATAAGTGGCAGGGGCAGGGTTGAAACTCCAGATTTCTGATTCCTAGGACCATGATTTTTCCACTTGGTTTTGGTCCTCATTACTTGCAGTAAAAATTAATAAATAAAAACTGTATTCCCAGTCTGAGAACTGGATCAACATTTAGCTTTTAGATTTTTAGCTGCTCACATTTGCCCAAAAAGAACATTTAAATCAGGAGGAATGAGGTATAGGTGGTTTGGGGAAAGTAGAAACTAATACTCAGCCCTAAGGGCAGATGGCAGATGGCTGCCAAGTGGTTTGGTCTTAAGGATCCCACAAGAATCCTGTCTCCAAGTCACTCTGGCACTAGAGCACCACAAGACTGTCCCAAAGTCACTATGGCCCCAGAAACTACCTGTCTGTATTTCTGTTACAGACCTATGTCCAGAATGCCCCAGCTAATGTGCTTTTGGGAAGAGTATATATTTTCTATCACCCCCTGGGGGATCAGGATGACATTGCAGGATACCTGGGCAGAGCTCAGCATAAGAGAACTTTAAAACCCTGAGGCTTCCAAATAAGGCAGAGCAGAAGCTGATAACATTAAAAAAAAAAAAAAATCCATTATACTTCCTAATAACAGGTCCCAAACCCTCTGACCACTATACTTTTGTGAAAGCTGCTTCCTCTTACTGGAATTTGCTCTTCCTTAATAAAACCTAACCTTAAAAATAGTCATATAGCTTGCCTTCAAGGCTCAGTCAAATGACATTGTTCCAAGAAGCTTTGCTGAACCCCCCCACAGGTGAAATGCTTCTTTTCTCCACCTCCAAAATTCCCAGAGCATTTTGCACCTCAGTGCAGCCTGCACTAGAGCTCCCACTGTGGCTCACTCATCTCTACTTACATTGGTGCTGCCAGTAGAAACATAATGCAACCTGCATGCCTAATTTTCCAGCAGCCACATTTAAGAAAGTAAAAAGAAGTAGGTGAATTAACAATATATTTTATTTAACCTAATACATCCAAAATATTATTTGAACATATAAACAATATTGAAATTATTAATTAAATATTTCACTTTTTTGTATATGTTAAGTCTTAGAAATCAGTGTAGATTTTACTCTTACAGAATATCTCAATTAGGAGGCTAAATTTTCATTGGAAATCCTTGATTGTATTTAGATTTCATACAATGTACAGCTTAAAATGTAGATTCACATACTCAAGTTGTTCCAGACATAATTCTCAATGGAAAACGTTAGTTTTCCAATAATGGTTACTGAATGATCTCTTTTTTCAAGCTTATATTTAAATAGCTTAAAATTAAATAAAATAAAAAATTCAGTTCCTCACTGGCACTAGCCACATGTAGGAAATGGCCATCATACTGGACAGTACAGCTATCTATACTACTAGATTATAAACTCCTCAATGGTTTACAGGGCCTTATTCACCACTGTATGCCCAGCATTCAGGTCATTGCACTGCACATAGTAGTTACTCAATAAATGTTTGCTGAATAAATGAATGCATGAATGCATGAATGGTTCCTCTTAGTATCGCCCACAGTATCAAGCAGAACACTTTCCATGTATGACAATAATTGTGCCTCTTACTTATATAACACTACACAGTTTACTAAGGCCATCATCTTTTCATCTTCATGAATACCCACCGAGAGAGATGTTATTTCCACATCTTAGGCAGAAAACAAAACTACAGCAAGCTTAGTCTCTGTGTGTAAGGTCACTTAATAAAGGGCAGAGCCAAACTTTGAACCTACATTTTCTGACTCCCAATTAACACTCCTTCAAATTCACTGGCAGCTGCTCTTTAGTGATCAACAAACGTATGTAGAATTGAATTAAACACTTCAGAGTGCACAAAGAATGCTCAGTACAGCTGCAAAAGGATTCTCTCCAATGTCCTGTATCAATAGATAATATGAATATCAATATTACATAGATCTTGTGCATCAATTAGCGGAAGATATGGTTGCTTGACAAAAGTCAAGTCAAAACATTTTAAGACCGGGCCTCCCTGGTGGCGCAGTGGTTGAGAGTCCGCCTGCCGATGCAGGGGATACGGGTTCGTGCCCCGGTCTGGGAGGATCCCATATGCCGCGGAGCGGCTGGGCCCGTGAGCCATGGCCGCTGGGCCTGCGCATCTGGAGCCTGTGCTCCGCAACGGGAGAGGCCACAACAGTGAGAGGCCCACATACCGCAAAAAGAAAAAAAAGAAAAAAAAAAAAACAAAAAAAAACAAACATTTTAAGACCAAAGAGATTACAGTTAATACCTGTTTGATAAGAAAATGCCAAGTGAAGGAGAGTTAGAACAGTACCTAAAGAAGAACATCAAAGGCATTAACAGCTGGAGCACCTCTTATCTCAGACCACACTGTGCTTCTGGGGAGTTCCACAAATCTGCCTGGGGTATGAGAATCTAACCCAAGTAAATGATCCTAAATCTACAACAATCTATTTACACAAAGATGTCCCTCATAGCATTGTTTATATTACATTTGCAAAACACTGGAAAATTTTCAAATATCAGCAAATTGTTTACTAAATTACAGTACATCCACTAAGTGACTAAATTTAAGAGTTTTTGATGTTCATAAAAGTTTAAACATGGAGAAATGTTGGGTGGGTCATAATGTTAAATTTTAGAACATGATACTGTGAGATTAAAGAGAACTTAAACATATTCATAGAAGAAATCAAATTTTAGCAATCTGCAAAGAAAGAATAATGGGTAACATTTTCCCTTTTCCTTTTTCTATGAGCATGTATTACATTTATAATAGAAACATATTTTTTTAAAAAAGCTTTAAACAAACAGGTAAACACATCTCAATACCCCCTTGTCCATCCCTCACCATGGATAAGGAAGCTCAAGTAAAGGAAAAGATTCTTCTACTTTTTGTTTAGAAAATGGGCTTCCACTTGTAATCAAGGAGATAATCCTTTTCTCTGAATTGTTGGTCTAAGCTACTGAGTCAAGAACTATCATCACCCTTTAGAAGGATGTGACAACTGCAGGGCCACAGTCTAACTTGATGCCCAAGGTCGCACAGCTCTGCAGAACTGAGTCCAGCCCACAGACGCACTCAACTTTCACAGCAGAGCTGCTCATATTCCCAAAGTACTCTGGCTGGCTTCCAGCAGATCCACTTCCCACTGGGCCACAACAGTGTGGGGCTGCCTTACACACTTGGCTGATCACCTCCCAGCTCTGGGAGATGTTGTTCACACTATTTTAAGGGAATCAGCCACATCGTGTTCTCAGTGATAAAGAGACTGGGATACGAAATGCTCTTACAGCAAGCCAAAAGCTGGCAAAGACCACTCCCAAACCTCCTAGGCTTCCCTCTGGCCTGGACTATGAAATAGACCATCCTTCTTCCGAGTTTGGTAGGATATCCCAAGGATGAGCAAGGGCTAATATGCAGAAGGACCCCTGCCAAGAAGACAAAGTCTCACATCTTGCTGATGGCTTCCAGAAGGACAGGCAGAACCATTCAAACTCAGCTGAGGGGTTAAGCATAGTTCAGTGATTAATCACTTGGATTCTGGAGACAAGAGAGAACAGAGGTTCAAAACCCAGCTCCAACACTTGAGAGCTAAGTGATCTTGGACAAGTTATTTAACTATATTTCAGTATTCCCATCTGTCAAAGGAGCATGCTAGTAGTACCTATCCCAAAAGATTATTATAAGGATTAAAGGAACATTTAGAATAGGGCCAGGCCCTTAGTAAGAACCATGAAAGGGTCCTTCATTTGCAATATTGGTTGACCACCTCCTAGTACCAGGACCATTTGCAGTTCACCAAGCACTGTGCTGAGCTTTACATACTGTATTGTTTTTAATCCTCACAGTAGCCCCAAAGCATAAGTATGATTATTTCTGTTCTACACATGAGGAAACTAGTGCTGGGGGGGGGGGGCGGGGGGGTTGGGATTAAGCAGCTTGGCCGGGTCACGTATGACAGAGGCCCCATCCAAACCCAGGTATCTTGGGATCCAAAAACAAAAGGTCTTCCCAGGTGAGGCCCAGACTCAGAGTAAACGTATTTAGGAGAAATAAGTACATTTCTCTATCATACTTACTTGGTAAGGTTTGCTTACTCTGTTAAGTGTTCTCTCTTTGGTGTGGGGTTCTGTTTTTTCCTGCGTATGTCATCCACACAAGATTTTCTCTTCCTTCTCCTGACTCCTGTTTCTTACCCTAGGATGAATTAGAGCTCACAGCAAAGGCCCCAGGGCTTGGGTGAATTAAGGACACTGAGGCACCAGGAAAGATTGCTAATCCTCTCCCTGATGATGGGGAAAGATGCCTTGCCCAAATTCAACTCCTCTCCCTGTCCTGCATCCCCTGCCCCAGCTACTAACCCCACCATGATCTGCCATGGTAATAGCAGCAACAGTGTACTGATTTTCCATGGTACTGGGCATTTTCTAAGCACTTTCATGTACAATCATCTCCTTTGATCTCACAATGATCCCGATGGGTAGAAAGGGAAAATATTTATCCCTGTTGTACAGATGATAAAACTGAGGTACCGGGAGTTAACAACTTGCCTGATATATGGCTAGAGAAGGGCCCAGGTTTCTTGCCACCTACAGTGCTCTTTCCAAAGCACTGAAGGTTCTGAAGCTTTTCTTGAATCACAAACTCTCGTGACAATCTGTTGAAAGGTTCAGATTCCCTGAAAAATAAATATGTAACCCTAGGCCCTCTTTGAGGCATTCCCAGACCCCCTGAAGTCATCCACTAGTGCCTGACCCCAGGTTAAGAGCCTGCACTACACTTAATGCACATCCATACTAACCCAAGGGAGAAAAACTGAACATCAGGAGCCACAGGGAGGTGCCAAGGCCTTGGTCAGGACAGAATCCTCAAGAAAAAAATCCTCCACATTGTTTTGCTTTAGTCAGTGTGGGACAGGGAAGTGAAGGATTCTCTTGTACCTTCAAAGAATGCCTGGTAACTCTAAGTTCCAGAAATGCCTTTCCGGGGTAAACACCCAGTGACCACAGGACCTAAGTTTTTCAGGGCAGAAAAGCTAGGTTTTAGTCCAACGGTCTCTTTGATGTTTGATTAGAATAAAAATGGTCACTTTGGAGGGCCTCTTTGAGTCCAGACTTGAGGAAGTCCTTAGCTCCCTGCCATGTACTAGAGCTATAAACTCTACGAGGACAGGGACCACGCCTATTTTGTTTCCATGTTAAACCTAAAGCCTACTACAGTGCCTGGCACGTGGTAGGAGTTCGACAATGGTTATCATGAATGAATGAACCCTAAGAAGTTCCCACATCCATGCCTGACCTGATTCCCCTACTTTTCAAAACTTGCTCTTTTCTAAGCCACCTCCTCTACATGGCACATCTGACCACATTCCCTGATTGTACTTCCTCTGTGCCATGGACATGGTTCAGTGGTGTTTCTGCCAGGTAACTGCTGCTATTCAATGATGAATGCAGAGATCAGAGAGGAACATTTTGGGATCATGTGGAATAAAAAGCAATCCTATAAATGTAAATTGTTACCCTATAAACATGGATTATTATTCACAGAGAGGAAGATGTATAAAATACTAAAGGACAGGGCTTCCCTGGTGGCGCAGTGGTTGAGAGTCCGCCTGCTGATGCAGGGGACATGGGTTTGTGCCCCAGTCCGGGAAGATCCCACATGCCGTGGGGCGGCTGGGCCCGTGAGCCATGGCCACTGAGCCTGAGCGTCTGGAGTGTGTGCTCCGCAACAGGAGAGGCCACAGCAGTGAGAGGCCTGCGCACAGCAAAAAAAAAACAAAAAAGAAAAAGAAAAACTGGAGACAACCTAAATGTCCAACATATATTCTCACACACACACACACACACATTATGTGGCAACTTGGAAAAATGCTTAAGATAAAACATTCAGTAAAAAAAATTAGAATACAAAACTGTATCCACACTGTAATTATGACTGTAAGAATAAGTCATAGATATAAAGACTTCAGGAAGGATGCCAAAATGACAGCAGGGATTATATTCAGGATTCTTTTCTTTTACCCTTTATCAAATGTTCTACAAAATAAGTATATTATTTTTATGACAAAATCTCATTTTGTAAAAGATGAATAAAGGAGGACTGGTGACTAAGAAACTGAGGCAATGTTGCAAAGTGAGTTTATCCAGAAGGTGGTGAAAACACGTCAGCCACTGAAACTGTAAGCAAAAGTAGTCAGTGCCTTCTGAAAACTTCCACCTATCACATTCCCAAAAGAAAACATGTACGTCGCCTAAATTCTGTTGAATTGGCTTTTGGAGAAAGACAACATAAGGGACATTTGGTGACACTTAAGTTATCTAAAATGTCATGGACATATGGCATCTCGAGGGGTGGGAGAGCTCATTCTGTGATGATTCCAAAACTCCAGACCTCCGCTCCAGATAAAGACTGTAAAGAAAAGGAGCAACGTCTGTATCCAGGAACCATGGTCAGGAAAGGCCTTGATGGTCATTAGAAAAATGGTGCCCTGTGGAAGCAGCAAACACCAAGGCAATGTGGATGTGGGAGAAGGAGGGAAGGGAGAAAGGGCCGAAGGGGAGTCTGCAATGCAGGTAGAACCGTGGTTCTCAGGCCTGCTGCACTCCACAAACCAAAGAAGCTTTCAAATCATACAGCTCTCTGGGTGCTACCCCAGGGATGCTGTTTTAATCACTCGTGAGTATACTGTGAAGCCCGGATTAAGAACCACTGAAATAGAAGGTAAATAATAAATCTGAAGAGAATAGGGATTACTAAGTAAAAGACAAGGTTTTCAACTGGGAGAAGATGAAACTACAGCACGGAGGGAATTTGCCTGTGGTTGCTGCTGATGCCACTGATATTATTCATTAGAAAAGGGAAATAATTTTAGAAGTTGTCTGGTCTACTTTATCTTAGACCTCTCTCTCTCTCTCTCTCTCTCTCTCTCTCACACACACACACACACAAATACACACACCTCAAAAAGTTGAACTTGAGCCAAGTAACTGACTTGTTGGTGATATTTTATAATTTAAAAACTACAATTAATTGAGATTTGGGACTATGCTAAATGTTTTTTAAATCTTTTTTTGAAATGATTCCATGGCTTTTTTTTTTTTTTTTTTTTTTTTTTGCGGTACGCGGGCCTCTCACTGTTGTGGCCTCTCCCGTTGCGGAGCACAGGCTCCGGACACGCAGGCTCAGCGGCCATGGCTCACGGGCCCAGCTGCTCCGCGGCATGTGGGACCTTCCCGGACCGGGGCACGAACCCGCGTCCCCTGCATCGGCAGGCGGACTCTCAACCACTGCGCCACCAGGGAAGCCCTGAAATGACTGTAGACACACAGTAAGTTCCAAAACTAGTACAGAGAGCTTCGACATACCCATTACCCAGTTTCTGCCAATGATAACATCTTACACAACTACAGTATGTTATCAAAGCCAGAAAGGTGACATTGACACAGTATAAGTACCTAGCCTATGACCTTACTCAGATTTCAGGAGTTTTTATGCTAAGTGTTTTGACATACACTTTCTCATCTTATCCTCCCATCATTACTATTTCCATTTTGCAGAAAAGAAAACTGAGGCCAGGAGAAGCTGAGTAACTTTCCCAAGGTGGTAAGTGACAGACAGGATTAGGATAGAAACTCAGCTTTGCCTGATTCCAAGCTCCAGTTCTAAACCACCTTCCTGTACCAAGTCCCTGCATTGCACACACACACCACCATGGTTCATGGCCGCTGGGGACAAAGGGCTCTGGCAAGACTGCAGGGTGATGCTGGTGACAAGCTCGTAGGAGAGGCCTGTGGGTAGCAAGTGTGTGAGGCCACAGCTAGGAGAGCAGTAAGTCTTAAGAAGGGCCTTCTAGGGCCTCCCTGGTGGCACAGTGGTTGAGAGTCCGCCTGCCGATGCAGGGGACGCGGGTTCGTGCCCCGATCCCGGAGGATCCCACATGCCGCGGAGCGGCTGGGCCCGCGAGCCATGGCCGCGGGGCCTGTGTGTCCGGAGCCTGTGCTCCGCAACGGGAGAGGCCACAGCAGTGAGAGGCCCGCGTACAGCAAAAAAAAAAAAATAAATAAAATAAAATAAAATAAGGGCCTTCTAGTTCTCCAGCCCAGCAGCTAAAGTGGCATTTGTGGGCTGAGCTATGTTCTGCAGGAGGAAGGGGCAAGCAGGGGATGAAGCCCAAGAGAGCAGGCCAGCAGGCAGTGAAGTAAGAGTCCATCCTGGGCACGAGGAAATGGCAGGAAATGAAGAGAGTAGGCTGATGCTGGTACTTCACTGGGAAGCAGGCAGGAAGCAGGAGCCTAGCTAGAAAGCAAATCCACACCAACAACCAAACCAGAAGACAAAGACCCCCTCGTCCATGCTAGACCAGGGAGGAAGTGTGGTCTAGTGGTTATATGTGGGTTCTGGAGCCAGAATGTGTGGCTCTAAATCCCACCCACACCTACCAGTTGGTGGTCTGACTGACTTTTGGTAAGTTAACTTTGCACCTCAGTTTCTCCATCTGTAAATGTAAAGTAATAAAAATTTAAAAATCTCCCAGGATTGCTGGGCAGATCGAACAGACAGCAATGTAAAGCATGTAGAAAAGTGCTTGACACATCACCTTCAGTCGGGTTAGCTACTGTTATTACACACAACGTGACTGGACAAGGATTAAGAGGAAAACGCTAGAAACTAAAGAGAGGGGGAGGGTGCCTCAAAGGTCCCTGGTGTCAGAGTGGCTTTTCAGTACTAAGGGACACACCTGAGGGACAGCCAGATAAAGCGAATTCCTTCGCACAACACAGGGCCTACAGCTAACTGTACATCTCCCAGCAGCACTCAGCAGGATGCTGACACGGGATGGCATTACCTATGACTACAAGGCACTTGCTGGTACCAGACACTGTGCTCACTGCTCCACATGCAGAGCCCCCTTGACTCCTCACAGGTATCCCTCGAGGAAAAGAAGATTTCATCCCATTAAACGGTTGAGGAAACTGAGGCTCAGCTTCAACTGCCTGCTCAAGGTCACACAGCAGGCGAGGAGTGGAGCTGGGATTAAAACCAGAGCTCAGAGGCTTCCCTAGTGGCGCAGTGGTTGAGAGTCCGCCTGCCGATGCAGGGGACACAGGTTCGTGAGCCATGGCCGCTGAGCCTGCGTGTCCGGAGCCTGTGTTCCGCAACGGGAGAGGCCACAACAGTGATAGGCCCGTGTACCACACACACAAAAAAAGTCCAGACAATACATTCACACTCCTTTCTCTGGCTAAGTAATGCCTCCCCCAACCCACTCCATGGCACTCTCGCCACTCTGCAATTTCCCATCATTCCAGTGGCACCACCAGCTTCAGGTCAAGATACTGCCTTCCACCAGATTAGAGCACCCAGGAGCCCCTACCCGCAGGACAGGGGATTATTTAGAGCCTGGATTTGTTGATACACTTCTTCATATTCCAAGTCAAACTTATTTCTGCCCATTAGGGTTGATGCATTTTAGACTAAAGGACTGCCCATACCACCCTTCTTTGTGTCCTTTCTCTCACAAACACCCTCCCTGGGCTCCAGGTAGGATGAAGATATAACAGCTTATAAAACAATGGATGAAAGAAAAATCCAGAATCCATACTGACACTACAATCTAGAAAGGGAGCAAGAGAGGAAGGAAAGGGAAAGCTCTTATTTACCATCAAATGTCATTTAATAAATGGAGAAAAAATAATAGAGTTAGAAACTACCATTGATTCAGGCAAGAATCATCAATTGATGCTAAAACCATTGCATAAAAGTTTGTTAAAAAAGAGATTATCAGCAGCTGCATAGCACAGGGAGATCAGCTCGGTGCTTTGTGACCACCTAGAGGGGTGGGATAGGGAGGGTGGGAGGGAGACACAAGAGGGAGAAGATACGGGGATAGATGTATATGTATAGCTGATTCACTTTGTTATAAAGCAGAAACTAACACACCATTGTAAAGCAATTATACTCCAATAAAGATGTTTAAAAAAAAAAAAAGAAAGAAGAGATTATCTTCATCGTCTCAAAGTTATCTCCCGCAGATAACTTACTACCTACAAAGGGCAGAACGGCACCTTTACCGGGGAGACATTAGGGGAAACAACCTTAATGAAATAAAGCTAACATCACTAGTAATGGGACAATCGACAGCCCTCTTTCAGTGCTGCATGGAGGACGCAACATCTACATCACTTATATAGTATTCCTGTCAACATGAATAACCTGAATCAAATCGCAAGGCAATGATCAGACAATCCCAAATTGAGGAACATTCTGCAGCACAAAACATGTGACCCGTTTGCTTCAAAATGTTAATGCCATGCAAGACAAAGAAAGACTAAAAAGCTGCTTCAAATTAAAGGAGACTGACAACTAAATGTAATGTGTGCTTCAGGAATGGGTTCTGGATCAGAAAAAAAGATTGTCATAAAAGACATTGGAACATTTGGTGAAATCTGAATGTGGGCTGTATATTAGATAATAGTATTATAGCAGAGTTAAGCTTCCTGAATTTGGTAATTATACTGTGTGTGTAAGAAAGTGGTCTCACTCTTAAGCAATACAAGCTGAAGCTGAAAGGTCATGATGTCTACAACTTAAGGTCAAAAGATTTGGAAAAAAAAGATAAATAGATGATAGATTTGATAGCAAGCAAGCAAAAGTGACTCTAGGTGGAAGATAGACAGTTGTTCATTTTACTAGTCTTATAACTTCTCTGAAGGTTTAAAAATTGTCAAAATAGTTTTTTGAAAAACAAGGTAGGTACCTACCAGTTGGCTCAGAGCTAGACACAAAAGCCTGATTCAGTGCTACCCATGGAAACCTAATGACCAATGAAACTCAGCCCCAACAGGGCCAGACAGGGTCGAAGATAGAATAATTATCAAAACAGTAGAGAAACACAAAATTTAATAAATATAATTCAGCCCCCTGCATACATCCCCTTTCTAATTCTCAATCTAGACCATTTTCAAAGAATGAAACTGATGTACAGATCAAGGTTTGGATCCCGGAATCCAAGTTTGCTATTTGATTTACATCCTCCTGTTTCTGGCTTTGCAGAGTGTGCACAAGTTATACTCTTGGGCAGTTTGCAATGTGTCTGCCTCCAAGTACTTGACCCCATCACCTGAGCCAGAATCATCATCCCTTTCAAAGGAGGACAAGCATGTCTACAGCTCTTGTTCAAATAACCATCCTTCCCCAACGAAGCTGGCCTCTGGGGTCTACAGATAATTCACCTTAGCAAATTCAACTCCTGTTGCACTTAACAGTAATCAATAAATGGGGAGCAGCTAGACTACAGTTATG
The DNA here is from genome assembly GCF_025265405.1 of Mesoplodon densirostris. Lineage (NCBI taxonomy): Eukaryota > Metazoa > Chordata > Mammalia > Artiodactyla > Ziphiidae > Mesoplodon > Mesoplodon densirostris. The sequence goes on from NC_082669.1 coordinate 69,091,594, forward strand.
GGGCTGTCTATTCAATAACCATTAGCTGCTACTACATTTAGAAGTAATAGAAAAAACAACGGTCCCTGTTCCAATCCACGTGGGAAGACATATTTTCACAAGTGTCTTCCCCAGATTGTCCATGCTCTTCTTCCTCCATAGGTTTTTAAATCCCACGCTGTTCTCCAGCTCCATTACTCCATCTCTGCTGCCAGGCAGAAAACCTTAGTCTTGATGTTCTGTGTATAGAGGGCAGAAGCATGTAAATATAAATCCTAATTCTGTAATTTAATTAGAAAAAAATATGCAGTCTTCTTTCTGCTTCCCCAAAGATTTCCAAAAGCTCCAAAGATCTCTGCCTATGGAATAAAAGTGAACCTTCTTCTCGTGGCAAACAACACCCTGCCATATTTGGTCTCAACTTTACATTTCCAATACTGCCTCACTTTCACATGCCTTAGACACAAATCCAACAGTTCCTTCAACATATGCTGTGTCTTCCTGCCTCCTGACCCTGGCTAACACCGTTCCTTTTGCTTCCCTTTTAATGTCCACCATGATCCAGCCTGGCCTGTTTCAATGGTTACACCAAGTGTCATTCAACATATTCACTGATCCATGTGAGGTCCGGGGGCAAGGGTACGTGCTGGTCCAGTTCTCCTCAAGTGGCTCCAGTGCCGGGCATGGGATGTGACTGCAGAACAAGCACTGAGCACTTGAATGGGAAGAGAGCATCTGTTATTAGAAAGATTCAATAAGAAGGAAATCTCTCCTTTCCTGCTAGCAAGGGCAGAAACCCTGCCTTAAGGCTGCAAGTGGGGACAAAAATTTCTACAGAGTAAAACACAAGGTAACATTATTGTGAGGTTCATAACATAACCCGGGATCCCCCACTGCTGAGGACAGGGACCAATCACCAATCAAGGGATATCCAGACTTGCATTACCGCAGGGCACAGTTTCAAAGGGTTTTGCTCTATTTTTATTTAGGGAACCTTAATTTTACTTCAGAAAAACCAATGAGGTAAAGTCATTCATCACTGAAAGTTTCTAAGGCATAACATATGGTGCTTCTGAGGTATTTCCCACTGTAGGGTCCCGTATCAGTTAGGCCAATCTGTCTCTTTACCTCATCCACCATTAAGACTTAGCCCAAGGCCTGGTCCTGGGAAAGAGGAGGATATAATGTAGGAGAAGCAGGAAGCCAGAGACCCAGCTTTTCGGACTTGGGGGATTATAGGGAGATGAGGCAGACAGGGCAGGAGTGAGACTTCCTCTTCTCTTTCTAGAGGGACATCTACCCATAAACCAGAAGGTCCACATCTGAGTAAACTCTGTGGCCAATAGAGGCAGGTAGAAGGAGGCTGGGTTTTAGCTTCCCCAGGTTGTCTCTTGGGTTCTGTGTGGTTTGGACAGGACCCAGAGGTTCCCACAAGCTCCTGAGGTTGAACCTCAGAAGTTACCAGGGATTGTGCTTGGGGAGCTGGCCCATGAGGTTGACATGGGACAAAGTACCCAAGGGCTAAAGGCCAGACCATCTGATCCAGAAGCACATGAGAATCATGACCAGACCTTGATGGGATGCACAGCACTGCCATAGAGAGATGGGAGGCCTTCTTTCACTTAGAGAGAGCTTCAGAGACTCCTAGCACACTTCAGGTCTCTGTGTGACCAAGGACAGAAGTTCCTGTTGCTCATCAGGAAGCACGGGAGGTTGACCCACGCTGCACTCTGGCAGAGAGATGGAGATGAAGCCTCCAGGAGTATCCGAGCCTCTCCCCTGCCTGACAGTACTGAAGCTCCCCACTCCTCCCTGTGGGATTCTCCTAGGATGACTCACTCACACTTTGTAAAATGTGCTGCTAGGAGCTATTCTGATTTAGGCATAGACCAAGCTGTTGAGGACACCTCGGATGAGTGCCATTCCTATGGGTAGAACCCTGGCTTCCCCAATAGCCTGATGAGAATGTGTCTGGTTTGAAAAAGGATTTGCTCTTAAGGGGAAGTTAGCCTTGGAGACCGGTCCACTGGCTGGCAACCAAAGTGTTCAAACCAACTGTACGATGTCCAACATTCTTTAGCATTTCCCTTGTACAAAAGAAACAATTATATTTGGGGTACGATTTTAAATGCTCCCTTCTCATGTTGTAATTTCTTTAGTTAATCTCAATGTTTCAGCAAAGTCTCCAGTGGGTAATAAAAGTACAAAAGACTAAAAAAAATTGTGGCCTGCCCCATGTTCACCCCACCACTAGAGCCCACGGGGGAAGATGCAGCATCAAATATAAAATCAAGTACAGAAAACTGGTCCAGGATTCCTAGGCCAGTAGCCTTGAAGCTGAAGCTGTGCCCACAGCACAGAGCTGGCAGTGGTGGGCCAGCAGAGGATCGCAGCATGGTGTGAGACTGCGTTAGCCGGGGCCTTCTGAGAAGCAGGTGCCGAGGAAGGATTAGACGTGCAAGAAGTGTATCAGGGGGGAACATCTGAAAGAGAAAATGGGGAAGGAGCCAGAGGAGGCAGGGAGAGGCGAGATGCAGGTCTGACTCCCAGTGAAGGAGACAAGGACGGCAGGTTGGGTGGGAGCGTCTTAGATCACAGTGCAGCTCTAAAGAAAGTTCACCAAGGAACTTGGAGTCCTCGAGCTGAAGTCACCATCAGAGGAGTCCCGTGTCTCCCAGGAATGGCCACCCTTAGGATCCCTGGCACTCTTAGCCATTGGCTGAAAGTGCCCTTGAGAAACACAGCCAGAGCCATCATAGGGACAAATATCCTCGCACAGAAGCTGGGGCCATGGGTCAAGTACATTCCCTTTGGTCAGAGATGTGAGAGGTGCATTCACATGGCCACCACAGAGACAAGCTGCCTCTTTCCCAATATACTAGTGGAAGGACCAGGAAGAATGCAAACGGAATGGTGTCTGCATGATATATGCTTTGTCAATTTCCAACACTGGAAAATCTGTCTATAAAAACTTGCTTTGCAAAGAGAAGCCTAAATATTTCCCTTGTGGGAAGCCAAAGTTGCAACAGAAACTCTTCTGAGTTTTAAAAAAAATCAGAATTCATTCTTTCATTTTTCCCCTTCACAGACCTGAGCAAAACTCTACTGCTTTGGATTAGCGAAGACTAGAAAGAAAAAATGTCAACTCCAGGGAGACAGCACTAAGTCACGGAAGTAGGGGACCCCCGAAGTTCCCGGTGGGTGACCAACATATGGTGATAGAGAAAGACATGTGACCAGACTTTCCCATGAGCTAATTGGGAATTTTAACCCATGACTCATCCCGGGGTGGGGTCTGAAGCTGCAGGGGACGCTACCCCACACCAAGCCATAGCATCAGCCAGACTGCACATTTCCTGAAAGTAATCAAGTCAGAAACTGGTTTCTTGGCTATAGCTGTTGGTGGAAAAATGAATGCCAAAAGCCAAAATGAGGATGAGTTCAACGACTGAATTCTGCGTGGAAAACGCAATCCATTAAATGGCACCTGACAAGGACTTAATCTCATCTGCGGCCGAGGGTGTTGGCTCAATGCAGTTTTGCTGTCTGGAACGTATTCTTAGTAAGTTATGTATAGAATCAGGAACGCTTTTGCCAAAGCCCAAATAAGTCCATTCTGTGTGGGAGGAGAAGTTCATCAATCCCCCAGTGACTCTCCAGGGAGTGAGCATACTCTTCTTCCAAATGCAAAATTATCAAAACCTATGTTGAGTCACACAATTCAAGGTAAGTAACTGAGATGGCCAACGTGCTGGATGGCTTCAGAATTTCCACTACTGCGCAAGGAGGTCAGGCCAGAGGCCAGCCTTGCTCACAAAGTACCTACTGGGCTTGTATTCCCAGCCTGGGGCACATTGCACAGCCCAGTCACAGAAGAAGGGGTCAAGGTGCAGAGGATCAATCCACTCCTCAACAGGATTTTGAAAAACTGGGAGGGAAGGAATGAGGGGCTGTCATATTCATCGCCCACTTAATCCTAGCAACAGGACCCAAGGCCACTGCTGTTATTTCACTGTTTCCATTTGTAAAATGAGGCAACTGAGAATCAAAACCATGACTCAAAATCACACAGTTGAGAAGAGCATTTGCAAATTCATGCCTGTGGTATTCCAAAGCCCATGCCTCACTCCTCAGAGGGTGGTCCTTGGACCATCACATCACTTGGGAGCTTGTCAGAAACACAGATTCACAGGCTGCTACCCAGACCTACTGAATGTGGGTCTGCATTTAACAGGATCCCTCAACGAATTTATTGGACATAAAGTTTACCTTAATGGGCTCCTACTGGAAAGGGGTAGGTGGATCAAAAACGTAAGTTTAGACTAGAAAAAAGATTGAGTGAAATAGAACAGGGTCAGTCTCATAGGATAAGCCTCAAACTATATGTCCAAATTGCACATCCAGATTAGTAAAATCAATCACACTATCTTATTTCACCAACAGCAAACCCAGAAGCAGGAAAGCCAAGGTGATGTGGTGGTAGAACATGGTGGACAGGTAAGGCTTTGGAGCCAGGTGGACTGGGTTGAAATTTCCAGCTCTGCCACTTGCTGGGTGGCTTTGGGTAAGTTACTTGATCTCTCTGAGACTCAGTTTCCTGACCTGCACAACTGGGATAGCAATACACACCCTGCCAGGGTTTGGGGAGATTCAATGAGCAAATGAATGTACGGTTCCTAGACATAGCTGATGCTCAATAAACATTGGTTTCCTTGACTTTCAGTACAATGTGGGCTGGGTCTCACCTTTGCAAATGTGCACACTAGAAGCTGGGGAGATAAAGGGTTCTCAGCAGCCAGCTCTTTCCTGTTCTCTTGGGTCCTCTAGTGGTAAATACTAAGATTCCGGTCACTAATCAGACTGGCTGGACTGGTCTATCTTCCTTAAGCTTCAGGCTCAGCATATTCTCCCATCTCTTTTAAGACAAACCTGAGCAGAACAAGGTTCAAAGGGACAGGTCGTGAGGAACAAGGAAAACAGGCATCTGGGTACAGTTCCCAGAAGTGTCTGTTTTTGAGACACTCGAGCCTTTTTATTTAGCTATGGTTCCCACTTTCCTCTTTTCAAAAGTCTCGGGTTTTGAAAGCAGACTTTTTCATGCCAGAGGCTTCGTGAGCTTTCAGAGCCCACAGTGTCTGCACCTGGACCCACAAAACCCAAGTCTGATCTTATTCACTCTGTGTGTATCTGCTCAAAGGCGTGGAGGAGCGGGAAGTGGCTGCCAAGCACTACCTGCACATGCGTCCCCAGCTGCTGCCCGGAAGGACACCCCCACCTACCACGCCCACTTCTGCATCAGTTACAGAAGCTGATACAAGAGGTGCCCTTGGAACAGAGTATCTCCCACGGATGGAAGTAGCTGAGGGCAAGGGTCCCAGTGAGGGTCCCATGGTCTGACTGCCTCAGGAACAGCTCCAGCACCAATAAAGAGGAATTTATTTCCTTGCCCAAGCAAAAAAAATTTTGTGGCCCCAAATTCCAAATGCCCTCCAAGTGTGAACAAGGAGAAAGAGAAGGGAGTAGGCAAAGCTATCACTTCTCCCCTGTTGCTCGGTGGTAACGATCCTGCAGAGGAGCGATGAGGACAGAGGATGCCAATTCACGAGAACCATGTGTTCCTCCGCAGCAAACAAGACTGCAGAACTGCAAAGGGCAGGATGTTCACAGTCACATGCCTGGATCCCTTAATTGTGTGTGGGGTTGTGTATAAGTGTGTCCACACACACACACACACACACACGGCACGGTGGCTGAGACACTGAATTTCAGAGTCAGAAAAAAGAACCCAACACCTCAATCTCAGCAAAGGGACGACTGTACTGCTTGGTTAAAGAAGTTCTCGTAGGGCTTGAGAGCGCTGATCATGGATACACCCCTGAAGTTTAAAGCTGTAGGAGCATAATGCACTGGTCGTCCTAGATTTTCCAGAGTCACTAATATTGGAGTCAGCAATTACCAGGTTTTTTCACTCCTGGAGTAAAAAGGGAGGTGGGAGGGAGCACACTGTGATATATTCCTATCACATTATTTAATATCCAGCTATAACTCATTCCTTCTCTGCAATCCAAAAGACATCTAGAAAACAAGTGGTATTATTACAAGGACAACCTTTTTTTTTGAATTTTATTTTATTTATTTTTTATACAGCAGGTTCTTATTACTTCTCTATTTTATACATATTAGTGTATACATGTCAATCTTAATCTCCCAATTCATCCCACCACCCCCACCCCTGCTTTCCCCCCTTGGTATCCATACATTTGTTCTCTACACCTGTGTCTCTATTTCTGCCTTGCAAACCGGTTCATCTGCACCATTTTTCTAGATTCCACATATACGCGTTAATATATGATGTTTTTCTCTTTCTGACTTACTTCACTCTGTATGACAGTCTCTACAAATGACGCAATTTCGTTCCTTTTAATGGCTGAGTAATATTTCATTGTATATATGTAACACATCTTCTTTATCCATTCGTCTGTCGATGGGCATTTAGGTTGCTTCCATGACCTGGCTATCGTAAATACTGCTGCAATGAACATTGGGGTGTATGTGTCTTTTTGAATTATGGCTTTCTCTGGGTATATGCCCAGAAGTGGGATTGCTGGGTCATATGGTAGTTCTATTTTTAGTTTTTTAAGGAACCTCCATACTGTTCTCCATAGTGACTGTAACAACTTACATTCCCACCAACAGTGCAAGAGGGTTCCCTTTTCTCCACACCCTCTTGAGCATTTGTTGTTTGTAGATTTTCTGATGATGCCCATTCTGACTGTTGTGAGGTGATACCTCATTATAGTTTTGATTTGCATTTCTCTAATGATTAGTGATGTTGAGCAGCTTTTCATGTGTGGTCATCTGTATGTCTTCTTTGAAGAAAGGTCTATTTAGGTCTTCTGCTACAAGAGCAACCTTGATTCTGCCCTAAATTATTTCTCGATAAGTAAGCTGTTCCCACATTTTGCTTATAATAATTTACCTGCAACAAATCTCACAACTGACGTTACTACCACAATTAAGGACAACTGCATTAGAGAATATTTACCCTCTAACATTGCTGTTGAAATCAACTATCTTCTTTGGAAGAAAGGATGGTTCCAGGATAGCACAGAATTGTATTAAGGAGACCAGTGAATGAACAACAAATGCCAATACATTTCTGGCTTCCACTGCTATAGGACTGGCATATTTACACCTACTGTGTTTTTCCTACTACACGCCAAGCTCTACAAGGAATCAGAAATAAATCCTGACCTTAACAAACTTATAACTTAATCTCTTTCTGGAACCAAGACAGTGGCACATAATACAACTAGCAGATCAAAAGAAGTTCATGGTCATCAGTACCTTTTCTCTATTAAAGAGCACAGAGGGAATGCAAAAAGAAGGGATGATGGTAATGGAGTTGGACTAGCAAATAAGATGTTCCTTTCATGGCGGCAGCTCTTTAGCTGTTCACTGAAGAAGACGATGAACCTGGTTTGAGGTGGCAGGTGTAAGTACCAGAAGACAGTATATGAAGGGGTTGACTCCACCAGAGACACTTGGAGATAAGAACACACAGACCATGAGACCCATTCACCCTCCCCTCTTCCCCCCCACCAGTCACTTGCAGAGAATCACAGGTTCACAGAATGTACTTCTCTCTACTTGAGTGGTTTTTATTTTATTTAAACCTCACAATGCAGTAAACCCTTACTAGGAATAAGAAAAGCATTTGCCTTGCAATTCTGGTCCCGCCACTGCATCAGTCACATTATATAAAGAAATCCAAACCCCTATTCATCACTCCTTTTCAGAACTCATCTATAATTCAGTCCACACTAAGAACCTTCACACAATGAAATGGTTTTTACTGGGCGATTACACATATCACCTAGAGGCAAAAGAGAGCACATTTTTCGAGTATATTTCCTGTACTCCAAATCCTGTCTGATTTGTTTATGAGGGAAGAAAAGGGAAGCTTACATGTACTACTAGCCATGTGGAGAGTATGAAAGCCTTATATAATGGAAAGAAAAATGAAAGAAGTAAAATTAGAAATACAGGGGGAAAGGAGGGGAGGAAGGCAGGCTGGCAAAATCATTAAAACGTAATTTCTGATACCAGTACGACTGCATATTTCAAAAGTGAGTTTGAAAGACCCATTCAGAAAAAAGAATCACTTTTCTATACCGCATCCATACCCAGACTGATTTTTATTTAATACAGGTGAGAAGGTAAGGAGATGCCTCATGATGGAAGTGGAGTACAATACAAAAAGAAAACACCAGAGAATTTTGCAGGAAAACGCAGGACTAAACGATGAACAAGAACAGAGTCAACAGCCACCTGGGAAACCACACAAGAAGATCCGCACTTCATTTCAGAAGGCAGCAGCTCTCATTTCTCTTACAACTAGAAAACTTCCCCCAGCAAGGGACTCTAAAGGCACGGGGCTGAGTTAATTCCCACCACATGCTTTTTCCCTGTGCACTTATCTCCCTGCGTCATCCTCCTTTGAAGCAAAAGACTCATTAATCCAATGCAAATTGCCAATGTCAGTAAATCCTTTGCCTCAGCATTTAAACGCCAATACCAATTAAATACCAACAGCAACTTAACTACTGATACGGTCTTCACTACATTCAGGAAATCCAGCCAGAAGTTTAGTGGGCATTACTTCCGACACTACTTCATCAATTCTAATTTACTTCGTGCAGAGAAATGAGGTAATTTGCTGGCCACGCTGACGTGGCATCCAACTGGACTGAAATAACTCCACAAGCAAATAAAAAGGAACAAAGTGAGTTGCAATCCACCAAACCTGAAGGACGTTTTCACCAAGGCTTCCGGGCTATCAAGCTGAGGCAATTCATCAGCTAGGATTTCCTCCGGTGGCCGGGGGTCATGGACAATCGTTGGCCGTGGCTTCTCCTTGACATTCCCTGTGAGACCGTCGATGAGGGAGTTCCACAGACAGTTCTGCGACTTAGACCCTGAGGCATGAGGGGGAAAAAGGGGTGCAGGTGAGTTACCAACCAACTCCATGGCCTGCTTTGCCCAACTCGGGATTTTCAAAAGCACAGCAGGAACACTGACATACCTTTCATGATCTCCACCAACATCAGAGGGCTCCAAAAGGTTTTGGTCAGGCAACTTATGGAGTAACCAGGATTTTTAAAATTTATATACAAAAATAGGTTAATACTCTGAGCATTTTAACTCATAGCTAAGTATTATGAATATATATCCTGTCTCATTTCAGTGGTAATCAACTCCAATTCCTGACAGAGTTGTCGGTATTTACTGAAGTATTTATTCAGCAACTGGAAGTATACAAAGGACTACCATTTTAGAGAACAGCAGGATATTCAGACAAAAGTCTCCCCTGTGAACGTATCTTGCCTAAGGCCCAAGTTTCAAGACTGTATTCTGTGGAGACACCCACCCCAAAGAGGGGCCCCTGTCTAAGAACTAGAACCCACTACAGGCAGGTTCATTCTTCTGGAAGATCAAGACTCAAGGAAAACTACACTGGATGTTTACCAATACCTTACCCTACAAACACTTCAAACATATGAGATGAACATTAAAGGCAGACCTGAAGTAGATATGATGCCAAAAATAGGGCCTGATCAGCCAGGTAATCAAGGTCAATATCAACAGTGATAAGTTATATCCTTGATACGATGTGATGAAAATGGCACTTTACCTCCATGGTCTTTCTCCCCAAAATATATAACCCCAGAGTACTAAGCACGTTTCTATCTTCTGTAAACGTAATACTTTAATATCTGCCCTACATGCGTATCCCAGACATTCCCTGTTTGGACAACCAGAAAATACCCTTGAGTCATCTTGCCTTGGCCTCCTGCCTCTGTCACCTCCCCCTTCCTCCCTCCCCTCCATTCCTCAGGAAGAGTCCCCCCTCCAAGGGGCATGCTTTTCAGATACCAGCCAACCAAACCAGCAACCACACCCCAACACCTCCCTCACCAAGCTTTCACATCCTGAGCCACTCTCCACCTGCCCCAATAACCCCAGACAGGTACCAGACATCTAGGGGCAGCCCCTATGCCCCAGAGCGCACTAAAATTATTCAAACTAGCCAGTCCTGAGCCTGCTTACCTGGCAGAACCCATTCCTTCCTGCAGAAACCACAGTAAAGACTCTTGCCCACAGTTCCTCCCTCCCTCGGCCTCACAACAACCCCAATGCTTCTCAGCGTGGCTCCGTGGGATGACGTGTACCCCCTCTTTTGGGATCTGTGAATACTAACAAACTATCTTTTCAATGGCAGTCATCCCCTGATCTGTTGGCCTTACCACACCTAAAAATAATAAAACCCATTAAAACACTCAGTCTAGTCACAGGGAAAAGACAGATCCCAACAGACAGAGACTCTGCAAAACATCTGACCAGGACTCCTCAAAACCGTCAAGGTAATCAAAAAACAAGGAAAGTCTGAAAACCTGTCACAGCCTAGAGGAGTCTAAGAAGACACGATAACTAAATGTGGTATCCTGATGGGGTCCTGAAACTAAGAAAGGACATTAGGAAAAACTAAGGAAATTTGAATAAAGTATGTACACTAGTTAATAATAATATATATCGATATTGGTTCATTAATTGTGACAAATGTACCATACTAATATAAAAGCTTAATAATTGGGGAAACTGGGAATGGGGTATTTGGGAGCTCTTTGTACTATCTTTGCAAATTTTCTGTAAATCTAAAAATGTTCTAAAATTAAGAGTTATTATAAAAATACAAATAAGTATTAAAAATAAATAATAAAAATAGTTATTATTTTAAATGTCTATGAGCAAGTTATATTTTTAAGGTACAGACTGAGGGCATGACCACTATCATTACCCAGTTACCATTGGCTGGAGCTGGTTATCCTCTTCCCAGAGGAAAGAAAGCCTTTATCTTTGCTCAGATATACTGTCAGGTCTCTTAGTCATGCACCCATGGAGCTGTGTCCATCCAGAGGGGGTTGGCTTTTTCTATCCCATCCGTGCAGAAGGAGGACCTTTTTCTAATTCACACAAAGACTCTTTATGGGGCATGACGAGGTGGGCACGGAGGGGTAAGGGGCAGTGTCAGCTAATGCACATGCATGTGATCGGTGGGTAGAGAACAGATTCGTATGCTTGTGAGGATGCCTCCCTGATCAACCATCCACAGCCCACAACAGAAGAAATCACCGTAGTTTGTTGTGCCTGAAGGTTGTCTCTGCAGCTAAGATCAAAAGAACTTCACACACAAAAGGGAGCACCTCATGAGGACCCCTGAACCTTCACCAAGGACACCCATGGGTCCAAAAACAACTCTTTTAATGACCATGGTCACGAATGATCCTTGGGGGTGTACCACATCCAAACTGCTTTTGTGTCAATCCAGAGAAAATTAAGGCACATTAAGAGCAGGAAACAGAGCCTTCCAACTCCTGAAATGCAAGACAGCTTTTTCAAAGTCCTAAACACATATCTTAATAAGATCTGGTCCTATTAATGAAAGTCTGGTTTTGTGTTAATGAAGGTCTGGTTCTAGGAGGAAGACAAAAGCAGCAGCCTGTTTTCTTAGATTTGATCTAAGTGAAGACCTTACAATAAACTCCCTGCCTATTTCCCTTCATTCTTTCATTTACTCATTCAATATACAAATTTTGAATTCCCTCAATATGCCAGATTCCATTATGGGCTCTCGAAATAGATGAATGAGACTGGTTCCCTTGGGATGAGTCAGCCTATAAGTAATCACAATAAATGGACAATGCACCATAACTAAGGGACAAAGAAGTGCTAGAAGGGGCAGAGGAGAGCTCCCCCCCTCTGCCTCAGGGCCCTGGGGAAAGCCACACAGCGAACGTAATGTCTGATATGGGTCTAAAGCAGGAACAGATCTTCAGCAGATGGGGAAGAGAGAGAAGAGCATTCAGTGCAAATAGAATGTGCAGAGGCTCCGCGGCAGAACAAAGCAGCTCGAGAGAGAGGACAGTGACCAGAGATAAGGCCAAAGATTGGTTGTATAGGGTCTTGAATAAAATGCTAATTATTTTAGAATTTCTTCTGTAGGCAAAAAAGAACTAAAGATTTTTAACCAAGGTTATGGTGACATGACCATTTCTGTGTTTCTGAAAGGAAACTAGGGTGCTGTAGAGTAGTGAACCCGTGGGGACTAGCAAGGCTATATGAAGAGGTCTGTGAATCCACTGTATCTGTAGATGAAATAATGAAGTCTATATATACGACTAATTTTTAAGTATATATAGATATGATTAATAAACTAGAAATTTATGTAAAAGCACTAATGAATGCATAATAGGTTTTTCATTTTCTCAGTCAGTGAATCAGAAGGGTCATGTGATCCAAGCTATCTGTCCATCAGGGGTCCCAGATGGACATGCAATAACACCTTCAGAAGTTGTACCAGCAGCTGCAAAGATACACTGGCAAGTTTAAAAGAAGACAGCCGCTATGGAGAACAGTATGGAGGTTCCTTAAAAAACTAAAACTAGAACTACCATACGACCCAGCAATCCCCCTACTGGGCATATACCCTGAGAAAACCATAATTCAAAAAGAGTCATGTACCACAATGTTCATTGCAGCACTATTTACAATAGCCAGGACATGGAAGCAACCTAAGTGTCCATTGACAGATGAATGGATAAAGAAGATGTAGCAATGGAATATTACTCAGCCATAAAAAGAAAGGAAATTGAGTTATTTGTAGTGAGGTGGATGGACCTAGAGTCTGTCATACAGAGTGAAGTAAGTCAGAAAGAGAAAAACAAATACCGTACGCTAACACATATACATGGAATCTAAAAAAAAAAAAAAAAAAGGTTCTGAAGAACCTAGGGGCAGGATAGGAATAAAGACACAGATGTAGAGAATGGACTTGAGGACATGGGGAGGGGGAAGGGTAGGCTGGGACGAAGTGAGAGAGTGGCATTGACATATATACAATACCAAATGTAAAATAGATAGCTAGTGGGAAGCAGCTGCATAGCACAGGGAGATCAGCTCCGTGCTTTGTGACCACCTGGAGGGGTAGGATAGGGAGGCTGGGAGAGAGACACAAGAGGGAGGGGATATGGGGATATATGTATATGTATAGCTGATTCACTTTGTTATACAGCAGAATGTAACACAACAATGTAAAGCAATTATATTCCAATAAAGATGTTTAAAAAAATACAAATAAAAATAATTTTTTAAGGTTAAGTTACGTAAATTTCACCTCAATAAAAAAATATATAAAAAGGAAGAAGAAAAAAAAAAAGAAGATGACTGTGGCAGAAGCTATAAATACGATTCACTCAACATTCATTCCCAACTCCCTTTTTACTTGCCTTCCTCTTCCAAAGAGGCTAGAAGACAATATACTCAATTTCCCAGCCTCCCTTACTGCTATGGCTAACCATATGTTATAATTCTGGCCAATGAAATGTAGGTGGAAATCCCTGGGACTAGTGTCCCTGTCCCAATGAAAAAGTAAAGCCTCAACAGGAGAAAAACATTTTTGTCCCTTTAAATTTTGCCTTTCCTTATTTTCCCCTTTGCTTTTCTTTCTTCTTCTTACTGGAAGGTGAACGGGTGTTAGAGCTACAGCAGCCATCTCGTGACCATGAGGTTGACAAGCATTAGGACAAAAGCTTACACCTTGCATATGGAAAAACAGAAAGGTGGAAAGAACCTGAATCCCCGACAACACAGTTGAACAGCTTCCCTGGTCTCCCTCATCTCCAGATTTCTAGATGTGAGACATATGAATACTGACTTATTACATTCTTAGGTATTTGGTTGTTTGTAGCCAAATGTTTTCCTAAATGTTATATGTGTGCTCAGCATATTAACATAAAGGTGTTCCCCATATTCAAATGATACACCCTCTATAAAGTACTAAGAACTGACATTTTAATAAATCCTCCAATTATCTTGTGAAAGGCATAACTACACTGCAGTTTTCTCATGTTAAAATTATTAATTTGTTAAACACAAACAGTTGTAACACACTACAATTTTTATAGCTTATTTTGGCATTTCCTCACATTTTTTAATATTCTGGGAAACTCAAAAAATGGAAATGGCCTGGTTCTCTTGACCTTTGAGAACCCAGAGAACAATCACTCTCATGGGATAGTCTTTGATTTGATTTTTGTTTTGTTTTGTTTTTTAACTTAAGGGGGGGCGGGGCGGGGTCTTTGCTCAAAAAAATGTTGGGAACCAGCAATACAGAGGATGTTTCAGTTGGGAGGTGTGCGTGAGCCTAGAACCGGGTGATCAACCAAAAGGCAAACTGGCCGTGAGAAAATAAGGGGTCTGGAAAAGCATAGTGATAATGAAGACAGACAGAAACAGGTGGATTTAGGAGATAAGCAAGTAGAATCAGTAGGATTTGGTAACTGATTGGGTGTAGACGATGAAGAGAGAAGTGGCAAGATGGATTGAGGTTTCTGGTTAAGCAGCCAGGTAGACTGTGATGCCGTTAGAAAATGCTGGGGGTGGAGCAGCTCATGGGCCTGCAGTTGAACCGTGCTCTGAAAAGCTGTATTTCAAGATAGAAAATATAAGCAAAGATTCCCTCCATATTCATGAAGAGGAAGCACACAGATGATGAATATGTGATTCAAATGAGAATATTCTATTTCAGCAAACACTTCTATCGTGACTGAGATAAGAAAATTTTTCACAGCAGGATAAACTGGGGAATAAATTACCCTTCTCACTGAACCCAAACAATAATTTTTAAAAAACTATAATAATAATAATAAATGTTTCAAAGAAGGGCAATATCAAAGCCCCAGCCCTGTCCTGGAGTGTTCCAGCCATTATCTGACTTGATAAAAGCTGTAATTTAAGTAGAACTTGGGCTCCATCCACAAGGATCTAATTATAACAGCTCATTAGTACCATATCACCTATAACCTGGCCTAAGGCACAAACCTGAGAGAGATCCAGGAAGCTGGCATAACACGAAGCATTAAAAGGAGAATTTTGCTATTTCTGTTTTAATCTCTTTCAGAAGGTAAATTACTGACAACAGTCTGCTGTACGTCAACAACACAGCACAAAATGGGAAGACAAGAATAGTGGATATGACTGGGGCATGAGTCCACTGATACATGCCAACCATCAACAGAAGGGGATTTACGATTGTGCCCCCAATACTCTAGCACAGTGCGGAGCACTCTAGAGCTCTGTGCTGAATCCTTCAAGACATACAGAAGCTTTTATTACACCATCCCTGCCCTCAAGAAACTTTGGAGAGGCAGAAAAATGCAAGGCAACTACTGAGTGGTTCAGACTAGAGCCAGTCTTCGGAAAAATAAATCTGTTTTCCCCTACCCCTCATCCCCATCCCCTCCATAAACATTGTTAAGAAAAATGGTTAAAAACTTGAAATGAACAAAAAAGTTTAGTGAATATCCTGTCTAGCTCACCCATCTCAGTTATCTCCATTTTCTAATATCTTGTAGCTATTTCACAGTTCTGAAAATTGGAGAAAACTAATAGTAATGCAAATGATTTTTGGTTTTAGAAATGTAAAGTTGTCCCATGGAATGCAATTAATTATTGCCTTGTAGATATGATGTATTTTGCCAGTTTTACATCTAATAAGCAAATTCACCTCAGCTTTTCTGACGGATTTGTATATTTGCTCTTTGGATTCTCCTTCAAACCAGTTGTAACATCTTACTGGTTTCTTCATCAATTAATGAGTTAAATAAGATCTTTAACATATATTCACTTTGGATTCTTACGATTTTTTAAATTAGCCTTTAGCAATACCAAAGTCCTCATGCTGTCCATAACCAATATTTGCTGCACCCCTTGAGAAATTCCTATAATTAACCTAACCATACTAGTCAATTGAATTAACTATGCTACATATATATAATGAGCTACTAATATCCCAAAGTCTGTAAACTGATGAGGAGTGATTTCCAATATATATTCTAAGTAGGGAAAAAGCAACATGTGTGAGTTGTATACTATGCTATCTAGTATTTGATAGTGTATTATGCTATCTCTGGAGTAAAAGATAGGGGAGATGTCTTTGCATATTTTTGCAAAAAGACAAACAAGAATAACAGACTAGAAACCATGAAAATGGTTATCTACAGGGGGATGGGTTGACAGTAGGCAGAATACACTAAAGATGACAGAAAGACTTCGCATTTACAGATAGTTTTTACTTTTGAACTATGCAAATGTTTTAATATTCAAAAAGAAAATCATATCAGCAAGGAATAAAGAAATCCTAAAACTGAATACAAACAGAAACTAAAAATCTAACTGTATATCAAATTGGTAACATAACCATAATGGAAAACGAGAATTAATTTAAATATCTTTTGAATACCATACTCCAACTATACATCCTCAGAGACCAACTCTTAGGGCACACACACAAACATATACACTGCAAAGAAATCTTGAACTCCCATTAGCAGGTTTCTAGTCAGTAGTAATCATAAAGTAGTAATCTAAACTATGTCATACATATCGTAGGAAAGAGCAAATGAGCAGCTGTCATGAGGGTGCAGAGATCCAGAGTTCTCACTTCAGGAGAAGGAAAACAAAAGTAGGCAATAGGAGAATGTGAAGAATCTTGTCGTTTAGGATCTGAATTAGAACTATTAGTATGAACTTATGATTGTTCTCAACAGGCCTTGGAAAGATGTTTGCTAAGTAAATTAGTTAGTAATGACAGACTATTTTTCAAAAAATAAACCTTTGGGCTTCCCTGGTGGCGCAGTGGTTGAGAGTCTGCCTGCCGATGCAGGGGACACGGGTTCGTGCCCCGGTCCAGGAAGATCCCACATGCCGCGGAACGGCTGGGCCCGTGAGCCATGGCTGCTGAGCCTGCGCGTCTGGAGCCTGTGCTCCGTAACGGGAGAGGCCACAACAGTGAGAGGCCCGCGTACCGCAAAAACTAACTAACTAAATAAATAAACCTTTAAGGCAAAAGGTGAACAGAATGGTTTCAACAATTTTAAGTAAAAAATATATCACAGGAAACATATTAAGAGTGAAACAAAGAATACCACCATATCCAGAGAAAGGGGCCTTTCCTAGCCCATCCTGAATTGCTTCCAATGTAGGGTCATGGCCTAGTTTCCTTCTAGAAAGTAGATCCTGAGACAAGGGCTAAGTAGGTTATCTGAATGTGATTTCAGGAAGCAGGAGTGAGTGGAGGACAGAGAGAGTGGATCAGGGTACAACAAGGGAAAGCCAGCCTACAGGGGCAATATTGAGCTATCACCATGGTTGGTTATTAACCATGTTTTCATCAGTACATTGAAACCATTGGTCAATTTAGACCACTGACATTTAAATGATTATTTATATAACCGGATTAATAGCTACCATATTTATTACTGTTTTCTCTTTGCTGTCTTTGTTTTCTGTTCTTATTTTTGTCTTCCACTGTTTTTCTGCCTTTTATGGTTTTAAATGAGCATCTTACATGATTCCTCTTTCTTAGCATATTGCTTATTGTTATTTTTTAACTTTTTTTAGCTGTTGCCCTAGAGTTCACAATATACATTTACAGCTAATATAAGTTCACTTTCAAATAATACCATACCCCTTCACAGGTAGTTTGAGTACCTTATAACAACAAAATAATCCTAACTCCTCCCTCCCATCTCTTATATTACTGCTGTCAGAGACCTTCAGAGGAGCTGTAGGTGACGCTCAGAATGATCCTCCCGAGGAATGGAAGAGACAGCATTTATCTACAGGCTCTCATCCCATGGATAAGGGTAACACCATAGGGTATTAATTCCCTAGCTCTCTGGGCCTACTGTGCATGACTGTGGCGCCACTTCCACATCATCAGAGACTCCCTGGGACAGAAAGAAAGAGAACGCAGTAGAGCTAGAGCTTTAGAAGGGGGCCAACAGGAGTGACACTGAGTTCAAAAGGTACCCAATTCATAGAGTTTCCACACAGTCTTTGGATCCTAGAGGATACAACCAGAATTCCATCTGCTACTCATTCCTGCCTTAGGAGGATCACAGCCCCCTGACACGGCTCATCCCAACTCAATTTGATGTGAGCCTTTTGGGCACTCTCCTCTTTGAAATCCGAGAGAATGGGAAAGAACTCTTCCTCTGATTCTCCACAAACGTGGGCCTCTGAGCAACCTCCAGGGACACTGGAATGGTCTGTTCTGACAAAAAAAAAAAAAAAAAAAAAAAAAAAAATTCCCCTGCTCTAATTTATTTTAAGTTGACTTTGAAAGCATGAAACGTTTCTGACTAAGTAGAAGCAAAAATATGGAAACAGTCACACAGGTCTCTCTTAATAATATCAAAAACCCCACGAGGGAAATCATAGATAAACTGAGCCTTCAGGGTACCAAAAATAATGCGGCTCAGGTGCAGGAGATGAGCAACTCCATTCAGCCCATCTCATCTGCTTCTGCCCACTCCCCTCCCCTCCCCATCCCAGCTTTCCTCTCTCCTTTGACTTGTTCCTGACTCTCACTAAATGCCCATTACATTCACCTTTGCTGTTATCACCCCCTCTTTCCCTGCCATAAATCTTCTCTGTTCTCTTCACGAAGACAACTTTTTGTATACTCTATGAACGCTCCAGATTGATTATAAATTTTCCAGAGTCACAAACTCTGGTAGCAGCATCCTTATCACTGAGCTTATCAGGAGAACAAGTGCTCAGATTCAGATGAACCAACATTTGTTCAGTATTTGCTATGTGCTGGGCACTGTCATGTTGCCTTCATCTGCATTACGTCATTTAATCATCACATCAACCCTCCAAAGTAAGTATTATTGAAACACTATTGAACACTAGGACATTAAGCCTCCAAGAGATCAAACCACCTAGACCATAGAGTTAGAGTTAGAAAACACAAATTGCTTTGACCCCAAATTCTCATTCTCCTAATCCAGGGCTCAGGGTGATACATCACACTGTTTGTATTTTATTTATGAGTAAATAAACACACACATAGTGTAGATCAAGCAAAATATTCTGCATTTTTTACTATGAAAAAGACATCCTTTTACATAAGAAGTAAGATACACCCCATCTGCAACTAGAGAGAACCTTGATGTGTAGTCTCTTGCATGTTTGCAGCTTCCTTTAAAGAAGGAGGTTCAGGCTGCAGGGAGAAATGAATAATGCAAGATGAGTTTAATGGGTTAAGAAAAGACAAGAAGGCAAGAAAATGAGATGAGAAGAATCTAAATCCGAAATAACTACAGATTCATTTTGAAGCGTGTCTAATGGTGGCAGCCTGATAAACTGCTGGCATGAGGAGCCCAAGGTGATGTGGTAATCCTATTGAAATCTGACAAGTGACTTATCAGCTGGGTTCCTGATTAAAAAAAAAATACAGAAGCATTATGCTGGCAGAAGGCTGAGAAGTTAGAGTTCTACAAAGGACAGAAGAGACTTAATTCTCCAGAAAGGTAAAAAAAAAAAAAAAAAGAAAAAACCTTGGAAACCTTCAACGATTCTCAAAATATCTATGACATGGCATCCACAGGCATTCTCTCTTTTTGCAAGGATAAGGCTCCTAAAATTCCCAAGGGGTAGGAAAATTGGGGCTTGGGTACAGAGGTCCGGAATGAACCTAATGAAGCCCAGATGAAGAGTTTTATGCTGACTAAAATAGAACAATAATGATGGTGCAGAACATAAAGTGTCAAGAATGTTTTGAATATCTTTAAAAAGTCACACAGGTACTGCTCTGTTATTTTCAATATACTAAGTCTTGGTTTTAGAAACTTTTCAGAAATTCTGCTACCTGCAATTTCAAAGAGGTTTGAAAATTTAATTCCATTTCAGATATCATACACATTGAGGTAGGGCGCGGGGGGCTAGCAAAATATAAGATTACAACTTGATTTGTGATGACATTCTAAATTCTCAAATATGTTAGTGTTTATTTCTGAGTTATCATGTTAAATTAACCTTTTAAACAGCTGAATCACATTATTTACTTATAACTTTATAATATCTGATAGTGCAACACTTCCCCCTTTCTTTCAGCTTTTCTTACTTGTTTAAGTCTCTAAGAAAACCTTAGTTAAAATCACTTCTTTTAATTTCTAAAGAGAAATCTCCCTTCTGAATTTATATTGAGATGGTATTTAACAAAAGTATAATTAATTGTTTCATTAATTTATTTCTCATAAGCATTATCATCTTCACAATATATCATGTCCATATCCAGGGAGATGAAATGTCCTTTCAGTATGTAATATCTATCATATTTGTTTACCCAAGCACCATTTCCTCCCTACTTATAACAGCCCCTCTCACTTTATTTTGGGAATGTCTCCTCCCCATTACTCATCCCATGTGAGTCTGGTGGGCTTTCTAGCTATATTATTCCATGGCCCTAGCCTCAGTAATGAGCCAAGGAGTTGGTATACAACCCAATCTCAGATAATCACAGTTCTTCCCTGTGGTATTTTTCATACTGAAACCAAAGAGGAAAGTCACTTCCTTCTCTTTAGATTGCTAGTGCCAGCAACCATGTCCCAATCAATGCATGGAGGAGCCTGAGAAAATGAAGCCAGTCGCCTAAGGAAAGGAGGAAAAAAGAATGAGAGTGGCATGTGCTGGTTCTAATGCCTTATATTCCCAAATGAGAGCCAGAGATAATAAGAAACCTAGAGAAACTCCTGAAAAATCCACTGATTGAATTTTAGAGATTGAAACTGATGTGGGATGGGGATTTGAGATAACCATGCATAGGTCTTAAAAGTCATGTCTATACGACATCTGAATTATACTATAAAATGCTTCTTAATAGTGAAGCCACCTTGCATTACTCCAATAAGTTCTATTTGGTCACGTTGTATTGTTATTGTAGTATACTTAGAGATTTGCGTTGCTAGAATTCTATTTAAGACTTTTTGCATATTATATTCATAAAGGAAATAAGCCATTAGTTTCATCTCTTATGTAGTCATCATGGGAATAATCTATTCCCTGGTATTTGAATAAAGTTGCCTATAAAACTCTTAGGATCCAAAGTATCTTTAGCAAAGTAATCATTTCACAAATTTTTCAATGTCTTCTTTTGTTATTGCTGCATTCAGAGTATCTATTTCTTTTGGAGTCAATATTTTCCTTTAGAAATTACCAGTTTGTAGAGATATTCAATTTTCTTAGCACAGATTTCTATGGCATTTTGTATTTTAATCTTCACCTATATATTAATAGTTTTGAGTATTTCTTTATTTATTTTCTTCTCTGTTTACTTTCTAGAGCTGTTTTGTCCAATATGGTAGCCATTAATCATATGTGGTGACTTAAATTTAGATCAATTAAAACTGGATAAAATTGTATTCAATATCTTGTAATAACCTATAATGGAAAAGAATCTGAAAAAGAATATACATATATACATTAAAGTATAGTTGATTTACAATGTTGTGTTAGTTTCAAGTGTTCAGATATGTATGAATCACTGAAACTAACACAACATTGTAAATCAACTATACTTCAATTAAAAAATTAAAATAAAATTAAATTAAAATGGAATAAAATTAAAAATTTACTTCCTCGGTTGCACCAGTCACACTTCAAGTGTTTAACAGACACATGTGACTAGCAGCTACTGTATTGGACAGTGCCAATATAGAACATTCTATCATCATAGAACGTTTTCTGGACAGTGCCGTTCCATAAGTTACTTTTATTTCCTTAAGGAGCTAGCTCTTGAATCTATACATTCTACTGCTTTTCTCATTTCTAATTCACTTGTTTTGGCTTTTAGATTGATATTTTCATTCCCCTACTTTGAATAAGTTTATATTCCTCTTTTTTCCGTAATTTATTTTTTTAAATCAGAGCATTTGTGTCTATGGCTTTGGATACATGTTATCAGTTTTGATATGCCAACTTCTCATTGAATATCCTTTCTAAGAAGACTGCAATGGAAATTTTCATGTCCTTTTTGACCCAGAAGTTGACTACTTCTGAAAAAATATTTCAAGTGGTTAAAGTATTTTTGGTTGTTGTAACTTACGCTTTTCTTTCTTTCTTTTTTCCATTCTCCTTTTTTCTTTCTTCCTTCCTTTTTTCCTTCCTTCTTTAACTCTTTTTTTTTCTTTTTACTTTCTAGATTTTATAACAATATAGTCAGAGATTATGTTCTATGTGATCTAATCTTGATTTGGGGAATCTATTGATGTCATCCGTCATCCAACACATGGTAATTTTTGTAACTATTTCATGGGCACTGAATTTAAAGAAAAGATTCACTCTGTGTGTAGAAAACAAGGTATAGAGCTATCACATCTGCATTGTGGACTACATCCTTCATCAGGAGAAAATGACTCAGCTCTTTATTTCTTGAGTTCTGCATTTTATCAAGTTTAATACTGCCACAGCTATCTCCTTCTCCTTTGTACTCACCTGAAACATTCTTGCTTATCATTTTTTTGTTTTAATTTTGCCTTTTGAAATAATATATAGTTGTAATAATTGGAACACTATGATGGTTACTTTTAAATTTAAGAATATACATTCTTCTATTCTTTCTCTTATTATCTTATTGCCAACATCAATAACAACAGTTTCCATTGATTCTTGCCTGTATGAGATGATTAAATGAGTCTTCCTAGACTTCCTATTCCTCTATTCACTTTCACTGATGTTATGTGAATTTTTGAATTTTATTTCTAAATTGTTATTTTAATATTAAGAAGTTCCGCTGTTAAGAATTGCGTTTCACATTACATTTTGTTTTCTAACTTTATGTCCAATAGCTAGTTGAACTTAAGGATAAATTTACCTGGTTTTGATGCTCAACAGTTCTTCAACATAATAATTTATCTTCAAGAGCAGCACTGTCCAACAGAATAGATATAAGCCACATGTGTAATTTTAAATTTTCTGGTAGCTACATTTATTAAAGACAAGCAAATGAAATTAATTTTAATAAATTATGATCTTTAAGTCAATAAATCCAAAATATTACATTTAAATAAGTAATCAACATAAAAATTATTAATGAGATTTTTATATTTTTCTTTTTTTTTCAAAACCCAATGTGTGTTTAAACTTACAGATCTTAGTTAGGACTATCCACATTTCAAGTGCCCAACAGCCACATTTAATGGGACAGAACAGCTCTACAGAATTTATTTTGACTCATGTTTCAGTTGGCTTAAGTATATCCTTGAATAATTCTTTCCAAGAATGATATGTTGGTTAATGAGATACACATGAACAACACTGTAGGGACAGATTTATTGAATTTACATTAAACTCTGAACAATTTCTCAATTATCTTCTGCTATTTATATGCTGTAGAAGAGAATTAGGAACCCAGTCTTGATAGTGCTTTTTCCCTTTGTAGGCAGACATTTTTCTTTATCTTTGTATTTCAAAAATTTTGCTGGCGTATATGTAATTGTGGGTTACTTTTACTGATTTTTATTTTTTTTCTGGAACACAACAAGCCCTTTCAATATGCAGACTCAGACCTTACTTTTTTCTGTTCAGGCAAGCTGCCTTCAACTTTATCTTTGATTACTGCTTCTGTTCCAACTGTGTGGCTTTAGTCTCAGAATATGTATGATTAATTTATTTGTGTTGGTTCTTTCTTCTCTGACCTCCTACTATCTTTTCTCAGCGTTTTCAATTCTTCATCACTTTCCTCTATAGTCTAACACACTGGTTCTCAAGTTTGTCTTCCAATCATTGATTAAAATCTTTTCAGTGCCATTTCTATATTTCAGTGAGGATTTTAATTCCTATGCTTCATATTTACTTTCTGTGCATTGTTCCTTTTTGCATCTCAACTCAAAATCAACCTGCTTTTCTTCTTAGCGGCTTTCTGCTCCTATCTCACAGGGTCTATGTCTTTTTGCTTCTTACGGAGAATGCAAAGTAGCATTTATATTTTTTCTTTTGGCTCCTATATTAGGTAATTTTTTAGAAGTCTATCTATTCCCTAAGTCTTTAGGATGGTGTTTCATTTCCCTAGTTCTTCATATTTTGTTTGGAGTTTTATTTTGGATTTAACCCTAGTTTAATCATTCTGGGATGCAAAAAGATTGATACAGAGCCTGTTGTTTTCTGAAAGGCAAGGTGTGTAAGTCACTCTAGGTTTCACTCACTGTCTACCTCGGCTGCCAGATAAATTCAACAGAAAGAACCAAGAGTAAGACTGACATTCCTATTCAAACAGCTAGTTTTCACAATAAGTAATGCATAACCCAAGCCTAAAGAGAACACTAAGAACAGTGCCCAATCTGCTTTGTAGCAAAGCCTTGCATCTGTATTTACCCAACTGATGGGCACAGCTCCCACATAATTTTCAAAGTCTATTTAGAAATTCATCTGGTGCAGTGGATCACTATATAGTGAGACCATCAATTCCAAGAGGAAATGTCTCGATTACTCTTCATCACACATCAAAAGAATGAGTCTGTTCAGCAGAGTAATGATGTAGACAAGATTAAAGGGAGACTGTTTTCAAGAAATTTGACAGCATTCATTTAGTATACTAATTAAAAGAGAAGCTTTACCTACTAAGAGTGAAATCTACTTGACAAACACCATTAATGGTTAGGGTAAGTTGGGTACTTGAGAGTTAGAAGATAGTATTTTTTAAGTTTTCTATAACTTAGACTATCGCTAATTCAGATACCACCTCCCCCATAATTGTGAAAATTTTTCAATGCATAACTACCTTGAAGTATGCTAATGTCTGCAAAGCATGCAAAAACCCAAGTCTTACCATCTGCTGGATGATTCATTTGTAAATCTGCCTAGTATTCCTTTGGGAAGTTCCAGGATTGATTTTTTAACCTTATTATAAAAACTTGGTGGGAATGAATTCGGTAATATAGTCTATATGAAAGTGCTCTGAGCACTTGGGAGAATGTGCCACATTCATTCTGGACATGTTTAAATGGTATGTATATTGTGATCAAAAATATAAGTGTTTGAAAGTAATTGCTTGGAGATTTGGAGATTTTAATCAAGAGTTCCAGAAAAACAGAGGCTTTGGGGACAATATATTAGGCACAGAGAAGAACTCTTTCTAATTCTGGCCCAAACTAGCCATTGCCGATAATAAAATAAGAACAATGGATCATCTGTTGGCAGTAAACTCCTTTAGGGAAAGGACTGTGATTTACTCATTTTCATACTCCTGCACCCAAAATGTCCTTCCAGGTTAACTTTTTTTATCTGCTTCTAAGATATCTGCTTCTGAGGCTGTAAACCAATATTAAAAACATGAATGAATCTCTTGTCAGTCTTTTCTTCTACGTGTTTTAATTGTATCATGCATGAGTTTTCTTCAGTTTCTCACCCAACTGGCTTCACATCTTGACCTCCCTTCCTATCTTGCCCTGTATCAGGGAACCTAGCTTCCCTAAAGCTAAAATTTACAGACTTGGAACCAAGGCAATTCTTTCACAAGTTTCAAGAACTGCACCTGCAAACATGAGACTTTCAACAGAGCCTCCAGGACTGTACAGTTGCAGAGGAAGTTGTTCATAGCTTAGTTTATAGGATGATGTCCTTGGAGTCACATATTTCACAGCCTACAGGACTATAGGTGTCCACCCTGTGCTTCAATCCAAGACTTAGCCAGGGCCTAATGCACATGATGGCAGGAACCACTGTACCACCTTGGCCTACCTGCCTGTCCAAGGAGGGGAGTAGACACAGTACTTGGCACACAATAAGGTGCTCCATAAATAGTTGTTGAAAAGAAGGCATCACAGGATGTTGTGACTGGTAAATCATGGGAGTCCTGTAAGTTAAAATGCATCTGACTTCTTTCTAGTTAGGTAACTGAGTATGGATCCCTAAGAGCTGTCCAGTCAATAAGTGGGATTCCTCCCCTTGTCTGGAATTGTTACAGATCTAGAACATTCCCATTCACTCTGCTTTCAGTCCAACTAAACAAACATTTATTGAACATTTATATACTGACTGGCAAGGCATAGTTTCTGCTTTCAAATGACTCAAAATCTAGTAGGGAAACAGTCAATAAAGAGCTACTTATAATACAGTATGAAGCAAGTAATAATATAACTGTGTAGAAATATATAGATGTCAAACAAATGAGGGAGTGATC
This sequence comes from Mesoplodon densirostris, assembly GCF_025265405.1. Taxonomy (NCBI): domain Eukaryota; kingdom Metazoa; phylum Chordata; class Mammalia; order Artiodactyla; family Ziphiidae; genus Mesoplodon; species Mesoplodon densirostris. The sequence goes on from NC_082669.1 coordinate 69,117,659, forward strand.
ATTTTGTCCTGGGGGCCAGACCAGGCTTTATAGAAAAGGTGCCCTCTGACCAGAGTTTTGAGAGATGAATGGGTTGGCTTGGTGATAAGCAGAGGGAAACACACGTGCAAAGGCACGGAGGAGTGAAGCAGCATGGACAGGCAAGTACTTTCATGTTTCTGGGGCTTAAATGATGAATTAGTGTGACAGAAGAGGTCAGCTGGGGCCAGATTTTGAAGGGCATTTCGTGGTATGCCAAGAACTTTGTAACAGGTAACACGAAGATCCCTGTACCCTTACCCAGTTTCCCCTGATGGTAACATTTTGTAACACTATATACAACAGCACAACTAGGATGTTGACACAGATGCAGAACACTGCCATCACCACCAGGATCCCTCACGTTGCCCACTTACAGCCACACCCACTTCCCTCCCACCTCACTCCCTCTTTAACTCTGGGCAACCACTGATCTGTTCTCCATTTCTATATTTTTGTCATTTCAAGAATGCTATATACATGGAATTTATAACCTTTTGGGGTTGGCTTTTTCACTCAGCATCATTCTCTGGAGATTCATCCAAGTTGTTGCACATACCAATAGTTTGTGCTTTTCATTGCTGAGTAGCATTCCATGGTAGAAACGTACCACAGTCTGTTTAACCATTCACTGGATAAATACATCTGAGTTGTTTCCAATTTGAGGTTATTATGAATAAAGCTTTTATAAATATTCATGTATAGGGTTTTTTAAATTGTGGTTAAAATGCACATAACATAAAATTTACCGTCTTAACCATTTTTAAGTATACGGTTTAGTGGCATGAAGTACATCCACACTGTTGTACAACCATCACCACCAACCATCTCCAGAGCTCTTTTTATCTTGCAGAATTGAAGCTGTGTACCCATTCAACAATATTCTCCCCTCCTCTGAGTCCCCTGCATCCATGATTCTACTTTCTGTCTCTATGTATCTGAATACTCTAGATACCTCATACAACTGGAATCATATAGCATTTGTCTTTTTGTGACTGGCTAGTTTCATTTAACATAAAGTCCTCAAGGTTCATTCATGTTGCAACATGTCAGAATTTCCTTTGCTTTCATGAATGAATAATATTCCATTGTATGTACTTACCATATTTTGTTTATTCATTCATCCATCAACGGACAATTGGGTTGCTTCTACCTCTTGGCTGCTGTGAATAATGCTGCTATGAACAAGAGAGTACAAATATCTTTTCAAGTCCTTGTTTTCAACTCTTTGGGGTATATATCCAGAAGTGAAATTGCTGGATCACATGGTAATTCTATTTTTAATTTTTTGAGGTGCCATCAAACTGTTTTCCACAGTGGCTACACCATCTTACATTCCCAAAAACAGTGAACAAAGGTTCTAATTTCTCCACATCCTCACCAACCCCTGTATCTAATAGGTGTGAGATCTCATGTACAGATTTTTGTGTGAATGTAAGACTTCATTTCTCTGGGATAAATTCCAAGGAGTGCAATTGCTGGGTCATATGGTAGTTGCATGTTAGTTTTTTAAGTAACAGCCAAATTTTTTCAGAGTGGCTGTACCACCAGCAATGTATGAATGATGTGGTTTCTCTGTATCCTCACCAGGATTTGATGTGATCATTATTTTTTTATTTTAGCCATTCTTTTTTCTTTCTCTTAAGACTTTTTAAATAGCTTTACTGAAGTATAACTGACATGTAATAAATTGCATATGTTTAAATAGTGTATTTGTTTTTTCTAATTTTTATTTTATATTGGAGTATAGTTGATTAACAATGATGTATTAGTCACAGATGTACAGCAAAGTGATTCAGTTATATCTATACAAGTATCCATTCTTTTTCAAATTCTTTTCCCATTTAGGTTATTACAGAATATTGAGCCAAGTTCCCTGTGCTGTACAGTAGGTCCTTGCTGGTTATCTGTTTTAAATATAGTAGTGTGTACATATCAATCCCAAACTCCCAATCTGTCCTCCCCCACCCTTTCCCCCTGGTAACCATAAATTCATTCCCTAAGTCTGTGAGTGTTTCTGTTTTGTAAATAAGTTAATTTGTATCATTTTTTTTTGATTCCACATATAAGTGATATCATATGACATTTGTCCTTCTGTGTCTGACTTACTTCACTTAGTATGATAATCTCCAGGTCCACCCCTGTTGCTGCAAATGGCATTATTTCATTTTTTTAATGGCTGAGTAATATTCCATAGCATATATATATATATATATATATATACCACATTTCCTTTATCCATTCATCTGTCGATGGACATTCAGGTTTGCTTCCATGTCTTGGTTATTGTAAACAGCGCTGCAAGGAACATCGGGGTACATGTGTCCTTTCCAACCATAGTTTTCTCCGTATTTTAGTCATTCTGATAGGTATATAGAGGTATCTCATTGTGGTTTTAATTTGCATTTCCCTAATGGCTACTGATGTTGAACACCTTTTCAAGTGCTTATTTGCCACCTGTACACCTTCCTTGGTAAAATGTCTCTTCATATCTTTTGGCCATACTCTAAATGGATTGTTTACTTTTTTACTTTTGAGTTTTGAGAATTATAGATACCAGAACTTTCTTGGATAGCAGCATTACTTGCAAATATTTTCTCCCTGACTGTAGCTTGTCTTTTCAACCTCTTGACAGAGTATTTTGTAGAAGAAAGGTTTTATGTTGATGAAGTCCAACTTATCCATTTTCTTCCTGTTATAGATCATGTTTTCAATAACATTTTTTTTCCTAGCCCTACCTATATTCCAAAGATTTTCTCCTGTTTTGTTTTTCTAAGTTTCATAGTATCAGTATTACATTTTACATTGAAGTCCATTTTTGTATAAGTTTTGAAACATAGGTTGAGGTTTGAATTTTTGCCTATGAATGATCAAATACTCCAACAACATTTAACTATATTATCTCCATTGAATTACTTTTACACTTTTGTCAAAAATCAGTTGGGCTTATTTGTATGGATCTATTTCTGGCTTCTCTATTGTGTTCCATTGATCTATGGATCTGTCCTTCCACCAGTACCACCTAGTCCTTATTTATACATTGTTTTAAATTCAAATACACTGATTCTTTGCACCTTATTCTTCTTTTTCAAAATTATTTTAACTATTCTAGTTTCTTTGACACCTAAGGAGGGGAGGCAAATTTGTTACTGCTGGAAAAGGCTGAGCATTTCAGCTCCCCAAGTGACCTCTAGTGACATCTGATGAGTTTGGCCTCTGTACCATTTGGCAGTTACGGAGTCCTGATTCTCCACTAGTCCTCCTGTGACATCACCTCAACAGGGAAGAAGAAGGATGCCTCATTACCAGTTGGAAGTGGAACTCCATGTTCCCCACATGTTCTCCACTGATACCATGGTGGGAAAGAAACCTCATTACTGGCCAGCTCCCTACTTGGCCTTCTCCAAGGCCACCACAGGGGGGGGTCTTAGGGCACCTCATAGTCATGTGAGGCTAGACATTCAGTTTCCCTACCCAGCCATTGTTGGCATGGGTGAGGATGGGGCCCCAGTTTTTCTGTGGTATTTGGTTGGAGTGGAGTGTCTAGTTATTGTCTAAACGTTTTCTGTCTTGCTAGACTGTCCCTTCCCTGGTCCTTTGGATACAGAGAGCAGGGTTTTGCTGGGCCTTTTGTTGTCTGATCTGTTGGCATTTCTAGGATTCTGGCTTCTCCATCTCCAAGAATGGGATGTATAAGGCAAAAAGAAAATCCAGAGAATTCACCACTCTTTCATTACCCAGGCCCCAATTATCTCTAGCTGGTCTGGCTTCTTCTCTTCATCTTTCAGAGTCTTTTGTTTGTTTGTTTGTTTTTGTTTTTTGCTTGTCTTATATACAATGACCAGAGTTTTTAGTTGTACTTAACAAGAGTGACAGGGAAAAGTGTGTCTACTCCATCTTCCCAGAAGCAGACATCTGAAGGCTTTTAAGGAGAGGAATGACATGGTCAGCTTTATCTTTTGGAAGATTGTTCTGGCAGGGAAGAGAACAGACTTCACAGAGGAAAATGGAGGCTCAGTGAAATCTATTAGGTAGGAGATGACAAGGGGCTAAAATAAAGCTGTGGCAGTGAGAATGGAATGAAAGGATCTGAAGGAAACAGAATTCAGGCGATGGATCCAGTACAATTTGGTGACTGCTGAGGGAGAAGAGGGATGCACGTATGATTTCTAGGTTTTTGGTTGATGTTGCCTAGTGAATAAAATGGCAACAATTCAGTTAGGAAACACAGGAGTAGGAACTCATATAGAGATGATGAGTCCAGTGTGGGAACTGATGCTTTTGAGGTCTCTGTTTTCTTCCACTTTTTATTCATAAATAATTGGCAGCTTCCTTGTGATGACTGTTCTTCATTTTATTGTACTTCCTTCAACTAGAAAATCAGAGAATGGAATGCTGCCTTTTGTCTTAAAAACTAACTAGCTCTCCAAAGAAGATATACAAATGGCCAAAGAGCATATGGAAAGATGCTTAATGTTATTAGTAATTAGGTAAATGGAAATCAAAGCCACCATATGATACAACTTCACACCTACTAGGCTTAAAATTTTAAAGAATAACCATACCAAGTGTAAGGGAGGATTTAGAGAAACTAGAACCCTCATATATTGCTGATACGAATATAAAATTGTCTAGCCACTTTGAAAAAGACCTGAGCAGTTTCTCAAAATGTTGAACTCAGTGTTACCTTATGATCTAACAATTCCACTCCTAGGTATACATCCAAGCTGAATGAAAACAGACATCCACACAAAAACTTGAACACAAATATTCATAGCAACATTATTCACAGTGGAACCAACTCAAATGAAAAGAAAAATAAAATGTAGAATATCCATACTATGGAACATCATTCACCAATTTAAAGGAATGATATTCTGATACATGCTATGACATGGATGAACCTTGAACACACTATGCTAAGTCAAAAAAGCCAATCACAAAAGACCATATATTATATGACTCCTTTTATAATATATACAATGGCCAGAACAGACAAATATATAGAAACACAAAGTAGATTTGTGATATACTAGGACTAGGAGTATGAGTCTCAATGAAAAGTGACTGCTATTGGGCACAAGATTTCTTTTAGGAATGACAAAAGTTTTCTGAAATTAGATTATGGTGATGGTTGCACAACTCCACAAATACATTAAAAGCCATTGAATTGTACACTTTTAACAGGGAAACCTTATGGTATATGAATTATATCTCAATAAAGCTGTTTTTTAAAAAACTAAAAACATCCCAATATTCTTTTTAACTAATTGTTAAACATAATTTATTCTTATTTCTGGGTTCAGTTGTCTTCTTCCTGAGATATAGCATTTAGTAATTCTCTGTGCAAGGGTATACATATAATAAATTCTCTTGGAATTTCTTTGCCTGAAAAATGTCTTTATTTTGGCCTCACTCTTGAATGATATTTCTCTCAGTATAGTATTCCAGGTTGGCAGTTCTTTTCCCTCATCATTGCACAAATATTCAATTGTCTTCTGACTTCTAAATATGCTATTAAGAAGTATGCAGTCAGTCTAATTATTACTCTTGGTAGATGCATTAGTTAGCATTATACATGTCTGTGTAGCAGAGACTCAAAATTCCAAAATATCAAACAAGATAGAAGTTTATGTTAAGCTCTCTAAAATCTAGAGGTAAGCATTTCATGGCTGATATAGCAGCTCTGTTCCACAAAGTCTTCATATTACCACACTAACAATCCTTGGTGTGACAATTATCCCTGTGGTCCAAGGTGGCAGCTAGAGCTTTCAGTATCACATTTGTGTTCCAGGAAGCAGGGTGGAGAAGGGATAAATAAGAAAAGGAAAAAAGGAAGCACAGACCCTCAAGAAAGTTTCCAGAAATCTGCCCCAACAGTTCTGCTTACACTTCATTGACCAGAACTTAGTTACATCATCATACCTAGCTTCAAGAGAACCTGAGAAATGCACTCTATTTGGAGGGATGGGGACATAGGCCCCACTAAAAAATCAAGGTTCTTTTAATATAGGAGAACTAAACTTACAGTTTCAGACACAGTAGGTAATCTTTCTTCTCTCCAACTGTTTTTAGTTTTTTCTCATTGCTTATGTTCTACAGTTTCATTATTATATGTCTAGCAATGGGTTAATTTTTATTTTCGGGCTTGAAACTAGGTATGATTCTTCAATCTGATGATTCATATCACTAGTCAATTCTGCAGGACTCTCAGCTACTAGATTTTCAGTTACTAGTTTTCCCATATTCCCTCTGGTCTTTCGTTCTAGAATTCCTATTTGATGTATGTTGGACTTTCTCGTTCTATCTTCCATATTGTTTAACCATTCTTTCATGTTTGCCTGTGCTGCATTCTGGATAATTTCCTCAGATATATCTTCCAGTTCATTATTTCCCTTTTTAGTCCTACCCAACACAGGTGGATAAACTGTGTTTGGGTTTATTTGTCTGTTTGTTTGTTTGTTGTTAATGTTAACTTTCACATTTTTGGAAGTTCTATAGGTTCTCTTAAAAATCTTCCTTTTTGTTCCTTTCTTAGAGTTTCAATTCTTTTTATATCTTTATTTTTAAATATATATAGTTCATGTTTTCTTTCAGTTTGTCAATATATTACCTCGAGGTCTTAGGGTTCTAATTCTCTATTCATTGTGCTCACTGACTCTTGTTCATCCTGGTGGATTGCTGCCCCTGTGGATTTTTTTTAAAATTTTGATTGTGAGCTGATACTTAGTGCTCCTTGTTTTCTTTATGAAAATACATTATGACTTGGGTTGCACTTCAGAATATTTTTACAATTGATTTTACTGCGTTTTTCCATTTGATTCTGCCATTACTAGCCCACAGAACCAATTTTTACTAATTTCTTAGTTTGAAAGGGTACCTGGACCAGGCAGGTAGTTTCCATTGCCCAGGGGAGACTTTTCCTCAACAGCAAGAGGAGGCAAACAAGCTTCCTAGTTATCTCCCTATGCTAATAGATGTATTTTGTTCTTCAGGTCCCTCTTTCACTGAGGATGTAGCCCTTTGTTCCAGTTATCTATTGCTGCATAACAAATCACCCCAAACTTAGTGGCTTCAAACCACAACAACAACCATTTATTTTGCTCACAAACCTGTATTTTGGGATGGGTGGTGCAGCAGTGGGCTCACCATATGGCCTCTCTGTTTCCTCACAGCATGATGACAGTGTTCCAAGAACAAGCATCCCAACAGGCCCCAGGTGGAAGCTGCATCACTCTTGATGATGTAACTTTGCAAGTCACGGAGCAACATTCTGCCAGGGTTATAGGCCACCCAAATTCAAGGGGAGGGAACATAGGCTTCACATCTCAGTGGGAGGCTTGTCAACATCCCTCTGCAAGAAGAGCATGTGGGATGGGAGATAGAGCTGCAAATATTTTTGGAAAACATGATCTGCCATATGTTTTAAGAGTCAAGTTCAGGCAGAAGTCTCATATCCAACTCCCCAGCCTGCACAGGCCAAGGCCTTAACTTCTTTCCCCAGTTGGATGTTAAAACATGTGTTACTAGATCCCATGGAACTAGCAGCACCACCCCCATGCAGCATAGCTGCAGAATCAGCAGGCATGTTTACAGCTTGCTGTACTGATATTAAATTCCTCTTTCATTTCTACCACCTGCAGAGTTCCGTTTCTATATTGCACGTTTAACTATGCATTTAAGGGCATTTAAAAAATATTTTACTCAGCATTCCTACAGGCTTATAAAAATTGGAGGATTTTCAGGTTTTCTTAGTCCACCTCTTACTGGAATCAGAAACTTTATCCTAACTTTATTGAAAGGAGTATACATTGAGAGGGGAGGGGAGGAGGTGCTTGGCATACAACAGCCAATCCATGTCTTCCCTGCCCTCCCTGGGGTCACATTACACACACACACACACACACACACACACACACACACACACACACTCTAATCAGATTTTTTAATTGTGTAAGCTTATACACTTGTGGCAAGGAGTTAAATATCTGTTAGTACCTCAACAGGTTGGACCACAATTCCCATTAAGGAAGAAGAAACTCGCCTTCATGGACAAAAAGAAATAAGTTGAAAGTAAAGGAGAGATGGTGAAGGCAAGGGTGTCAGCAAATACCAAAGCAACTAACATGATGGTCATGCTGCTCTGCACGAGAGACTGGGAGGAGTGTCTTTTTATTCCTAAGAGAGAAGTGGAAATAAAGGGTAAAGAATGGAGGACGGTGGATAGAGGAGGATCAAGGGGTGGTAGGACAGGAGCTACATGGGCAGCGTGGTCTTTAAAAAAATTACTGGCTGTGGGATGGGTGAAAGAACTGTTGAGAAGAGAACTATGACTTTAAATTGTCTGCACACAATTGCATATTGTGATCTCTCTTTCCCTAATCTTCAGTCAAGTCTCGCTTTGACCAATAGCCTCTGGTTACACGGGAAGAAGAGAAGAGGAAGGGGCTTTGGCTTGCATCTGAGTCTATGTCAGAGCAGATATGAAAATAGCCAGAAGCATACAGAGGAACACAATCAAGAGAGGTAGGAAATCAGAGCCAGAAGAACACTAAATCAATCCCAGATATTCACGGAAACACTGTGGTCTGCTCTGAACCTCCAAAGGGCACACAACAGTCATTTGAGCCTCTTTAACTAGATCTCAATGGACCAAGAGCCTCCAGCTAACATCTGGGTTACATATTGTCCACAAGCTTCTAGAAGCTACTTATAGTATCATCAGCCATCCACTGGTGGACCAAGGGCTAACATATTGGGGACCAAGTGATATAGTGGACGTATTCAGAGACTTGATCAAACGCATTCAAAAAAAGAAAAGCAGAGTGAGTTTCAGTTCCCCAAACACATAACATTCCAGTCCATCACTATACCGTTACCATCAACCCTCGCTAAGACAAGGTGAGTTTTCCATCACTGGATGGGTTCCTTCAGAGAACTCATGACCCTCTGACAGGGATGTCACAAAGAGGATGAGTTTTACAGGAAGTAGTGAGGTTTGGACTGGATCATTTGCAAGTTCTAGTCTAACTTGAAATTTTTCAAATCTAAGATAATGGGTTGATATATCTGTTTACTGAACCAAGCAGATTTGCATGGCTGATAACGACTATATTTGATGAAAGGGATGGAGAAAGGGGGTAAGAACAAGCAGTGGGACCCTTGTGGTCAGGCAGATAAATCTTGGATGAACACAAGTTAGGGAGTAACTCCCTGTGGTTCTGAAACACAAATATGTCATGACAAAAACTAGAGCGTGACGGTACAGGTTACTGTGGGGAGGGTGATCTGAAGCTACAAGCAAGCTAGGGGCCAACCAAGCAGTTCTTATAATGACCTTGTTGTGGAGTAGGAAAGTCAGGGCCAGGTAGGAGATGATCTTAGAAAAGAGAGGATTAGATTCAAGAGATGATGCAGAGCAGTGCCAGTCACAAGGGAGGATTAGGGGGGACCTTTAGACCATCTTCCCATAACCTCCATCAGCCCTCACAAACTCCTCCAATAAAAATAAAATAAAATAATAATAATATACGATTCTTTGACAAGGACAATTAACATTTGCTCTGTCTTATGTCTGTATGCAATTACATATTACAAGCAGTTATCGAAAACTGCTAGTTGTATTATTCTGTAATGTATAAACTAAATAAAACCATTGTACTGCTCTGCATGCTGCCTTTTACCTCTACCTCTATCTCTGCCACCAACATAACATAGTCCTTCCAACTATAGCAGTGGTTCTCAAATACTGGCATGCATCAGAATCACCACTAGAGTCTGTTAAAATACATATTGCTGAGACCCACCCCCAGGAGTTTCTGATTCAGCAGATCCAGTAAAGGGCTCAAATACTCATATCTCTAACAAGTTCCCAGGGACCCCACTTTGAAGACCACTGAGCTGCGTTGCTACCCCTAAGCCCCTAGAGCTGCCACTGCTGAAGTTAACTTTCTGCGGAAGCAAGTAGGAAATGAAGATGCTCGGTCTGTGGATACTATTGAGGTAGGACCTAGAGCTCTACAGAGGATCTGAACATTTTGGAAATAGTTACAGTTGTTTAAGACAAACCAGGACATCTCCATATCTGCTTCCTACCCTGTCCTGGGCCCTTTAATATGGCTCTAGCTCATAGTACACACCCCTGAGAACGCTGAACACCCAGCCAACAGCCACAGCCCATCACTGCTCATGGCATTTCTCAGCCCTTACTCCCACCCATTTTATCCTTCCTTGTTCTCATCATCCTGGTTCTGTAACCCATCCACCCCCAACTCGATGCTTGTGAGAAACCCTCCTTGCTGTGACAGTCAGTTTAGAAAACATCTCTGGCTGGACTTGAGCGCTCTGTCAGACATGATTTGAATTTGCCTTGGGGTTCCACAATGGCCATTACCGGGTAATAGGTACTAGGCTCACCCAGCACCCACCCTAGCTGTACATCCCTGCCTGCCCCTGCCCATCTCTGCCCAGGAAAGGGGACCATTCACCCAATCATACACCCAATATAAAAATACTAGGCGACCTCCCTTTGCTTTATCATCCATCCACCGAAACTACTCCAGCTCTTTTATAGAATAATCTATTTTCAACACTATCTGGATTATTACCTCCCAAAGCAAAAGAGGCCAAATTTGCAGGCATTACTAATTAGGCTCAATTTTCTTACTGCTTTTGACACCACTATTTTCTTTTCAATCATTACTCATCTCAGGGGAGAAACTGTTCTTCCTCAATTAGGGAAGCAATCAAAACTCCAGGATGGAGCTGTCCAGCTACACAAGCTCTGGGGCCAACCCCTCCCTCAGGACAGTCTCTTCCAATTCCGCGCACTCCCTTCTCAGAAGGTGCTCTGTCCATTGCACTGCATGCAGCCTCTTTTAAGCCTTCTGGAGTAGAGATGTACACCCAAACCTGAGCTTTTCCTGCCACACTGTGGCCACGTCTGAACACTACACATGGCCTTTATTCCTTGAAGAGTGGTATAGCTTCTTTTTTTTTTTCCCTACCTTTTCTACCTGTTAACCCACACACACTCCCCAAGCCTCAGCTAATGCTTTTCTCCTACAGGAAGACTCCCTTGAACCCACCCCCAACACAGGCCAGATGAGGTCTCCCCCATATAGCTCCCACCACCCCCGTACCAATCTCTCGCATTTCCCTCCGCACACTGCACTGGAGCCATTTACTTCTCCAACTCTCCAACTCCCTGATTAGATTGTGAGCTCTTGGAAGACAAACTTACTCATCTGTGTGTCCCCAGGGCCTAGCAGAGAAAAATCTTCAAGAAACACATGTGAAAGGAATGGAGGGAGGAAAGGAGGGAGGGAGAGAGGTAGGCGGGGAGAGGAAAATGACTCAGGGTAATAATATACGTAACGACAATCACCCACACTTACTGAGCTCTTACAGTGTGCAAACACTATGCTTTATATTATTTACCCCAAGTAATCAGGGCCCCCGCCCCACCCAGTGACTGACCTATCAGTGCCTCCTGCACCCTCCTTCACATCAGCCATGGCCAACATCTGTCCTGATTGGTCGGTGACCACGTCACATGTTTTTAAGCATTTTAGCACTCATTTCTGCTTAGAGTAATTAAGTTACCTGCCCAAGTTCACACAGAATTCAGAATTCCTGGACTCAGAACCCAAACCCAGGCCTGACACCAGAGCCCATGTCCCTCGTGGCTTCTGAGGACCCTCACGGTAGTATATGGGATCCCCCTGAGGGAGGCCTGGATCCAGAGGCATCTGGGAGTGTGTGTGCTGGCAGTGGGAGAGCCTACCCTGCCCACGAAGTTAGGATAAGGAGGAGTGGGGACAGCTGCAGGCAGGGTAACAGTTCACTCAGTCTTCATTCAACAGGCAGTTGTTCCTGCACCAGGCGCAGTCAATATACACTCAACCAGGGGTCCGTTGGCCTCCAGGAGCCTACTGTCTAATGGGAGACAGACATACACATAAAACAGACCTCTCCAGAGAGGAGGGCTCTCTGGGGCTGGCGCTGAAGGGCAGCCTCCCAGCATCCCAGACATCTGGACCAGCAGGAGTCCCGGCCCCAGAGCCAGCTGACTCCATCCCAACAGTCCCAATGTCAGGAGCCCAGTGTCAGGGGGCTCCAGGAGCTCGTCCTCTGACTGGGATCTGGAGCTGGGCTGGGAGGTCCAGTTCTTCACCACACAGCTCTGGTCCCCCGAGGCCACCTCCAGCTCCAGGAGGAGGGGGAGATGCTGGCCAAGTGGGACACCCTTCAAAGGTTTCCCCAGAATCAGGGTCCACTCCATGGGCTAGCACAAAGACCCCTCTTAGCCTGACCCGGGGCTGCCTCTCCAGCCAGTTTCCCTAACGTGCGAGGCTCCTCTGTGCCCATGTGTTCTCTCTGCCTGGGACATGCTTCCCACACCTTCTTCAAAAGCACCCTTCAACACTCAAGGGTGTTGAACTCGCAGCACCCTTCAACACTCAAGGCAAGCATGCCCTTCCCAGGGAAACCTGATCTAACCTGTTTAGAGGCCCTTCCCTGTGTTCCCTCTGCCCCCACTTCCTGAGCCCCTCTGATAGCACACTCCTCATTGTTGACTAAGTTTTCTGTCTTCTCACATCAGGCTTTACACTCCTTGATGGCAGGGATCTTGTTTTAATCAGCATTTGTATCCTCAGCACGAGGATGAGCCAGGCCCCTGATGAGTGTTCAGTACCTATTGAATGAGTAACTAAATGAATGAGTGAGTGAACAATTAAATGAAGTACCCCTTTGTCCCCTCTCTTTACACACTGAGAATACATTTTCAGGTATCTGGAGAAAACAATTAAAAGGTCTGCTATCAATCATTTTCACCATAGTAAAAATGAATCCCTGTGTTCCCACTTCCGAGGGGATTTGTATATCAAGTTTTTCCCTTATTTTAGGTGATTTCTGATATAAGTAAGCTGGTGGAAGGGCATGTTGGAGGAAAAGTCTTCCTGCCCCAGATGAAACCAACTGTAGTAGAGGTCACAGCCACGTGGATCTCTGAAGCCTGCCCTGTGGTAAAGCTTGAGTACCTCCATGACTGAGCTGGAAGACCCCCAATCCCCAAGTCCCAGAATCAGCAAACTCTAACCCCTAGACCAAGGAGGAAGTCATGTGCACTGGGAACAGCCAAGACTTGGAGTTGCAAGATCTAGAATTCCAGCAGTGAGCGATTCTCAGTGTTTTCTCCCAGCCTCACTGTCCTCATTTGTAAAAATGGAGACACCGCATAGCTGTGTGAGCACTGCCTGTCAGAAAGCTTTGCATGCAGTACCCATGGGAGATGCTCTGCCCACTCACCCCACCCACTGCACAGAGAGGGGTGGTCCCCACACACAGGGACTCCAACCCAAGGATAGATAGCCTTGTGGTGGGAGCCATTCTAAACCATCCGTTGACCCAAAGCCAACGTGCTTTGGGCTCACACGGTGCCTTAGAGTCGGGGTCGCTCTCAATCCTTCATTCTCCTTGACACTGTCATTCTTCTGTAGGTTTTGGAGGGAAAGATAATATTCTCCACTTTTTTTGAATACGGCTCCCCCCCCCTGCTCCTTCCCCAACCCACTCCTAGGAGGATGACTTCCTTGTTACTCTATGTGTCCGTCGTTGCTAGATAGATGCTCTGACTAAGGCTGAGTCGATCAAAAGTCACTGCTAAGACTAAAATGATGAAGATGGGGTGGCAAAGGGTCCTGATAGGATCCAGAGTCTCACAGGACTCACTCCACGGCACCCATCACCTCAGCACTGCTGTTTGATGGCACAGCAAGTGTCTCCAGTCTAAAAGTCATAGGAAGTAAGCTTGACCCATATAGGTTTTTGAATCCATTTCTTTGAGGAAAGCACAGTGTCCCGGGTGGTGGTGTCAGTCACATAGAGAAGAAAGCCAAGCACAGGGTTGTATTGTGGAAGCGACCCTCTTTGGAAACGGACTGGAATGAGCCTGCAAGGCTGGTAAACTAGATGGCCAAGGTAGGATGGGAAGCCAGCCCTTGGAAAAGCCAGATGTCTTCATGACTCCTACACTCTATTTCCTCTGGTTCTCCTTTAGGATTTCTTACTACAATCATCATAGCTCATTTCCATTACAGGAGAGGGTAGCCAAGAAAAGTATATGGATTCAAGCAGGGGCAAAATCTACAGAGAAATGAGGCACTGGGAATCAGAATGTGAAAACCCCAAAGGGGATGAACATCTTGGGACTACTTGGGTGGCCACTGGGCCAGCCCCTTCCTCCCTACCCTGAGCTCTTTTCTGCTTAACCCCAGAGGGTCCAGTTTTCACAACATTACCGGCCTGTGTTCTTGCCTCCCACTCTGAATTCCTCCTAATTACGTGCTGGGCCACGAACACTGTCAGGGCTTTCATATGTCTTGCAAAGTGCAAAAGTTAGAGAATGCTGCAGTATTTCATTTTCCAGTCTCCCAAGGAAAGTCCATCATCCAAATCCTTCCAGTCTTCCCAAACTGAACACTTCATTCACATGAAAAAGGTCATTTTCAATGTGGTGACGTGTGGTGAGTGTCAATCAGACAATGCTACATTAAGGATTTTTTTCCCTTCCTAAAAGCCACCTAATTTTTTCCCTCTAGTATTTGCTACAAAAAGATTTAGTAGCTAATGTGCCATCTCACTTTTTTCCAGGACATTGCACTAAGTCAGGAGACTTTTTTCCTTTTTTTCTTTTCAGAATCAGCCCAACTTAATTGGTTTGCCACTAATTACTTTTTTCCTATATAGATATTATTTTCCCTCATATCCTCACTTAGCTCCTACTAATAAGCTTTCAAGTGACACACCATCCCTCCAACCCAGTCACACAATTTAGAATCTGTAGAAGCCGTTCACAAGAGAAGGTACCCTCTTCTCTCTGTGAAGGGCCAAACTGCTCCAGGTTTCATTCTAGCTTCTCGGTTAAAGGGCTCCATCCCCTTCCCAAACCTCGTGATGAGCCTCTGAACGGCAGAAACTCCCATGGGGGTGCAGGCTGCACAGCATGGTCGGATTACCACCCCAGCTTATTAATTTGCCTGACTACTGCTCAGGAGATGAAGAAATAAAGGGACTAAAAGCATATTCATCATCCTCACTGAGCTGTGGGATGAAATACTTATTTTGGAAATAATGATTCCAGGTAGGAGGGCAGTGAAAAATGGGGCCTGTGAGAAGCAAGTGTTTTATTACACAGTTTCTAAAATGTGAGCATTTAATGCTCTTTCATTAGCATATATTATTACAGTTCTATAAAAGTCATTTTTAGGAATCAATCCCAAAGTTCTGAAGCCCCCCCCCAAAAGTGCTAGAAGGCAGAATTTGGAAGAAGCCCTATAAACAGAGAAATGATACTTTCGACTCTACGTGTTAAGACTTATGTTGGCAGAATCCACACACAAGACTTTGTCAGCCCTATGTGAACAATGCAGTGACTCTCATGCCATCACTTCAAAAGATGGTAAGTTTTTTATAAAAGAAGATGGGTATGAGTTTACTATTTTTCAGATGGGAAAACTGAGGCTCGGAAAGCATAAGTGAAATTACTTTAAGTGAAAGCCAGCAAGTAGTGGTGGTGCTGGAAAGAAAAATCCATCTATTTTGATTTATAGTTCCACTATTTCTCCACTGGATGCTCAGCCCATTTGGGGAGCATCTCCACCCAACCCTACTCAATCTCCCTTGGTATTTCCACTCCCTTCATTGGCATCTGGGTTTTCATCCCAGGGAATGCATTAACTTGCAAATGTATTACTTGCTGATCACTCTGGCACAGAAAACATCAAGAGGCTTTTGACTCTTGCTCATCCATTGGGATGAAGACCTGGGGACAAAGGAGTCAAGTGAAATTGATGGGGAGCTCCTAGGCCCTTACAAACATCCCCGTGCCAAAGGAGAACCAGTTACAGATTCCATCTGAGCTTCAAAATATCACCAAACTGAGGTAAAGCCAGTGGAGCTAGGCCTTACATCCACATGGGGAGGTGACGATGCTTCCACACGTGTAACGGACCTTGACAACTACAGGCATTTCATAGACTCTTCTGCATTCATTCTTCAGAAAAAGCCCACCCCACGGCAAGGTACTCTGAGGGGATTCTCCAGTGCAGTGTTTCTCAAACTCAATTGTGCACAGGAATCTGGGGATTTGTTGAAATCCAGACCCTGATTCAGTAGGTCTGGGGTGAGCCTGGGGCTCTGCATTTCTAAAAAGCCACCAGTCAATGTCGATTCTGCTACTCCCAGGTCCACACTTCGAATAGCAAAGCCCTAGAACACGGTTTGATAAACCACAATTCTAAGGACTGAAAAGGCAATAGCAATGAATAACTCACTGGAGATGGGGCTCAAATGGAGTAATAACCCACTGAAGACATTTCCTATATTACTCTTACTGGCAGTGTTTTACTGACACCTGGCAGGGTGAACCACACAGGCAAAAAGGCTCTGAAGGAGCCCAGGAAAGGAGTAAAACAAGATTTACTCACGAGAGAAGCAGGCAAGTGGTCTGGCAGTCTTATCTCCGGCTTCATTTGCAACTGGAAAAAAAAAAAGATACAATTAAGAGCAAGGCACATGTGTCCATAGAATATGCCCAACCTACAGCTAATCCTCTGGATGATTCACTATTAAGCTGTTTTTGAGAGTCTTTGTAAGAGGATAAAAGCAACTTCACTCCCTCTCTTTCTATATTTCCAGTGCTGCTCTCAATGTCTAAACGAGGTCAAGAGTCTTAATCATTCTGATTAGAAGAGTGAATTAAGCTGGAGACGACCTAAACAATACCTAGTTTACTAGGCTTACAGGAGTTAACTGGCTTGCATGCACTGATTAAGAGGCGTGCACACCAGGCTTCAAAGCCAGCGCACATCCTTCTGCTTTAAGCTTCCTCTCACCGGGATGTCCTTCAGCACAGAAATGCACCCCAACCACCTGACATCAGTCTGATTTTCTTGATCCATGGCACAAAGCAAGGCAGGGATTTCAGAAGATAGTAAGATTGGTATTGTTAAGAAGGATATTTAAATTTAGAGTCTAACAAATAGGAGGATGGAGAAAATTGTCCAGAGAGCTGCCCTAGAAAACCTTACCCCTAACGCTTCTCAGCAGGGTCGTTCACCCTCCTCTGAAAAGCCTCTATATAATTTATCATCTTGATAGGGTCATAATTACTATCCCCTATATTTACGAACACCATCTTCATGGATAAAAAAAGATATCAAGGGCTTCCCTGGTGGCGCAGTGGTTGAGAGTCCGCCTGCCGATGCAGGGGATGCAGGTTCGTGCCCCAGTCCGGGAAGATCCCACATGCCGCGGAGCGGCTAGGCCCGTGAGCCATGGCTGCTGAGCCTGCGTGTCCGGAGCCTGTGCTCCACAAAGGGAAAGGCCACAACAGTGAGAGGCCCACGTACCGCAAAAAAAAAAAAAAAAAGGTATCAATTGTTAAATTGAAACACAAGTATCATCCCCTTTAAATATCACTTTTAATGCCCATAATGATTATAAACTTGGGTGTTTTGTAGATATTTGTGATCAACTTGAATGAACATTCAAAGCAATCAACTGGAAAAACCTGTTCATTTTAGTTTAGGAAAGAACATCCAATACATGTGCAGAATAAAGGAGACTGCCAATGTAATCATTAAAATCATTCTCATCTATGAGAATTTACAGTACAGGACAAAAGAAATAACTACTTCAGAAATGTATTACATCATTTTGCAAAGAATGGAAGGAGTCAAAAATTCCTTTCACCCTTTCAAAAGGGTGAAAAATTTTAAATTTACCATAATTTTTTAAATTAATGAATTTAATCCCAGTCTACTTTGTGCTTCTGTCATTTGCATTGCCCCACTGTCTGCACTCTCTGTATATATTACAAACAAGACATTATACAAAACAACCAGCAGGGAGAGGTGACATTGCATCCTGCTCCCATTATCTCTCACACCCCAGCATTTTGGAAAGAAAGAGAGAGAGAAATGGAGAGTGGAAGACAGAGAGGGAGGGCGGGAGAACGGAGCAAGACCTAGTTGGCTATTGACGTGAGTTTCCTGGCCTTGAGTTCAAATCGTTTCCTCTTTGGACACTACAGATCTCTAAAGAAAGAAATAGAGCAAGGTTATGTTTGCTGCAGAAACTGACGGGCTGCTTTTAAAGTAGGAATATGAAGACCATCGCCATTGCTGAGAACACCAGCAAGCACTAAAACGTTCAGCTTGGAGAGCGCGTGTATTCCCTGAGGGAAGAAGGAGGGGTGGTCACAACACCATCACAGTTTCACATGCAGCCATGGCTGCTTCCTCACCCACAGGCTTTTTCCTCCCCTCCCGCCACCCTATCCAACAGTGGGAATTGCTGACCCAGATCCAAGTCACGCCAGGAGAGGCAGGAATCAAGATCTAGGCCAGTGAGAGTTGTCTCTACCCAGAAGGAATCTGAACCCTGCTACCAGTATTATTTTCCTAAATGCAGACCCAGTGCCCCAAGGTCTCCCATGATGTCCCAACATCTACAAGATGCAATCCAGCTAACCTGACCTAGTACTGAAAACCTGGCACCACCTAGTCTTCTCAGCTCACTGTATCTCCCAGCGCTTCCTTCAGAGCCCAGCCACAGGCTCTAAATGGACAAATCCCAAACACGCCCTACATACTCTCTGTCCTCTTTGCTACTGCTCCTTTGCCCCCTCCCCTCTACACACCCCTCCCCACTGCTTCATTCCTGCTCATCCTTTAAGATTCAGGAGGAGCCGTTCATTTCTGAAAAGCTCCCCTGGCTCCCAGCATGGCTTCTGCAGTCCACAGACCTCTGCCCGTGCTCTGCACTCCCCGCGCAAACCAGTGCTTCTCAAGCTTCAGTGGTGAGACCAGCGATGCCCCGCGCAGGCACCAGAGTTACCAGGAAGGTTTGTTAAAATAAATTGCAAGGTTTCTTAAAATGCAAGTTCTGATTCAGTGGGTCTGGGATGGGACCCGAGAGTTGGCATTTCTAACAAGTTTCCAGGTGATACTGAGAATGCACGTCTGGGGACCATATTCTGAGAACAGCCGCTCTAAACTATAAATTACCCCACCCAAGACAAGGATCATAACTTTTCATCTTTCTGTTTCCAATCTTTCAAACAGTGACTGGCACACAGAATAATGCATTCAGTCAATATTTTTAGAACTGAATGAAGTAGACTGAAATTCATACCAAGTGCCACAGATGGCTCCGTAGAGAGAGCCCTCATATTGGCTTCCAGAGGACTCTAAAAAGCCCCAGGTGTGTTCTGCTTGGCCCCTACAATGTCCTTAATTTTTAAACAATTAGTTGTCTGCATTTAAAAATCAACAGGTTTCAAATATAAATGCAGATTGTCAGCTTCTCTCAATAACTGAGTAACGATCCAGACCCATGGGCCAGCAATGGGTCACCACTGAGACGCCCCCTATGGGTGAGTCCAGCTCCTCGATGTTCGGGAGGCAGCTCTTTGCTGACTGGCGTGGGCTTTCTATACCCTTGGTGTGGGTCCAGAAGGCAGGTGAAAACAGGACCTCTTAAAGGTCTTAAAGAATGAAACTAAGACTCAACAGAGACCAGCACTACAAGGAGTGGCTGTGGCCAAGCTTGCTAAGCCCCTCTGTTCCGAGCCCACAAACTGCCCCGACATGTTCGATGGTCCACCAGCACAATGCTGGCCGGGTCAGACACACGGGGGCTTCTTGACCAGCAGAGGGGCTTCCCTACACTGCTGTTTGCCTTTTATTTAAAAAAAATATCTAGGGCTTCCCTGGTGGCGCAGTGGTTGAGAGTCCGCCTGCCGATGTGGGGGACACAGGTTCGTGCCCAGGTCTGGGAAGATCCCACATGCCGCGGAGCGGCTGGGCCCGTGAGCCATGGCCGCTGAGCCTGCGCATCTGGAGCCCGTGCTCCGCAACGGGAGAGGCCACAACAGTGAGAGGCCCGCGTACCACCAAAAAAAAAAAAAAAAAATCTAGCAAGCTCCAACAATGAAGTACATGTTCCATTTATCAAGTGCAATTAGAGCTTGAATTTGGCAAGATCTCATAAAAATGATTCTGTAGATTTAAGGAAAGTTAACCATTTAAGGAAAGTTATGTAGATTTACCGAAAGACATGTTGGGTATAACAGGTAGACCGGTATGTATTATTAATTCCATTGGTGTTGAATTGTATATCTCGGCTGCGTGTGTATTTAGCCACAGAGAAATGAGCGGAAGGATGTGCACCAGATATATTAACAGTTATTTCTTCCATGTGCTGGCATTTGGGGAGATTATCAGCCTTTTTTATACTTTTCTACATAAACCCAACAGTTGGATAAGCACATGCCATCCATAAAATCAGAAACAAACGTTTTCATTAAAGGGGTAGAAAACAATTAACTATTATATATAGTTTGGGTCATTATATATGTATGTATATTTATTTATATGAAACATATTTTAGATTCAGATTTCAGAGCAGTCTTGGATCACAGAATCCAGAGGACCTTCTATCTTTAGTCCAAGGGGACTCCCTATAAGTCTCAAGAAATGAATCACCCACTCCCCTCTCCAGGGGGTTCCACACTTTCTAGGTCAGTGGTTTGCAGCCCTGGCCACATGTAAGAATCACTAGAGAAGTTTTTAAAAATCCTGATGCCCAGACCAATTAAGTAGGGCCTCAGCGGGTGGGACCCAAGCATCCATACTTTCCAAGTTCCCAGATGATTCCAATGAGCAGCTAAGGCTGAGAAGCACTAACAAATGGTGTAACTTCAGACACCTTTATCAAAGCAACATTCAGAGAGGAAGATGCCTTCAAAAATAATTACCCCTATTCAGTTCTTCTTTTCAGGATGCTATTGTTTTGTCATTAAAATCCTGAACAGAGACATGCCTCTGCTTTATGAAAAATTCAACAGTTAAGACTGCAAACATAACTATGGAGACCAATTAGTGGGCAACTCTTCACATAGTGAAGGGTTCTTTATAAAAGGATTCACCTCACATTGCCTCTAACCTTCAATACATGTGTACTGAGAGCCACCTGGGAGCTCAACACAGGGCTAAACTCTGGGAGGATTGCAACAGTAGATTTCATTCAGTTTTGACATACAAGCAAGTTAGGGAGGTAAACTATGTCTCTCAATCTGGGTTTATCCAAGTGTGTTCAGCTAGGGAACTGACTTTAAGATAATGATGATGATGATATGATACAGATTCCTTGGTCCCATTCCAGACCCACTGAAATGGAATCCTGCAGGGGAAGACAAGATTCTAGAATTTAAACAACTGCCTCGAAAGCTACTTAATGTTTGAGAGGCAGCGTTCTAAATGAAGTGTGCCCCTGGTATGTTTGCTTTATGTTTTCCCCCCAGAAAATTGGCCAGAAACAAATCTTAAAGATTCTCCAAAGGAGACCAGTGGGGAGAGGCAGGTGAGACAGGATGGTGAGAAAGGAAGTTAACTCAGAGCAATGAGCATCTCAACCCCAACTGAGTCACAAACATTCCAGGCCATCAGAAAAAGATGGGGAGGGTGGTCCAAACAGTCATAGTGGTGGCATGGGCAGGTACACACTGCTTTGTAACCAAAACTAGCACCAAAAACACTGCCACCCTTGTTTTGAAAACCCTGGCACCTGGGTGAACATAAATGCAGCTGGGGTGCTGGGTGCCAGGGCAAACACACAATGAGAAAGCTGTTCCACAGGAGAGCCTTGCTTCCTGCAAGGAAATCTGCCTGGCATGCTGGCTGGCTGCTGTTCTGCCACTAGCTCTGGGGCTTGCCAGGGACCCTCTCCAGGTGAGGTCCTTTGGGAAGCCTGCTGGCTGGAAAACCACACACAAGGGACTTCAGAGAAGAGAGTGTTGCAGTGAGGTTCCAGGCACCCTCCTAGTTTCTGTAGAAGGTGAAGCTCGGCATTGCTCACAGATGCTTGGCCTCACCTCACCTTGCCTTCCACTTGCAAAGACCCAAGCAAGGAAAACCGAATGGAATACTGGGGAGAAAGAGACTCCGTCCAAGATCGAGTGACAGCTTACCTAGCTGTCACCTTCTAATTAAGGTGTTCCATGACCACCTTATTAAGATCGCAGCTCCCGACTCCCCTTCTCTCTCTGCCTCATCCCCCTTCCCTGCACGATCCCTCCTGGAAGCACTTATCACCTTCTCATATGCTCTGTTCTTCATTCACTGGGTTTACTGCG
Source organism: Mesoplodon densirostris (assembly GCF_025265405.1). Lineage (NCBI taxonomy): Eukaryota > Metazoa > Chordata > Mammalia > Artiodactyla > Ziphiidae > Mesoplodon > Mesoplodon densirostris. The sequence goes on from NC_082669.1 coordinate 69,139,878, forward strand.
TTTTCCTTCCACTACAGTCTAATCCCCACACAAGCACAGATTCTCTGCCAATGAAAAAACTATTATATTCCTAATGCCTAAATGCCTGGCACAGTATTGAATCAATGACCAACCTCCTACCATGCAGAGTGTGATGGGGGCCAAGAACTGGAAGCAGAATAACAAGATGGTAAAAGGACATTAACACCCACTGAGCACTGAAATGTTCTATAAGTATTAGTTCTGGGGACTCGCTGGTGGTCCAGTGGCTAAGAGTCTGCACTCCCAATGCAGGGGGCCCGGGTTCAATCTCTGGTCAGGGAACTAGATCCCACATGCTGCAACTAAAGATCCCACATGCCGCAACGAAGATCCCGCACGCCGCAACGAAGATCCCGCCCACAGCAACGAAGGTCCCACATGCCACAACTAAGACCCGGCACATCCAAATAAATAAATAAATAAATAATTTTCTTTTAGAAATTTATTCATTTGTTTTTATTTTGGGCTGTGTTGGGCCTTCATTACTGCGCACTGGCATTCTCTAGTTGCGGCGAGCAGGGGTTACTCTTCATTGAGGTGCACGGGCTTCTCATTGCGGTGGCTTCTCTTGTTGGGGAGCATGGGCTCTAGGCACACAGGCTTCAGTAGTTGTGGCTCGTGGGCTCCAGAGTGCAGGCTCAGTAGTTGTGGTGCACGGGCTTAGCTGCTCCGTGGCATGTGGGATCTTCCCGGGCCAGAGATCGAACTCATGTCCTCTGCATTGGCAGGCGGATTCTTAACCACTGTGCCACCAGGGAAGCCCAATAAATATATATTTTTTAAAGTATTCATTCTGTCCTTCAGGAATACTTATAAAGCATTGACTAAATTGCAGATAAAGCCCTGAACAATCAGTCATGGTCCCTGCCTTCACACTGAGTAAGACTGTCATTCCCATTTGATAGACAGGGCATTGAAACTCAGAAAAGTCAGGTAACTTTTCCAAGACCACAAAGTTGTGTGTCAGAATTCCCAATCAAGGTATGCCTGTCTCCAAAGCCCAGGTTCTTTCCATTTAGCCTCTCTGCCTTCCAAGAAAGGTAGGCAGATAAGAGCTGTGCTCCAGAGAGAGCTACCCCTAGAGAAAAGTCACACTAAGTCCTGACCCTCTACCCCATGGCTCTAGCCCCAGTGAGAGCCATGTACCAGCCTACAGAGATTGGGGTAGGTCACCTGCCTGGAGATTTCGTACCTGGCACAAGACCAGGAGGTGGTCAGCAGAGAGGGGCCCTTTTGTGAGATGGTCACAGGGGCCAGGACTCACAATAACAGGATCCAGAAGAGGAAGAATCTAGTTACAGAGAGGAGCTTCATTGCCACATTCATGCAAGAACCCCAGCTACCAGGTGTCTCCCTAACCCTATTAAATCTTCCACAGTTAGAAAACAGTAACAAGGGAATAGGAACTAGAATCAAATTCATCTTCACGTGAAAACAGTACAACTCATAAAACCAGCCCCCAGGAGGCAAGACCTATTCTCTTAACAGGGGAAGAAACTGACATTCCAAGAGATCAAGTGGCTCATCCAAGATGAGACCAAGGCCAAGCATCAGAGTTGGAAATATCATCCATTTCTTCCGGCTCCAAGTCCAGCATTCTCAGAGAAGGGAAGGTACCCCATCTCTTTAACTCCCTCGTAGTGGTCTGTCAAGGGTAAAAGTAAAGGGCTTGGTTTCCTTTACCCCCATTGGGTTTGATAAATATTGATGCTTGACAACCCCAGGATATGTTTTAAATGTAAACATATACAACTCTGCTTGGCAATGGCTGAGCAGAGTACTGTTAGGGAGCCTTGTGATGCTGAGTCTGAGTTTAGCAAGATGTGTCTGTGATACATTACCAAAGCCTGTCATGGGCGGGATGGGGAGAGGCTGGAGGGGGAAGGCAGGATGGGTATGTGGGAAAATCTCTGCCAGGTTGCATAGACCATAAAATAATAGGGCCCCAAAAATGGACAATTCGCAGAGATAACTGAATTAATTAAATACTTATATAAAAATATATTACTTGACTTGCTTAAAATGAGAGCTGCTATATAACTAAGGACCAGACTAAGCACTGCTCGTTCATTACCTAATTTTATCTTCACAGCAACTCTCTGAGGTTATCACTATTATTTTCCTATTTTCCAGATATGGAAACTGAGTCTTTGAAAACTTAAGTAAATTCCCTGTGATGAAACAACTAGCGAATGGCAGATGTGGAAACTGAATCCAGTAGCACCTTATTCCAGAGCCAGTGCTCTTAACCTGCATGCTACCCATCACACCTTTAGCATGTGAGTATCAGTACTGTTTGACAAGCCTTACTGCCGAGAAACCCAGCCCTGGCAGGAGAACCCCTTGCCTCCCCTCCACTGAGCCTCAGGTCAGAAGCACCACAGAGGGAGGCACTCTGTTCTCCTGCCCCATAAACGGAACAGAGCTCTGCAGTCCAACTGGACTGTGTGCCCCAGAGACATAAAGGGCCTCACCACCCCTCAGCCTGTTCCTTTCTCCACTTCGTTCTTCAGAAATGCTTGGTGTTGCCTCATTATACCTTTTGGGCCCATTTGCCTGTCAAATCGACTCCGAGTCAGGCTCTTGCACAAAAGAAAATAAAACCTATTTGTAGTGATGACTCATCGGTGCTGATAATTTGAGAGTGGAAGGGATGGTGCACCTTCCAGGCCCTTCTCTCCTGGAGTAATGAGCAAATCCTTGCAGAGGGCAAGGCTTGCCTGACAGAGGGCAGAGTGGTTCGCCAGCTCATTCAACCCAGGGTGCGATGAAACACAGACAGAGAGGAAAATCAAAGAAGTCTTTGCCAACCGGAGAAGACAGCTTGGGAAACAGATTGCCCTTTATGTTCTTTTTAAAATTAATTTGAAGGAATTGGGGTCATATGAAAAAGCTCATGTAATATATTTCTTTCTTCCCTGGTCCTAATTGTATACATTTGTTTATCTATATCCAACCTCATTCCACAAATTATACTTTATTTCTATTTTGCTCTGTACACCAATCCTTTATGTAACAAAGTGGGATATTAATAAAAGTGAATTTTACGTTTTTCAATCACTTCCTGGCTCCCTTTCCCTGGCCTCTCTTTCCAAGTTGCCAGGTTTCAGACTGACCTTCCACGGCTTCCAGTTACTCTGATCAAACAATCTATTAACCTCTACTGAGCACTCACTCTCTGAGCCCCTTCCTCCCCATGTCTTGCTGGACTCAAGGATGGATACAACTGGTCCTTGGGTGGACAGGAGTCCACTGAGACCAGAGGCCTGGCACTGAGCTTCCTGACACAGATTACTGGAGTTACCGCAATACAAATTTATTATGGTACCTGGTATTTCTGCAGAAACCACCTGGCCAAGCTACCAGGTCCTGACCTCAGGAGGCCCGAGGCCAAGTTGGGGAAACATAATATTAATACATGACATGATCTAAACTCTGCTGAATGCCAAATGAAGGGTCCTTGTTCACAGAAGGTAGAGACTGTCGGTTTCGGAGAGGAGAACAGAAGGCTTCTAGGAGACCCGGGGCAGGTGAGAGCCAGGGAGGTGGAGAGGATGATGGGATCTGTTCCAGGGAGAGGGGAGAAGTGTGGTATATTCAAGGCCTGGGAGCAGACTGAGATGGACCAACCATACCCTAAATCTCTCCCTTTCTCAGGCCAGAAAAGCTTTTAATTGAGGGAGGGGGCTGTAAAAAGCAGAGAAAAGAGCTCTCTCCTCTCTTGATACATTATAAAATGCCTCTCACTGCAACTCTGCCTTCTTTCCTATTCCCATCTACAAAAGTGTTGCATCTGCGGATGGACACATGAATTTATCCAAGAGCAGATATGTCTAAACATGCTCTAAATTCAGGTGCTGGTACACCAGTCCAGAGTCAGCAGTCACTCCAAAGCACCACCACCCGACATGCACCTGGCTGCTTCCCAATGGTAACAGCCTGTGGGGCTCTGTCCAGCCCTCCTGGCTGATGCCCTGGTGACAACCACAGACCTCGGGCTGCAGGATTGCTGGCTCACAACAAGGGTGACACCTGAGTGACCAAAGCAGTGCCCATACAGGGCCACCTTACTACTCTGGCCTCATTAAAACACCCCAGTTGAGCAAACCAGGACCACTAGCAGTTAACAAGAATCAGAAATGAACAAGGTTAAAATACAATATCAAGCCAGCTGTCCAAACTGTTAACTAATTAAGTCCAACCCAAATAAGGCAAAGGAAATAAGTACAGAGAAGAGGAAGGAAAAACACTGTAATGTATTAAGCCTTACTTCATGCCAGGCACTGGTAAGAACTTTACACCCATAATTTTTTATACCCATAATTTTTATTTAATTTTCACACCATCCCATGAGATGAGTATTATTATTCCCGTTTTCAGATAAGGAAACTGAGGCTTAGAAAAGTTAAATAACTTGCCCAAATCAGGTCTAGTAAATGGGAAAGCTGGAACTGAACCCAGTTCTGTGAGCCCTTTTCTTTTCTCGACAGTTCACAGGACTGGAACTGGTCCAGCTCCACATGTCCTGCTTAGACCCCCTGCAACATCCCAAACAAGAGCAGGTCCAACTCATGCCTGGACTGCCCCTACAGATGGCAGCTCGGCCCCTGTGGAGATAGGCCCCCCTTCACCTCTAACTAGTTCTGCGACCTTAGCAAGGTCATCTTCATGATTGTGGAATCCTTCTGAAGGTCTTCCTTCTGCCCTCACAGCACAAGCCTGATTCCCATCCCTCCTCAGGGTCCTTCCAACATTTGATGACAACTATCATGGCCTCAGCCCTTTGAGCCCCCTCTTCTCCAGACTGAAAAGCCCCATTCACTCCGCATTTGACAAAAATATCCCAAGCCCTTTACGCACAAAAGTAAAATCACTTAAATCATTGCCAAAAGAAAAGAGAGATGTTTTTATTTTAAATAAGCCTCAGCAACCCACTGGTTAACACTCACTTCCACAATGATCTCCAGGCGAAGCCAAACCTCCACCTCCTCGGCCAAGCCTCTTTTTTTTGCTTGATTCTCAGGAGATACGCAGGGCGCCTGGGAACCTTCTTCTGCGTTGTACATTCAGGAGCCATCCAAAGGGACTGAATTTTCCAGAAGGCTGCCTTCCAAAACACTGAATCTCAGACTTCCCCATGCATGAAAACCACTTGGGGATCTTGTTAAACTGCAGATTCTGTCTCAGTCGGTTTCGGGTGGGGCCTGTGATTCTGCATCTCAAATGAGCTCCCAGGTGGCGCTGATGGTACTGGTCCAGAAGCAAGGTGTTGAAGGACGTAACCCACCTTGAAAAGGAACAGCCAAGCACACTTTCTAAGAGATCCCTGACAAGCCCCTGGGTGGTTTTGAAAATGCACACTATTGAATTCAATGTCCAATTCCCCTGGTTTCTTTCAGCCATGCTGTGAGAAAGAACAGTTACCAGCACGACTTTGAAACCTACTTGAGGATAGATGCTGAGAGGGTGTGCATGTGAGAAGGAGGGTCCAAGCAGAGAGGGCAAGGGAAACTCACCCCCCTCCACAGGCATTAAATAGAACAGCTGACCTAGAAGATCACTGCCCACCCTGGCCAAGCCACCAGCAGGGCGCAAAGCCTGAAACAAACAAGGAGGTCCTCAGATCCGGGGTACGGGTCAACCACACAGCCACAACTAACCAGAGCTGCTCCATTTCTCTCTAAGCACCTCACAGTAAGTTGAGCTCATGAGAGCCAATGTGCCCGGGCACGAGTGCGAGCACACACCACACACACACACACACACACACACACACACACACTAAACATTGCTCAGACATGCACTGCCAGCACTGTTACATCCAGCACCATAAATCACCGCATCATTACCAGCTGCCTGCAGGCTGAACAGATCAAATGCATCCAATAAATAAAACTAGCACACAAGTATCTACTGTATAGCACAGAAAGACCCTGTAAATAAATGAATGTGGCTGAACACCAGAACACTTAATTCTGTTGGGGAAACGTGATATCGGCCTCTAAGAGGGCTCCCAGTGAGCCTCACCTCCTAATGCTCACACCCTTGTGTGCTCCCTTCTCACACTGAGTCAGTAGTAACCCAGGGACCAACAAGATACTGGGGTAGGGATGGTGTATGACTTCCAAGTCCTGGTCATAGAAACATCACTACTCACACCTTGCTCTCTCTTGGATCCCTTCTCTGGGGAAACCAGGCAGCCATGCTGTGAAGACACTCAAGCAGCCCTGTGGAGAGGTCCACATGGTGAAGAGCTGAGGCCTCCCACCAAAAGCCAACGTCAACTTGCCAGTCATGGGAGTGGCCATATGGAAGCAGGTCCTCCAGGCCTAGTCAAGGCTTCAGATGAATGCAGCCCCAGCTGACATCTTGAATGTGACTTCATGAGAGACCCTGAGCCCAAACCCACCTAGCTAATCTGATTCTAGATTCTTGACCCACAGAACTGTGTGAAATGATATGTGTTCATTGTTGCTTTCAGCTACTAAGCTGCAGGGTAATTTGTTACTCGGCAATAGATAACTGATACGGGAAAGGACTAGAGAACCTTCAGAGAACAGGGCTTTGAAGAACAAGGAGGATTTCACCAGGCCCAGAAGAGACAAACACTGTATTTCCTGCAGAGGGGAAAAAATAAGGAAAGGCATGGAGCGTGCATGGGGATTGTGTGTTTGGGAAATGGGAGAGCATCTCAGATGGCCAGAGGGCAAGGTACCAGGAAAGATACTGAAAAGGTAGGTTGGGGCTGGGTCCTGACGGTCCTTGAATATTATACTAAAGGGTCTGAACTCTCTAGAGGTGGGAATAATAACTATTTACATCTTATAAGTGAAGCAATTGAAGCTCAGAAAGGTTAAGGAATTTGTCCAAGGGCACCTGCCTTCTTTTTGTATCCTTGTGTGGATGAGAGACAGGGGTGGGGAAAGGAGGGCTAGCTCTCTTCCTCTTCATATAACGACACTGATTCCATCACGGGGGCTACACTCTCATGACCTAATTACCTCTCAAAGGCCCTACCTCCAAATACCATCACATTCATTGATTCATATCAATTGGGAGGGGGGCGGGGACAAAAGTAGCAGTCCAGAAACTCAAAGGCAGGAGGAATTAACACCAGAGCCAGTGCTCTTACCAACACCTCTGTGTTAGGAGAGCTCCATGACTCCAACCAGGGGCCACAGCAGCCTCCACCCCAGCTCCTCTGACTCAGTGGATGACCAATGCTTCTGCCCTACCTGCCGGGAGGAGCAGGACAAGGCATGAACTGCCTGTGTGTCTCTGCTTGCCCTGCCCATGTAGAGGGCTCTCCAGGGTATCCCCAGGCCAGGCAAGAACTCCTTGCAGTCTGTGCCACTCTTCCTTTCTGGCCCGGCTCTCCTGAGCCTCCCCACTGCCTCGCAATAGTGACGCCACTCTACGCCCCAGGTAATTGCCCTGCCACTGGGGGTAAACCAAGGCAACATTCCAAGGCATCTTGGAATGAACTCCCAAGACAGCACCGGAAGCTGAGGCAAACTGACAGAATGTGATTCCAAGCTCCAAACCCACCTTGGAAACACTAAGCCACCACCTGCTGCTCTTTTGGGAGGAGGAGGTGCTTTGGGCCCTGAAGACTACATCCCAGGAAGACTATTCCTCGAAAAAGAAAAGGGAAATTTATATTTCCAGAGCAACTACTCTATACGAGCCCTGGGCTTTTTACGCACAATTCTATCCTCACCACTACCCTGTGAGACAGACATCGTATCTTCTTTTTCCAGATGAGCAAACAGAGTTCCAAAGAGGTTGAGTAACTTGCCCAAGGACACAGACAGCTGTTGTGTACAGCTGGCCAGGCTGGGCACTGCACAACTCTAGGAAGCACAAGTCACATCACAGTCACTGTAGATTTATATATTTGTCATGAAAATTTTCCAGCAGAAAGTAACTTCAGAAATCTTTTTCTAATCTGCACAAAGGCTCATATGAGTCAGCAATGGTTCTACTAGACAACCACCACCTTGCTGGTAGGTGGGGATTTGACCCTATGTATGTCTGACTCCAAAGCCCTTGCTCTTTCCCCCAGATGTCTATACCTTCCTTAGGAGAACTCCAAGAATTTCCATACCTTCACAGTTCAACTGGCAGAGATGGAGTCACAGACCTCAAGACCATCTCAGCTGGAAAAAATGTTGACAATCAATAATCTACCTCAAAACTTTCCTTCTGCATTGAAAGAATACAAGGCCCAGAGAGGGGAAGTGAGCTGCCCAAGATCACACAGCTAGCTATGGCACAGCTGGGGCTTGCATCTTGTGCAACTAAAGGCAGGTCCAGCCCTGATACAAAGTTGTTCTAAGCACAACCATAGATGATCAGAGCTAGATTATCTAGGCTAGAGTCTCAACTTTTTGCATCAGAATCGCTTTTTCAATTGTAGGTGGAGGCAGTGAGTGAAGGGTCTTAGGGGGTATCCCTTACCAGACAACTTTCTGAAGTCCAAGCTTAAGAACAAAGGAGGTTGGAGGGAAGGGGGAGCTGAAGGGGCCACAGCTCAGAAGCGTCTCCAGCATAGGCAAGAAGTACGTTCCTCTGTAGGCCTGCCAGGTCCTGGGAGGGAAACTGTTGCTAAGTGGAAGCTTCCAGGCCCTCCCCAGTGGCTCTCAAGGCAGTAGGCATCCACCTTGAAGGGAGAACTCAGACTCTGCACAGGCCTCCCTGGGAGCCCCTAAAAACCATGGTGACGGTCCCCAAGCAGCAACTCAGTTCTGTCTGGGCTCCAGCCAGCATGACAGGGGCCAAGGGAGAAAGAACACAGGTAGGAAATCTGAGCACCTAATTTCCTATTCCGTGGAAGATGCCAATTAAAACGCTTCATGCTTCTGAGGCTGCTTTCAGCCCTGCTCCTGTTGGTGCCTCATTAACAGCCCCTTCCAGATGCCCTAAGGCCCACCCAGCTTCCTTTCCAGACAGTGGAGCCCAAGAATCCCCAAGGTAGGCTAAACAGCATGATGGCCTTAAAAACCTCTAGAACCATGGAGACTCCCCCGGACACTGAAGCTTAGGGATCCAGCGTGACCTGCTCGAAATCACTGAGCTGGTCCTTCCTGGCTCAACAGCATTCATGAGATGACATTTTAGACATCACTGAACACAGTCACGCCCATCTTCCATGAAGCTGGCCCATCCATTCTCTGCTTGAGTCACTGACACTGACCCAGCACACAGCTAGTTAGGAACCAGGCAGGAAGAAGATCCAGGACTCCAGGCTCCCAGGTTCCACACCTTGCACACAGCCCAGGAGGGAAGAGACTAGTGAGTTACCTGTAAACTGATGCTGGAAGAAGCTTTTATGTAACTCCTAGAAGAAGGGTCTAGTGACCACTAACAGTTCTCTCTGTATAGCTGTCTTCTAGTTTAGCACTCTTCCATTATACTTAGAGTCCAATTTTTATAAAGTAGGAAGACCAGCTTACCTTTTCACAGGGGCAAAGTAAATCTTAAAGCCCGCATGTGGGGATAATTATTTAAAAGAGAAATACATTGAAAGAGTATGGGAAAGTTTAATATTTTCATGTTACTAACATAAACATGCACATAGGGGAAATAATAGTAAAAAACACCAGAGCCAACACCAGTTAGTAAACTGAAAGCAAAACTGTTTTTTATAATACAGCTTAAACAAATTCTGCTTATCACAGAGGTGTAAGAATAATATTAGAGAATCTATTAATGTTATAATTTAGCATACTAAGAAATTACAGCAGAAAGCAAAAATATCATATCCATAGATGTAGGAAGAGTCTTTGAAAAAAATCAAAGAATACTTATTCATGAATAAAAGAACAGAATAAACAACAAGGTCCTACTGTATAGCACAGGAAACTATATTCAATATCCTGAGATAAACCATAATGGAAAAAAGAATATAAAAAAGAATGTGTGTGTGTGTGTATATATATATATATATATATATAACCGAGTCACTTTGCTGTACAGCAGAAATTAACACAACATTGTAAATCAACTATAGTTCAATTTTTTTTAATGAATAAAAGAACACAAACACAAAACAAAAATGATGATCCAGCAATTCCACTCCTAGGTATATACCCCAAAGAACTGAAAGCCAGGATTCAATGTGATACTTGTACACCAATGTTCATAGTAGGATTATTTACAATAGCCAAAAAATGGAAACAACCCAAATGTCCATCAACAGATGAATAAATAAACAAAATGTAGTACACCCATATAGTGGAACATTTTTCATTCATAAAAAAGGAATGGAATTCTGATAATGATACATGCTACAACATGTATATACTTTGAAAGCATTAAGCTAAGTAATATAAGCCAGACACAAAAGGACAAATGTTGTATGATTCTACTTATATGAGGTACCCAGAATGGGCAAATTCATAGAGATAGAGAGCAGAACAGAGGTTACCAGGGAGTGGAGGGAGCAGGGAATGGGGAGTTATTATATAATGGGTACAATTTCTGTTTGGGCTGATGAAAGAGTTCTGGAAATAGATGGTGGTGATGGTTGTACAACACTGGGAATGTACTTAATGCCACTAAGTTATAAACTTAAAAATGGTTAAAATGGTAAATTTTATGTTATGTAAATTTTACCATAATTTAAAAAAACCCAATAGTAGGAAAAGAAACAACACAATTAAAAACTGGGCAAAAACATAGCCACTTCACCAAAAAATATATACAGTAGGCTTAAAAAGCACATAAAAAGATGATCAACATGCTTAGACATTAGAGAAGTACAAATTAAAACCACTATGAGATATCACTACACACTTCTTAGGACAAATAAGATAGCTAAAATAAAAAACTTTGACAATATGAAGTGCTAGTGAAAGTGCAGAGCAACTGAAACTCTCAAACATGGTGAGAATGCAAACTGGTAGAGCCACTCCGGAAAATAACTTGTCACTTCCTTACAAAGTTACACATACACTTAAGTATTTATCTAAAGAAATGAAAATTTAGGCCACACAAAAACCTGTATACAAATGTTTATGGCAGCTCTACTCATAATCATCAAAACCCAGAAACAACCCATATGCCCTTCAGCGAGTAAACAGACAAACAGACTGTGGTACCTCCACGCAATGGGTTACTGCTCAGCCACACAACAAACTTCTGATATTTGCAACTTGGATGAATCTCACAGGCATTAGGCCAAATGAAAAAAGTCTCAAAGGTTATATACTGTAAGATTCCAATCATGTGTCATTCTTGAAAAGAATAAAATTATAGTGACAGAGAAGAGATTAGTGGTTGCCAGACATTAGAGCTGGAGAGAGGGTTTAAAGAATAGCATGAGGGAGGTATTTGGGACAACAGAACTGTTCTATAAACTCACTGGCAGTGCTTATACAAATCTAAGCATAAGTTAAAATATTTAGAACCATACACCAGAAAAAATTCTATGTTAAAAAATAAAATTCAAAACAAAACAAAAATCTCTCAGCAAACTAAAACTATAAGGATACTTCCTTAATCTGATAAAAAGAACCTACCAGACAACTACAGAAAACTTCTCCTTAGTGGTGAAAAATGAGAAAGATTCTCTTTAAAGTCAGGAATGAAGTAAAGATGCCCATTATCACCACTTCTGCTCAACCAGGAGTCCTAACCAGCAGAGGTTATAATTTTCACCTAGGAAATCCAAGAGAATTCACAGGCAAATAATGAGAATTAACAAGAGAGTTAAGCAAAGTTGCTGGATTTAAGGTTAACAATAAGAATCTATTTGCACTGGCTTCCTTTACACCAGCAATCTACAATTAGGAAGTGTAATTTTTCAAATGATATCCTCTACAACAGCAATAAAAATTTACAAAGTGCCAAGGAATAAATCTAGCTGAACAATCAAGATCATTATGGAAAAAATTATAAAATGTTATTAAAAGATATTAAAGAAGGCCAGATCTTTTGCCATGTTCATGAATGGGAAGACTCAATAGCATAAAGATGTCAATTCTCTCCAAATAAAAGTATACTTTTAACTGAATAAGTATTCGTAAAGCATTTAGAACAGTGCCTGGCACATAATAAGTGATATATAACTTGTTAAACAAATAAATCAAAATTCCAACAAGGCTTTCCATGGAACTTGACAAGCTTGTTGTAAAAATTTTTAAGGCAGAACAATGGTCCAAAAATAGCCAAAGCAATCTTGAAGAACAGAGGTGGGAAGAAGGATAATTCTCATTCTATTAGACATTAGCACTTAATTATGAAGCCATTAAGAATGTTAATTAGCCCCGGAGCAGACACACAGAGTAATGGAACAGAATAAAGAGTCCTGGAATATTTGCTATATGAAAACTTGATATATAAGAGAAAAAGCATTATAAATTAGTGGATGCTGGAACTGTTCATTACTCTTACTGGAGAAGAAATAAAGTCCTAATTCACGCCATGTACAACTTTCAACTCAAGGTAGAATAAAGACCTATATTTGAAAAGCAAAACTTTCAAAAGAAAGTATTATTTCCTCAGGGTAGGAAAAGATTTCTTAAGCAAGATGCAAAAATCACAAACCATAAAACAGAAGATTAAAAGGTAAACAATAAAGTGTTTTAAAATTTCTGTGTTTCAAAAGATTCCATAAATAAAGGGTATTATACACCATGGAGTAGAATATATTTATAACAAATAACCAACAGAGTGCTAGTATCCAAAATACATAAAGAACTCTAATAAATCAATATAAAAGCAACAAATAATATAATTTTTAAAATTATATATGTTTATATAAACAGGCAACTCACAAAAGAGAAAACGAAAATAGTTAATAAATATAAAATGATGCTCAACTTCAATAATAATCAGGGAAATAAAAATTAACACAATGAGATATCACCAAATTAAGCATACTGATAGTCTCTAGAGACAGGGAAAAATGAGGCCAGGAAGGGGTTCACAGAGGGCTATAACTATATGTGTAAATGTGACAGTTATTAGACTGATATATAAATGTCTGAGTTCCCCTCCTCTGAGTACACAGCAGGATTGCACTTCCCCACCCTGTTAAGCTAGGCAAGTATGTGTGATTTGCTTCTGCCAAGCAAGTGTATGCAGAGGTGTCACTCATAGGTAGAAACCTTTGAGTCAGTATGCAATCTGTCATCTCTCTTTCCCTTTGCATGATTGACAATAATGCTCTCAGCCTGGACCCTGGACTGGGCCTCTGCCAGCCCATGAATGGACTTGCAACATGACTAATTATTTATCTATTTGTTTGTCTTAAGCCACTTAAATGTGAGAGCTGCGATGCTTTCTGACCACCTAGAGGGGTGGGTTAGGGAGGGTGGGAGGGAGATGCAAGAGGGAGGGGATATGGGGATATATGTATACGTATAGCTGACTCACTTTGTTATACAGCAGAAACTAACACACCATTGTAAAGCAATTATACTCCAATAAAGATGTTAAATAAATAAATAAATAAATAAATAAATAAAAATGTGAGAGCTGTTTGTTACAGCAGCATAAACTAGCTCCCTGATTTCATGCTCCCTGGTTTCAAACTCTACTACAAAGTTATAGTAATCAAAACAGTATGGTAGTGGCACAAAAACAGATACAGATCAATGGAACAGAATAGACAGCCCAGAAATATGTTTATAGGGTCAATTAATCTATAAAAAGGAGAACTGGGGACTTCCGGGTAAGATGGCGGAAGAGTAAGACGCGGAGATCACCTTCCTCCCCACGGATACACCAGAAATACAGCTACACGTGGAACAACTCCTACAGAACACCTACTGAACGCTGGCAGAAGACCCCAGACCTCCCAAAAGGCAAGAAACCCCCCACATACCTGGGTAGGGCAAAGCGGAGAGATCCCCACACAGAGGATCAGTGCCGAGCGGCACTCACCAGCCCGAGAGGCTTGTCTGCTCCCCCGCCGGGGCACGCAGCGCTGGAAGCTGAGGCTCGGGCTACGGTCAGAGCTCAGGGAGAGGACTGGGGCTGGCGGCGAGAACTCAGCCTGAAGGGGGCTAATGTGCCACAGCTAGCCGGGAGGGAGTCCGGGAAAACTCTGGAGCTGCCGAAGAGGCAAGAGACTTTTTCTTCCCTCTTGGTTTCCTGGTGCGCGAGGAGAGGGGATTAAGAGCGCTGCTTAAAGGGGCTCCACAGACGGGCGCGAGTCGCGACTGAAAGCGCGGAGCCCAGTGACGGGCGTGGGACGCTGGGGCTGCTGCTGCCGCCGCCAAGAAGCCTGTGTGCGAGCGCAGGTCACTGCCCACACCGCCCTTCCGGGAGCCTGTGCAGCCCGCCACTGCCGGGGTCCCGAGATCCAGGGGTGGCTTCCCTGGGAGAACGCACGGCGCACCTCGGGCTGGTGCAACGTCACGCCGACCTTTGCCGCTGCAGGCTCGCCCCGCACTCCGTGCCCCTCCCTCCCGCCCGGCCTGAGTGAGCCAGAGTGCCCGAAGAGGCTGCTCCTTTAACCCTGTCCTGTCTGAGCGAAGAACAGACGCCCTCCGGCGACCTACACGCAGAGGCGGGGCCAAATCCAAAGCTGAGACCCAGGAGCTGTGAGAACAAAGAAGAGAAAGGGAAACCTCTCCCAGCAGCCTCAGAAGCAGCGGATTAAAGCTCCACAATCAACTTGATGTACCCTGCATCTGTGGAATATATGAATAGACAACACATCATCCCAAATTGAGGAGCCAGGAGTCAGTGCTGTGCCTCTGAGGCGGGAGAGCCAACTTCAGGACACTGGTCCACAAGAGACCTCCCAGCTCCACATAATATCAAACGGCAAAAATCTTCCAGAGATCTCCATCTCAACACCAGCACCCAGCTTCACTCAACGACCAGCAAGCTACAGTGCTGGACACCCTAAGCCAAACAACTAGCAAGACAGGAACACAACGCCACCCATTAGCAGAGAGGTGGCCTAAACTCATAAAAAGTCCGCAGACACCCCAAAACACACCACCAGACGTGGACCTGCCCACCAGAAAGACAAGATCCAGCCTTATCCACCAGAACACAGGCACTAGTCCCCTCCACCAGGAAGCCTACACAACCCACTAAACCAACCTTAGCCACTGGGGACAGACACCAAAAACAACGGGAACTACGAACCTGCAGCCTGCAAAAAGGAGACCCCAAACACAGTAACATAAGCAAAATGAGAAGACAGAAAAACACACAGCAGGAGAAGGAGCAAGATAAAAACCCACCAGACCTAACAAATGAAGAGGTAATAGGCAGTCTACCTGAAAAAGAATTCAGAATAATGATGGTAAGGATGATCCAAGATTCTATTTCCCAGATCCAAAATCTTGGAAATAGAATAGACAAAATGCAAGAAACAGTTAACAAGGACCTAGAAGAACTAAAGATGAATCAAGCATTGATTAAAAACACAATACATGAAATAAAAAATACTCTAAATGGGATCAATAGCAGAATAACTGAGGCAGAAGAACGGATAAGTGAGGTGGAAGATAAAATAGTGGAAATAACTGCTGCAGAGCAAAATAAAGAAAAAAGAATGAAAAGAACAGAGGACAGTCTCAGAGACCTCTGGGACAACATTAAATGCACCAACATTCGAATTATAGGGGTTCCAGAAGAAGAAGAGAAAAAGAAAGGGACTGAGAAAATATTTGAAGAGATTATAGTTGAAAACTTCCCCAATATGGGAAAGGAAATAGTTAATCAAGTCCAGGAGGCACAGAGAGTCCCATACAGAATAAATCCAAGGAGAAATATGCCAAGACACATATTAATCAAACTGTCAAAAATTAAACACAAAGAAATCATATTAAAAGCAGCAAGGCAAAAACAACAAATAACACACAAGGGAATCCCCATCAGGATAACAGCTGATCTCTCAGCAGAAACTCTACAAGCCAGAAGGGAGTGGCAGGACATAATTAAAGTGATGAAGGAGAAAAACCTGCAACCAAGATTACTCTACCCAGCAAGGATCTCATTCAGATTTGATGGAGAAATTAAAACGTTTACAGACAAGCAAAAGCTGAGAGAGTTCAGCACCACCAAACCAGCTTTACAACAAATGCTAAAGGAACTTCTCTAGGCAAGAGACACAACAGAATGAAAAGACCTACAACAACGAACCCAAAACAATTAAGAAAATGGGAACAGGAACATACATATCAATAATTACCTTAAATGTAAATGGACTAAATGCTCCCACCAAAAGACACAGATTGGCTGAATGGATACAAAAACAAGACCCATATATATGCTGTCTACAAGAGACCCACTTCAGACCTAGAGACACATACAGACTGAAAGTAAGGGGATGGAAAAAGATATTCCATGCAAATGGAAACCAAAAGAAAGCTGGAGTAGCAATTCTCATATCAGACAAAATAGACTTTAAAATAAAGACTACTAGAAGAGACAAAGAAGGACACTACATAATGATCAAGGGATCGATCCAAGAAGAAGATATAACAATTGTAAATATTTATGCACCCAACATAGGAGCACCTCAATACATAAGGCAAATACTAACAGCCATAAAAGGAGAAATCGACAGTAACACACTCATAGTAGGGGACTTTAACACCCCACTTTCACCAATGGGCAGATCATCCAAAATGAAAATAAATAAGGAAACACAAGCTTTAAATGATACATTAAACAAGATGGACTTAATTGATATTTATAGGACATTCCATCCAAAAACAACAGAATACACATTTTTCTCAAGTGCTCATGGAACATTCTCCAGGATAGATCATATCTTGGGTCACAAATCAAGCCTTGGTAAATTTAAGAAAATTGAAATTGTATCAAGTATCTTTTCCAACCACAATGCTATGAGACTAGATATCAATTACAGGAAAAGATCTGTAAAAAATACAAACACATGGAGGCTAAACAATACACTACTTAATAACGAAGTGATCACTGAAGAAATCAAAGAAGAAATTAAAAAATACCTAGAAACTAATGACAATGGAGACACGACGACCCAAAACCTATGGGATGCAGCAAAAGCAGTTCTAAGAGGGAAGTTTATAGCAATACAATCCCACCTTAAGAAACAGGAAACATCTCGAATAAACAACCTAACCTTGCACCTAAAGCAATTAGAGAAAGAAGAACAAAAACATCCCAAAGTTAGCAGAAGGAAAGAAATCATAAAAATCAGATCAGAAATAAATGAAAAAGAAATGAAGGAAACGATAGCAAAGATCAATAAAACTAAAAGCTGGTTCTTTGAGAAGATAAACAAAATTGATAAACCATTAGCCAGACTGATCAAGAAAAAAAGTGAGAAGATTCAAATCAATAGAATTAGAAATGAAAAAGGAGAAGTAACAACTGACACTGCAGAAATACAAAAGATCATGAGAGATTACTATAAGCAACTCTATGCCAATAAAATGGACAACCTGGAAGAAATGGACAAATTCTTAGAAATGCACAACCTGCCAAGACTGAATCAGGAAGAAATAGAAACTATGAACAGACCAATCACAAGCACTGAAATTGAAACTGTGATAAAAAATCTTCCAACAAACAAAA
The DNA here is from genome assembly GCF_025265405.1 of Mesoplodon densirostris. NCBI lineage: Eukaryota > Metazoa > Chordata > Mammalia > Artiodactyla > Ziphiidae > Mesoplodon > Mesoplodon densirostris. Next base: position 69,157,431 of record NC_082669.1, read on the forward strand.
GCCCAGGACCAGATGGCTTCACAGGCGAATTCTATCAAGCATTTAGAGAAGAGCTAACACCTATCCTTCTGAAACTCTTCCAAAATATAGCAGAGGGAGGAACACTCCCAAACTCATTCTACGAGGCCACCATCACCTTGATACCAAAACCAGACAAGGATGTCACAAAGAAAGAAAACTACAGGCCAATATCACTGATGAACATAGATGCAAAAATCCTCAACAAAATACTAGCAAACAGAATCCAACAGCACATTAAAAGGATCATACACCATGATCATGTGGGGTTTATTCCAGGAATGCAAGGATTCTTCAATATACGCAAATCAATCAACGTGATACACCATATTAACAAGTTGAAGGAGAAAAACCATATGATCATCTCAATAGATGCAGAGAAAGCTTTCGACAAAATTCAACACCCATTTATGATAAAAACCCTGCAGAAAGTAGGCATAGAGGGAACTTTCCTCAACATAATAAAGGCCATATATGACAAACCCACAGCCAGCATCGTCCTCAATGGTGAAAAACTGAAACCATTTCCACTAAGATCAGGAACAAGACAAGGTTGCCCACTCTCACCACTCTTATTCAACCTAGTTTTGGAAGTTTTAGCCACAGCAATCAGAGAAGAAAAGGAAATAAAAGGAATCCAAATCGGAAAAGAAGAAGTAAAGCTGTCACTGTTTGCAGATGACATGATACTATACATAGAGAATCCTAAAGATGCTACCAGAAAACTACTAGAGTTAATCAATGAATTTGGTAAAGTTGCAGGATACAAAATTAATGCACAGAAATCTCTGGCATTCCTATATACTAATGATGAAAAATCTGAAAGTGAAATCAAGGAAACACTCCCATTTACCATTGCAACAAAAAGAATAAAATATCTAGGAATAAACCTACCTAAGGAGACAAAAGACCTGTATGCAGAAAATTATAAGACACTGATGAAAGAAATTAAAGATGATACAAATAGATGGAGAGATGTACCATGTTCTTGGATTGGAAGAATCAACATTGTGAAAATGACTCTACTACCCAAAGCAATCTACAGATTCAATGCAATCCCTATCAAACTACCACTGGCATTTTTCACAGAACTAGAACAAAAAATTTCACAATTTGTATGGAAACACAAAAGACCCCGAATAGCCAAAGCAATCTTGAGAACGAAAAATGGAGCTGGAGGAATCAGGCTCCCTGACTTCAGACTATACTACAAAGCTACAGTAATCAAGACAGTATGGTACTGGCACAAAAACAGAAAGATAGATCAATGGAACAGGATAGAAAGCCCAGAGTTAAACCCACGGACATACGGTCACCTTATCTTTGATAAAGGAGGCAGGAATGTACAGTGGAGAAAGGACAGTCTCTTCAATAAGTGGTGCTGGGAAAACTGGATAGGGACATGTAAAAGTATGAGATTAGATCACTCCCTAACACCATACACAAAAATAAGCTCAAAATGGATTAAAGACCTAAATGTAAGGCCAGACACTATCAAACTCTTAGAGGAAAACATAGGCAGAACACTCTATGACATAAAACACAGCAAGATCCTTTTTGACCCACCTCCTAGAGAAATGGAAATAAAGACAAAAATAAACACATGGGACCTAATGAAACTTAAAAGCTTTTGCACAGCAAAGGAAACCATAAACAAGACCAAAAGACAACCCTCAGAATGGGAGAAAATATTTGCAAATGAAGCAACTGACAAAGGATTAATCTCCAAAATTTATAAGCAGCTCATGCAGCTCAATAGCAAAAAAACAAACAACCCAATCCAAAAATGGGCAGAAGACCTAAATAGACATTTCTCCACAGAAGATATACAGACTGCCAACACACACATGAAAGGATGCTCAACATCTTTACTCATTAGAGAAATGCAAATCAAAACTACAATGAGATATCATCTCACACCAGTCAGAATGGCCATCATCAAAAAATCTAGAAACAATAAGTGCTGGAGAGGGTGTGGAAAAAAGGGAACACTCTTGCACTGCTGGTGGGAATGTGAATTGGTACAGCCGCTATGGAGGTTCCTTAAAAAACTAAAAATAGAACTACCATATGACCCAGCAATCCCACTACTGGGCATATACCCTGAGAAAACCATAATTCAAAAAGAGACATGTACCAAAATGTTCATAGCAGCCCTATTTACAATAGCCCGGAGATGGAAACAACCTAAGTGTCCATCATCGGATGAATGGATAAAGAAGATGTGGCACATATATACAATAGAATATTACTCAGCCATAAAAAGAAATGAAATTGAGCTATTTGTAATGAGGTGGATAGATCTAGAGTCTGTCATACAGAGTGAAGTAAGTCAGAAAGAGAAAGACAAATACTGTATGCTAACACATATATATGGAATTTAAGAAAAAAAAATGTCATGAAGAACATAGGGGTAAGACAGGAATAAAGACACAGACCTACTAGAGAATGGACTTGAGGATATGGGGAGGGGGAAGGGTAAGCTGTGACAAAGTGAAAGAGCGGCATGGACATATATACACTACCAAACGTAAGGTAGATAGCTAGTGGGAAGCAGCCGCATAGCACAGGGAGATCAGCTCGGTGCTTTGTGACCACCTGGAGGGGTGGGATAGGGAGGGTGGGAGGGAGACGCAAAAGGGAGAGGATATGGAAACATATGTATATGTATAACTGATTAAATTTGAAAAAAAAAAAGGAGAACTGGGAGACTGGGATTGACATATATACTCTACTATGTATAAAATAAATAACTAATGAGAACCTTCTGTATAGCACAGGGAACTCTACTCAGGGCTCTGTGGTGACCTAAATGGGAAGGAAATCTAAAAAAGAGGGGATATATGTATATGTATAACTGATTTACTTTGCTGTAGGGCAGAAACTAACACAACATTGTAAAGCAACTATACTCCAATAAAAATTAATTTTTTTAATCTCCAAAAAGAGGTAAGAGTATATGATGGGGAAAAGACAGCCTCTTCAATAAATGGTGTTTCCTCTTCAATAAAAGTTGAGGAAACTCAACTTTTGCAACATGCAAAAGAATCAAACTGGAGTACTTCATCACATCATATACAAAAATAAACTCAAAATGGGTTAAAGACTTTAATGTATTTGCAAATGATATATCCAATAAGGAGTTAATCCAAAATATACAAAGAATTCATACCACCCAGCATCAAAAAAAAAAAAAAAACTTGACTAAAAAATGAGTAGAGAACCTGAAGAGACATTTTTCCAAAGAAGACCACCTGGCCAACAGGCACATGAAAAGATGCTCGATATACCAATCATCAGGAAAATGCAAATCAAAACCACAACAAGGTACCTCCTCATACCTGTCAGAATGGCTATCATCAAAAAGGCAACAACTAACAAGTACTGGCAAGGATGAGAAGAAAAGGGAGCCCTCGTGCATTGTTGGTGAGAATGTAACTTGGTGCAGGCACTATGGAAAACAATAAGGAGGTTCCTCAAAAAATTATAAATAGGGCAGCCCTGGTGGCACAGTGGTTAAGAATCCACCTGCCAATGCAGGCGACATGGGTTTGAGCCCTGGTCCGGGAAGATCCCACATGCCACAGAGCAACAAAGCCTGTGTGCCACAACTATTGAGCCTGCGCTCTAGAGCCCGCAAGCCACAACTACTGAGCCTGCAAGCAACAACTACTGAAGCCCATGCACCTAGAGCCCGTGTTCCACAACAAGAGAAGCCACCGCAATGAGATGCCCGCGCACCACAACAAAGAGTAGCCCCCACTCACCGCAACTAGAGAAAGACCACACGCAGCAACGAAGACCCGACACAGCCAAAACTAAAAATAAATAAAAGAAAAGAAAAGAAAAAGAAAATCTAACTTTAAAAAAAAATTATAAATGGAACTACCATATGACCCAGCAATTTCACTTCTGGGTATTTACCCAAAGAAAACAAAAAACACTAGTTTGAAAAGATATATGCACCCCAGTGTTCACTGCAGCACTATTTACAATAGCCAAGATATGGGAGCAACTTCAGTGTCCCTCAACAGATGAATGGATAAAGAAGATGTGGTATATATATACAACAGAATATTATTCAGCCAACAAAAAAATGAAATCTTGCCATTTGTGACAACATGGATGGATCTAGAGTGTATTTTGCTAAGTGAAATAAGACAGAGAAAGACAAATACCATATGATTTCACTATTTGTGGAATCTAAAAAACAAAACAAACAAAATGAAAATAGTCTCATAAATGCAGAGAACAAACATAAGGTTGCCAGAAGGGAGGGAGGTCAGGAATGGTAGAAATTAGGTGAAGGGGATTAAGAGGTATAAACCTCAAGCTATAAAATAAATAAGCCATGGGGATGCAATATACAGCATAAGAAATATGGTCAATAATATTGTAATAACTTTGTATGGGGACAGATGGTTATCAGACTTACCATGGTTATCACTTCATAATGA